>NC_090021.1:162442614-162795114 GCF_037176765.1 Anolis sagrei | reverse complement strand
AAACTCCTAACTCTTTAAACAAGCTCCCAACTGACAATTATGGCTGCCTTAGCTCCTTCCTTTCCCTGTCTTCGCCCATCTCCAGTTGCTAAGCAAATCCCTCATAGAATCATAGAATCAAAGAGTTGGAAGAGACCCCATGGGCCATCCAGTCCAACCCCTTGCCAAGAAGCAGGAATATTGCATTCAAATCACCCCTGACAGATGGCCATCCAGCTTCTGTTTAAAAGCTTCCAAAGAAGGAGCCTCCACCACACTCCGGGGCAGAGAGTTCCACTGCTGAACGGCTCTCACAGTCAGGAAGTTCTTCCTCATGTTCAGATGGAATCTCCTTTCTTGTAGTTTGAAGCCATTGTTCCGCATTCTAGTCTCCAGGGAAGCGGAAAACAAGCTTACTCCCTCCTCCCTGTGGCTTCCTCTCACATATTTATACATGGCTATCATATGTCCTCTCAGCCTTCTCTTCTTCAGGCTAAACATGCCCAGCTTCTTAAGCCACTCCTCATAGGGCTTGTTCTCCAGACCCTTGATCATTTTAGTCGCCCTACTCTGGACACATTCCAGTTTGTCAATATCTCTCTTGAATTGTGGTGCCCAGAATTGGACACAATATTCCAGGTGTGATCTAACCAAAGCAGAAAAGAGGGGTAGCATTTCTTCCCTGGACCTAGACACTAGACTCCTATTGATGTAGGCCAAAATCCCATTGGCTTTTTTTGCCGCCACATCACATTGTTGGCTCATGTTTAACTTGTTGTCCACGAGGACTCCAAGATCTTTTTCACACGTACTGCTCTCAAGCCAGGCATTGTCCCCCATTCTGTATCTTTGAATTTCGTTTTTTCTGCCAAAGTGGAGTATCTTGCATTTGTCACTAACTTCATTTTGTTAGTTTTGGCCCATCTCCCTAATCCGTCAAAATCATTTTGAATCCTGCTCCTGTCCTCTGGGGTACTGGCTATCCCTCCCAATTTGGTGTCATCTGCACACTTGATGATCATGCCTTCTAGCCCTTCATCTAAGTCATTAATAAAGATGTTGAACAGGACCGGGCCCAGGACAGAACACTGCTTGTGGCACTCCCCTTGTCACTTCTTTCCAGGATGAAGAGGAAGCATTGGTGAGCACCCTCCGGGTTCGTCCGTTTAACCAATTACAGATCCACCTCACCGTAGTTTTGCCTAGCCCTCATTGGACCAGTTTCCTTGCCAGAAAGTCATGGGGGACCTTGTCGAAGGCCTTACTGAAATCCAGGTACACTACATCCATGGCATTCCCCACATCTACCCAGCTTGTAACTCTATCAAAAAAAGAGATCTGATTAGTCTGGCATGACTTGTTTATGATAAATCCATGTTGACTATTGACGATGACTGCATTTGTTTCTAAGTGTTTGCAGACCACTTCCTTAACAATGTTTTCCAGAATCTTGCCTGGTATCGATGTGAGGCTGACCGGACGGTAATTGTTTGAGTCATCCTTTTTTCACTTCTTGAAGATTGGGACCACATTGGCCCTCCTCCAGTCTGCTGGAACTTCTCCCGTTCTCCAAGAAATCTCAAAGATGATTGCCAATGGTTCTGAAATGACTTCCGCTAGTTCCTTCAATACTCTTGGGTGTAGTTGATCTGGCCCTGGGGACTTGAACTCATTTAGAGCGGCCAGGTATTTCTGGGTGACTTGTTTCCCAATATGGGGTTGGATGTCCTCTAATCCCTCATCCACTCCATCTTGCTGAGGTTGAAGATGACTTTCTTTTTGTGAGAAGACCGAGGCAAAGAAGGCATTAAGTAGTTCTGCCTTTTCCCGACACCGTCAGCATTGCCCCATCTTCTCCTCGTTTTTCTTTTATCTACTGACATAAGAAAAGAAGCCCTTTTTATTGTTTTTAATGTCCCTGGCAAGCCTGAGTTCGTTTGTGCTTTAGCCTTGCAGGCCTTTTCCCTCCAATTTCATCAGCCAATCAGACTGCACTTCCAGCTATGAAGCTGCCTGATCGCTCCATCCCCAATCTGTTACAGAGAGCTCTCTCTCCAAGGGAGGTCACTTTCCAGAAAGGCAGTTCCCTAGAGATGCAAGGTCAGAGGCAGAAATGAACTCAGGAGAGGAAGACGCAACTCCAGATGGATGGGCTTACGAGCAGCAGTTAGATAGGAGATTGATGTTTCGTCGACAAGAGTTTTTCATGAGACAGTTCAAAGGTCAAGTTGCTTATTGGCCAAAAAGCCTAACCCCTTATCAGCTTTTGAAGGGAAACAGCATGGATTTCTGTCTATATTAGAGACACCAGCAGATCATTTCTTCAGTACAGACAACATTGATTTTGGTGTATAGAACTCTTGCCAAGTCTTTCAAGGGATCTCTAGTTTCAGGTTTTCTGGTGTTCATGTTTCTTGTGTTCATGTTTCAAGTTCCTAAGGACTGTTTCTGTACTGCATGTTTGGATTTATCCTATTTTTGTATTTCTGGTTTTTGATCAATTTTATGTACTTTGAACTTTGAGGATTATTCCTGGGGTTTTTTTGGACATACATTTTTACACTATTTTGATGGATTGTTTTTTATATACATTCTTCAATAAACTGCTTTGCTATTTTACCTTGGACTGGATTGTGTGTTAAGTATAGATGTGATTCTCAGCCTTGGGATGGAACAAATGTGGGATTTTATTCAGCGGTGTGGAAGGGCTTCAGTAACCTGTAACACTTTCAACCATAGTATCTACCTGTAATACCTTGTTGGAAATGAGAAATAAGGGATGTAGAGATCTTGTAAGGAACATAGAGATTTTCCAAGGATGTCATTGCTCAAGAGCAATTTTGCCTGCTGTCACAGAGCTTTTACTCATGGCAATCTTGACATTTCCACCAAAAAGGAGGAGCAAAATTCAATACATTTTCGCAGTCAGAAACTTTAATACACACCTATGTTTGTAGGAAGGATTCTGGGCACAAGTGAGGTTGGAGAATCAAAAACACCTTTATGAACAAGCTGTGCATACAAAAGAAATACAAAATGAGTTATTAAGGCCATCAGAAATTTACAATCATTTCAAACAAGAGAAAAATTAACCTGATATAAGAGGCTATCTGGGGAACTGCAATGATGTATTCCACTTTTCCTTTTCAGCCAACACAACCCGAGGCCCTGGAATAATCTGATCATGTGACATGGGCCCTACCTGGCCTAAGAGACGGCTGGAAAAATTCATATTTTTCCTTAAAGATATTTTGGGATGCTATTGTAGCCTGAGTTTTCTCCTGCTGCCCAACTGGCATCTTTGTCACATCTTTGTCACAAAGTATCTTCTATCACATTAGACTAGTATTCCAGTTATGGCTCTCTGGAAAGACAGCCTAACAATCACCCACAGGGTCCTGACAAAATTCAATGGTGATTATTATGTTTCCTATGTAAGGCTGACTTTGAACACCTTTTGGTGTGGAATTTACTCCTGCAATTTTTTCTTCGTTAATACCTCTTTCTAGAGCATTTTTTCAATGTTTTATGTCATTACGACCCTCTACGTCAGACTGCAAAAATCAACATAATTGTTCCATCAATAAACAAAGCTGTGCATTCAAAGATGCACGTCTCTTTAATTAGTGTCCCTTATTAGAACAGTTAGGATGGGATTGTCTCTTTTATTGTTATATTACAAAAAGGAGCTTCATAATAAACAACTACTATTAGATAAATCAAAGCTTGTGAAATACTGATGTTTCCTAGAATTTTGGTACAGTGATAAATTAAATTGGACATGTACAAACGGAATTGCCAAAAATAGCATGTTTATTGCCCATAGAATTTGGAAAATAGAAAATGCAAATCCATTAGCCCTTCTTAAATACAAAAGAAATTGAGGGAAATGTTGCAAAAACTATATTCCTTCCACTGGAGAAGATGGCAGCTTAGACTCTACTTTAAGAAAGAACGAAAATTGAGAGCAAGAGAGAGAGGGAGGGGGAAGAAAAAGAAGGAACATCTGCTGTGTGGTTTATCAAAGAGTGAGAAATGAGAATAGTCACAGATCTACAGAGCTTTTAGCAAAACAGCGGAAAAAGCTGTAGCCAGCAATAGCAGCATATTCATCAGTGTTGGCAGCATCATTTCTGTTGACAGAAAACAAGGTCATTGGATGTCATAATCTTGCAGACTCTTGAAAGTTGTGCTGGCCTAGTGGGCAGCGCGTCTTGAGCATTCAATTCCTTGTGCTTTCAAGCAGCTCCAATGTTGATGTTACAATGGCTCTCCCTCCCTTTCCTGCATCAGTCTTTTGGAAAGATGTTCACTGATGACTGCCAGTGGGTTCGCTTTGAACAAAGGGTCAGATATAGTCTTGTGAAACTGTGCTATTTCCTCCACTCTGGGGGAGGGGAGGGAGAAAGAGGAGAAACATTATTTGCTGGCATTATGCAGGTAAAGTCATAAAGAAAAGTCATAAAAGGCTTGAATTTCCCAGTAGAAATAAGTATTCCCAGCCTTCTGAATAATGCAACTTAATGTATTCAGCAGGAATTCACTTACCTTGATTCTAACCAAATTGCTAACACAGAAAGGGGTGTAAAACAGAAAACTCTCCATGCACATGCAACAGGTAACATTTTCCCCTTCATAAAATGGGGATCAGTAGAACAGACCATTGGGGAACCTTTGACTAAGGCGATCCCAAGGGTGATGGTTCTCCAAGTGCAGTGTCTTGGCGGTGGGTCCGAAGGTGGCTGTGGAGCAGTATTCTTGATCTGCATGTTCTCCCACAGTGAGGACATCAGTTTCCAGGAGGAAGGCGGTCCCAGTCAGGGTTGGCTTGACGCGCCTTCCTCTTGGCACATTTCTCCCTCTCGACCTCCATTCGTGCCTCTTTAAATTCTGCACCACTGCTGGTCACAGCTGACTTCCAGTTGGAGCACTCATGGGCCAGAGCTTCCCAGTTCTCGGTGTCTATATCAGTTTTTAAGGTTGGCTTTAAGCCCATCTTTAAATCCCTTTTCCTGTCCACCACATTATGTTTCCTTTCTTGAGTTGGGAGTATAGTAACTGCTTTGGGAGACGATGATCGGGCATTCGGACAACATGACCAATCCAGTGGAGTTGATGGTGTAGGAGCATCAATTCAGTGCTGGTGGTCTTTCCTTCTTCCAGCATGCTGACCTTTGTCTGTTTGACTTCCCATGAGATTTGCAGGATTTTTCGGAGGCAAAGCTGATGGAATCATTCCAGGAGTTGAGTGTGATGTCTGTAGACAGTCCACGTTTCACAGGCATATAGCAGGGTTGGGAGGACAATTGCTTTATAAACTAGAAACTTGGTCTCCCCATGGATGTCTTGGTCCTCAAACACTCCCTGCTTTATTCGGAAAAATGCTGCACTCGCAGAGCTCAAGTGGTGTTGTATTTCAGTTTCAATGTTGACTTTTGTGGAGAGGTGGTTACCAACATAGCAGAGCATGGCCCAAAGAGAACTGCGATTCACTGTGTCGAATGCCTTTGCAAGGTCAATTAATGCAATGTACAGAAGTTGATTTTGTTCCCTGCTTTTTTCTTGGAGCTGTTGTGCAGTGAAGATCAGGTAGAAGGCAGTTTGCAAAGATTCTTGCAAGGATTTTCCTAGCAAAGATTAGTTTCCGCAATCTGTTCTCCCCCCCCCCCTTCTTTTTTTGAAAAGGTGATGAAAAGGTGATGAAGGTGAAAAGGTGATGGAAAGGTGATCCTTTTTTTGGTCATCCACACTTTTTCAATGAGCTGGTGGAGTTGTTGTTTCAGTTCAGGTCCACCCTCTTTAAAGATTTCAGCAGGGATCCCATCAGGTCCACTGGCTTTATTTTTTTGTTGGCTGCATTGCTGACTTCTTCCAAACTAGGCAGTGCTGCAAGTTCATCTCTGGTTTGTTGTTACAGGATTTGTGGGATTTGGCTGAAGAGGATCTGGGAATCAGTGCATTCCTAACTCTGGACCGCATGTCCTGGCTGTTTCAGCTAGCTTTTGTTTTGTTTTTAAGCAGACATAAACCCACCACATTCCTTTGAATAATTCAAATTTCATTCTATGCAAAGGATGCCATTCTATGTTCTGCCTCTGAATTACATTAGAGTGACACCTTTTCATGCAATTATACACCCCAAAGCAGCCAGGACCTTGCATGGAAGACGTCTGATTATTACATACAAGATTAATTAACCAGCAATACAGTGTAAACTTGGATTTACACTGGGATGGCTTGAAAAACCCTCAATATTCTATGGATTGTTGTTGTTATTACTTTTATATTTATTTATATCCCGCTTTATCTCTCCTACAGGACACTCAAAGCGACTTAACACAAAACATCAGCATACAATTTAAAATATACAAATATACGAATATTAAAGAGAATTATAGAATCATAGAATCAAAGAGTTGGAAGAGACCTCATGGGCCATCCAGTCCAACCCCCTGCCAAGAAGCAGGAATATTGCATTCAAATCACCCCTGACAAATGGCCATCCAGTCTCTACTTAAAAGCTTCCAAAGAAGGAGCCTCCACCACACTCCGGGGCAGAGAGTTCCACTGCTGAACGGCTCTCACAGTCAGGAAGTTCTTCCTAATGTTCAGATGGAATCTCCTCTCTTGTAGTTTGAAGCCATTGTTCCGCGTCCTAGTCTCCAAGGAAGCAGAAAACAAGCTTGCTCCCTCCTCCCTGTAGCTTCCTCTCACATATTTATACATGGCTATCATATCTCCTCTCAGCCTTCTCTTCTTCAGGCTAAACATGCCCAGCTCCCCAAGCCGCTCCTCATAGGGCTTGTTCTCCAGACCCTTGATCATTTTAGTCGCCCTCCTCTGGACACATTCCAGCTTGTCAATATCTCTCTTGAATTGTGGTGCCCAGAATTGGACACAGTATTCCAGATGTGGTCTAACCAAAGCAGAATAGAGGGGTAGCATGACTTCCTTAGATCTAGACACTATGCTCCTATTGATGCAGGCCAAAATCCCATTGGCTTTTTTTGCCGCCACATCACATTGTTGGCTCATGTTTAACTTGTTGTCCACGAGGACTCCAAGATCTTTTTCACACGTACTGCTCTCGACATCACTAATAGACATCACTAATATTAGACATCACTACTATTAAAACAATTCAGATAAAATCCATAAAAAACATAAAAACCCAGAGCAGCTACTGACATGATCTTAAAAACCTTCTTCTTTAAAAGCCTGCCTGAATAAAAAGATTTTAGCCTGTCGCCAGAAGGACAGCAGGAAGGGGGCCGTTCTGGCTTCCCTGAAAAGAAGGGAGTTCCAGAATGAAGGGCAGCTACTGAGAAGGAAATCCCGCTCTCTGGTTTGAGATGGAGGTGGGACACTGAAGATCTCAGGGGCTGGGCAAGTTCATCCAAGGGAACAGCCTGGATCTGAGCTGTCTAGGGCTTTAAAGGTCATAAACAGCACTTTGAATTGTGCCAATAGACAGACTGGTAGCCAGTGAAGCTGCAGCAACAGGGGGGTTCCCTGCTCCCTGTAGCCAGCCCCAGTGAGCAACCTGGCTGCAGTTCTTTGGACCAGCTGAGGTTCCCAAGAAGTCTGCAGAGGCAGTCCCACATAGAACGCATTACAGTAATCCAGATGGTAATTAACTAAGGCATGTAGCACTTGGATCTGGCAACAACAAACCCCAAAGAGGCAATGTTACATCCCCGAATAGACTACTGCAATGCACTCTATATGGGGCCTCTTTTGAAGACTGTTTAGAAGCTACAAATGGTCAAATGGGTGGCAGCCAGATTGCTCACTGGAGCGGAGTACAAGGGGCATACAACCTTCCTGTTACATCAGCTCTATGGGCTGCCAATCTGCTACCAAGCACAATTCAAAGTGTTGGCTTTAGCCTATAAAGCTCTAAACTGTTCTGGCCCAGCTTATCTGTGCGCACATCTCTCCCTCTATGAACCACCACAGAGTTTAAGATATTTGGGGAGGCCCTGCTCTTGACTGATGCAGGAAATTGTGCAATAGATAGACTTGGAACAATGCGCAATGACCACTGGAACAGCCCAGATTACCCTGGTGGCTTATGTGTTTAACTCTGAATGCATTGTTTTTAAATGTTCTAACTGTTTTAATGTACTTTTACTTCTATTTTAATATTTATTTAAGTGTACATTGCGCTGTAAGACACCAAATTGTTGCCTGTATGTAAAGCTGCCTTGAGTCCCCTCCGGGGTGAGAAAGGCAAGGTAGAAATGCCGTAAATAAAATAAATAAATAAATGTTATCTTCAGAGTTCTCTCTGGGTTGTCTGTGTGTATTTTCTTAAAAGCTGTGATATGCCAGCCCCTTATATTACTCTAATGAAGTTCTAATAATAACATTAATAGCAGCACTCTGAATTACTGTATATACTCGAGTATAAGCCTAGTTTTTCAGACCCTTTTTTAGGCTGAAAAAGTTCCCCTCAGCTTATACTCGAGTCAAGGTTATTTATTATTTTACTCTGCTATTAGTATTATTTTTATTACATCTATTATTATACTCTATTATTATTACATTTACATTATTTTATTCTATTATTACTTTTATTACATTTATTATTTTACTCTATTATTATTATTACATTTATTACTTTATTATTACTATTGTTATTAAATTTCCATTATTTACTCTATTATTATTTTTATTACATGTTATTATTTTATTCTATCATTATAGGTAATAGGTAAGCACATTTACATTGAAGGAGGTTAGAATACTGGTTGAATCAGAGTTGGGCAGTCTTAACTTAAATTACAGTTTTATGTAAATACTCAAAAACATTTAACCTCCTGATGATTACCAGTAGCAGCTACACTTCTCACCCTCGGCTTATACTCGAGTCAAAACGTTTTTCCAGTTTTTTTGTGGTAAAATTAGGTGCCCCGGCTTATATTTGGGTTGGCTTATACTCGAGTATATACGGTAAGTGCCAGAAAAGCTGCAAGCCGTCTCCAGCACCCAGATTGCTTTTCTCTGTTTTGGATTTGCAGGCTTTATTCTTCATACACAATTCAAACATTTTTTAAATTAGATCTCTTGGATAAACAGGACGGTACTGCAATGCCTCGTGTAAGTGTCTGCTTGACCTGTGAACATTTCTATGACACAAATAGGACTTTAGGTCAGATGAGAAGAGCAGTGGTGGGGGGGGGGGGGGGAGGTGCATGAGAGGATAAGAGAGAATCAGAATTGCCTTGGTTGAATTTTCAGGAAGTACCCACCCATATTCCCCTGCAGCAAGAGAACAAAAGAGTCAAGAGTGACACAGGCCAAGTGCCAAATCTAGATTTGGAAAGCCCACTTCACAAAGAAGGACTTGGCTTCTGGCAAGTGAGTCATCCCAATGCTGGGACAGAAAACAGGGAGCCTCCCAAGGACAGCCTGACTTACCCGGACTACTGACTTTTGCAAGAGCATAGCAGGAGGAAGCCAGAAGTCTAAAGGCAAGTAAGACCCCCAAAGAAGATGACTGACACCCAAACACTCAAAAGACTAACATGGATGCCTCTTTGGAAGCTGTTTTCAAATAAGGAATGTGTGGCTTACCGACCTGAGCCTCAAGTCTGACCATGATGGATTTAATTTTCACTTGTTTAACCAGTAGAGCCTTCAGTGGGATCAGCACTACATCTTGCTACTGTGAAGCATGCTCACACCACAGAATGGGTTGTGCACTATATGCAGACTGGAAAGGGAACATCGTGATATTGCCACTGTATTCTTGACTGCCCTCAATGCATAGCTTGCTGCAGGACATTCCAAGCAGCAACAACTGACTGATGCGTAGTGTCAGAGTTGCTAAGA
Organism: Anolis sagrei; assembly: GCF_037176765.1. Lineage (NCBI taxonomy): Eukaryota > Metazoa > Chordata > Lepidosauria > Squamata > Anolidae > Anolis > Anolis sagrei. Next base: position 162,785,298 of record NC_090021.1, on the reverse strand, counting down.
CAGCTATGGCCATGTGTCAGTCTTGCCCTATTGGATCCACTGCTGGTTAAATATAAGGATCATTGACTATGACACCCATGGTACTGTGGTGTGACGTTTGTCAGCACAACAGAACTATACGATGGGCCTCCTTTCCTTTTTGTCATAACTATTTTTGGTTGGAGTCAGGTTTTGGGTCTTGCTGGTTATGAGAGCTTATCTCCCTGATCATAGAATAAGAATCTTAAGAGTTTGAAGAGACCCCAAGGACTGCCCTGTCCAATCCCCTGCAATGCATTAACAATTGCACTATTGATGCTTACATGGCTTTGCTTTTCTGGGCTGAATTCATCTCGTTGAAGTTTGTTGGCACCTTTTTTTTTACCTGGCTGTCAAAAACAGAAAAGAATGGTTTACTCAACATATGCATTTGTAAACAGGGCCTGCAACAAAACCTTACAGTATTAGAATCATAGAATCATAGAGTTGGAAGAGACCTCATGGGCCATCCAGTCCCACCCCCTGCCAAGAAGCAGGAATATTGCATTCAAAGCAGATGGCCATCCAGCCTCTGCTTAAAAGCTTCCAAAGAAGGAGCCTCCACCACACTCCAGGACAGAGAGCTCCACTGCTGAATGGTTCTCACAGTCAGGAAGTTCTTCCTCATGTTCAGATGGAATCTCCTTTCTTGTAGTTTGAAGCCATTGTTCCGTGTCCTAGTCTCCATGGAAGAAGAAAACAAGCTTGCTCCCTCCTCCCTGTGACTTCCTCTCACATATTTATACATGGCTATCATATCTCCTCTCAGCCTTCTCTTCTTCAGGCTAAACATGCCCAGCTCCCCAAGCCGCCCCTCATAGGGCTTGTTCTCCAGACCCTTGATCATTTTAGTCACAGAGACACATTCCAGTTTGTCAATATCTCTTTTCAATTGTGGTGCCCAGAACTGGACACAATATTCCAGGTGTGTTCTAACCAAGGGGTAGCATTACTTCCCTAGATCTAGACACTAGATCTAGACCATGGGCTTTTTTTCCTGCCACATCATATTGTTGGCTCACGTTTGACTTGTTGTCCAAGAGGACTCCAAGATCTTTTTCACACGTACTGCTCTCGAGCCAGGCATTGTCCCCCATTCTGTATCTTTGCATTTCGTCTTTCCTGCCAAAGTGGAGTATCTTGCATTTGTCACTGTTGAACTTCATTTTGTTAGTTTTGGCCCTTCTCTCCAATCTGTCAAGATTGTTTTGAATTCTGCTTCTGTCTTCTGGAGTATTGGCTATCCCTCCCAATTTGGTGTCGTCTGCAAACTTGATGATCCTGCCTTCTAGCCCTTCATCTAAGTCATTAATAAAGATGTTGAACAGGACTGGGTCTTATGTGCAAAGCTGATTTATTCCAATCTTTCTCACACCGCTTAAAGTTTACTGCCTCCTGTACGAATCCATATTTTGCACCTGCTGAGCAACTCTGGGTGTCTGGCAAACTTTGGAACTTCTGCTAATAGCTCCTCTTTAGTGAGTTGGAAGATACCACATGGCCATCTTGTCCAATCCCCTATCATGCAGGAAAAGTACAATCAAAGCAACCCCAACAGCCGGCCATCCAGCCTCTGATGAAAAGCCTCCAACGAAGAAGCTTCCACCATATTCCAAGGCATAAAGTTCCACTGCTGAACAGCTCTCATGGTCAGGAAGTTCTTCCTAAAGTTCAAGTGGAATCTCCTTTCCTGTAATTTGTCCTAGACAATGCATTTTGGCCACAAGAACCAGCAGCACCCAGGGAATTGCATTTGCTTATAATATGAATCATTCCCAAACAATAACTTTTTGCTGTCATGGATAAAGGAAATGGGTGGTAATTTTGTTGGGAGATCTTGACATCTTCCAAACAAGACAGGTGTCAGTTTATAACTGGCTGACATCCCTTTTAAATTGCTGGGTTAGATTTCTTTCAGAGTCATCAGTAGGGAATCAATATTTTCAAACAGCAGTTCCAACCTTCTCCTGTAATCATGCCTGGGACTACATGCACTTTGAACATTGGCGAGGGGGTGGGGAGATTTTGAACAAACAAACAAAACAGTAAAAAACCACTGTGTTGTGCTTAACTAAAGACAAATCTTCTGACAATTAGAAAGGACAGCTGCAACTGAATGCGTGTGGTGGTGACTTACCTCAAAATTTCATGCAGTTTTTGCCCCATTTGTGTTATTTTGGGGGAACATTATAATAATAATAAAACTTTATTTATATATCACTCCATCTCCCCGAGGGGACTCAGAGCGGTTCCCAAGTAATATCACAAAACATACAGAGTAAAAACAACATCACCATAAGATTAACAAACAAAATATAAACATAAAATTATCGCCATAACACACACATATTAAAAGTAATCCTGCCTGTTCAAGGCAATTAAAAATTTAAAAGTCTGGGCCAAGATTTGTGCAAGCCCAAAAATTCTAGGGGGGGGGCGGGAATTAAGTGCAATGCTATGGCAGGCAACAATAATATTAGGCCTGTGGCTGTCCATTCCAAGGCCGATTAGAGGAAAGAATCTGGGTAACTGGTAGAGAGAATAAGGCCGTATTAGACAATGTGTGGGGCTGAGTTAGAACTGGTCATTTTCAAATTATTATTATTATATTATTATTATTATTATTATTATTATTATTATTATTATTCAAAGGCTTGTTGAAACCACCAGGTCTTCAAGCTCTTACGAAAAGAGGGGAGGGGAGGGCGTTCCAGAGACCGGGGGGGGGGGGGGGGGGACCACTGAGAAGGCCCTCTCTCTCATCCCCACCAACCGCGCTTGAGACAGTAGTGGGACCGAGAGGGGGCCTCCCCAGAAGATCTTAGTGGGACCAAGAGGAGGGCCTCCCCAGAACATCCTAGAGCTCGCGCCGGTTCATAGAAAGAGATGCAATCGCAGAAACAGGCGGGGCCCGAACCGTTTAGGGCTTTATAGGTCATGACCTGCACCTTAAATTTGGCTTGGCAACTTATCGGCAGCCAATGAAGCTGTTTTAATAGGGGTGTTGTATGCTCCCTATAGTTTACTCCAGTAAGGAGCTTGGCTGCCGTCTGCTGTACCAGATCAAACTTCCGGGCAGTCTTCAAGGGCAGCCCCACGTAGAGTGCACTACAATAGTCCAGTTTGGATGTAACCAAGGAGTGGACCACCCTGGCCAAGTCAGACTTCACGAGGTATGGTCGCAGCTGGCGCACAAGTTTGAGTTGAGCAAAGGCTCTCCCGGCCACCGCTGACACCTGAGCATCAAGTGACAGCGTTGAGTCCAGGAGGACCCCCAAGCTACGGACCTGCACCTTCAGGGGGAGTGTAACCCCATCGAGCACAGGTTGCCACCCAATAACCCATTAAACATCCATTAAACATCAGTGCCTACACATTAATGCCAGATGTGCCACCCACTATCTCTGGCATAAATCCAACTGCTAGTCTCAATTGAAGCAGAGTTGTTGCATCAATGGAACTTACCTATGAGCTCTGTTAACAAGCTTCAGTTGGTTCAACAGATTTACTGTTAAGGCTAACAATTGTTAAGGCTAACAATTAGATTTAGACCTCTGTAATTAGCTTTAAAAGACCATGGAAGGTTCTCATTATGTTAAATTGCTGCATTCTCAAGGAATGCTAAAACATGACATATGAGCAATGGAAGGAATGCAAATGTATGAAAATGTATAAATGCTTTGCTGAACTTGTGGAAACTTCTATTCCAGCTCCAATGACCTGCTGCTGAAATGCCAGCGCTCTTAGGTTTAGTCATCTACAATGAATAGCACCCTTGTTTCATTACAAGTTGAAGACTTCATTCATTATATATCAGAATGAAAACCTCACTTGAATGCTCTGATCCCCAACAGGGGATCAAGTTTCTAATCTTCTGTGAATAAAAGCTGACAAATCATTGGGGGTATAATTCCTCGTGTATGCAACTGCACTAATCTTATAAAAACTGATCCTCGTTAAATAGCTCTGCTCACACATGCAACAGCTTCAAACTGAAAAGAACTAGGAAAAAAACCCTCTTGTGTGGGGGAGAAAGTAAATCAATAGCGTAAGTTAACCACCAAACTGAACCTTTAAACAGATCATTCCAGAATTCAGTGTGGGACACAAAATATGTATCTGGTCTTGATCTAATTTTTTTCCCGTGTCAGGAGCAACTTGATAAACTGCAAGTCACTTCTGGTGTGAGAGAATTGGCCGTCTGCAAGGACGTTGCGCAAGGGACGCCTGGATGCTTTGATGTTTTACCATCTTTGTGGGAGGCTTTTCTCATGTTCCCAGATGGGGAGCTGGAGCTGACAGAGGGATCTCATCCGCACTCTCCCCGATTTGAACCTGCGACCTGTCAGTCTTCAGTCCTGCCGGCACAGGGGTTTAACCCATTGCACCACTGGGGGTTCCTTGATCTAAATGAATATATTATATATTTTACACCTATCACTGTGAACGTCAAATACCACAATTATAACAGAGGTCAAAATCTCTTCACACGCTATATGTAGCTTGCCTTAAAAAGTGTTGGATAGGAATGGTACCAGTCTGGGATAGAAGAGAGATCAAATGCACCACAGTTGGGATTTTGAGAGAAAAAGTAGAGAAGCACACTGCATTCCTGGGTTGCATCATTTTAAGTCACAAACATCTAATGCATAGCTATAAGATGGGGGATGCTTCAAATATGGTAAGTACCTTGGAATCAGTGTTCATCATAGGTTGAACATGAGCCGAGAATATAATGCAAAGAAGGCAAATAATACTTTAACTTGAACTGACTTCTTCGTCAGGTGAACATGTTAAAAATTCAAAGTTCTTTTTCTAAGGAAAGAGCAATTAGCTTTGCATGGGATATCTGATTTTCAAAGGGTGTTATTTTTCTGTTGCTAATGGAGATGAAATTGTGTAACATTTATTCTTTTATCCCTTGTGTCTCTAGTTCGTACATTAGTAAGAAGAGAAGTGGATTCTGCGTACATTGAGATCCTTCCAGACCATCTTAACTGACACCATCTGACATCCCTTCATCATTGCCATACAAAATCCAGATGATCTACTTTGAACTGGATTATTTTGGCAGTGTAGACTCATATAATCCGGTTCAAAGCAGATAATGAGGACTATCTGCTTTGAACCTGAAGGCGCAGGTTCGCAGCTTGGGTGTGATCCTGGACCCTCAGATTTAAGCGGTGACCAGGGGAGCATTTGCACAGTTAAAACTTGTGCGCCAGCTGCACCCGTACCTTGGGAAGTATGACTTGGCCATGGTAGTCCACGCTCTGGTTACATCACGAATAGGCTACTGCAACGCACTCTACGTGGGGTTGCCTTTGAAGACTGTCCGAAAGCTTCAAACGGCCTATAAACTCCTAATGGTTCTGGCCCAACTTACCTGTCTGAACGCATCTCTCCTTATGAACCTTCCAGAACTTTAAGATCATCTGGGGAAGCCCTGCTCTCGATCCCGTCTTCGTTACAAGTATGGCTGGCGAGGACGAGAGACAGGGCCTTCTCAGTGGTGGCCCCATGGCTATGAAATGCCCTCCCTAGGAAAAGAGTCAAGATTTAGCTTTTTGAGCAGGTGTTTGCAAACATAGTGCAACAGACATAGGAAAATGGGATGGTTGGACGATATGATTGGCAATGTTTTAACAAGGAGACCCTAATGATATATTCTTCTATTGACTTTGCTATGGTTTTATATTATCTGAATGTTTTTATGGTATTGTAATTATATTTTATGGTCTTGGTACCGACTGTAAACCACCCCGAGTCGCCTGTGGGCTGAGAGAAAGGGTATATAAATATAGTAAACAAACAAATAAACAAAAAAACAAACTGGAGTATATGGCGGTGAAGGAGGGGCCTGAGATAACGTAGAAGTCTGTAACCTTAGCATTCTCGCCATTTTCTTTTGTATAATGATTACACCTTCACTGATGAAGAAGCCAACAAAGCATGTTAGCTCAAAAAAATTATCACTACTTGTGAATTTAGGATTTTATCATATTTTACTGCATGGTCAACAAATATTTTCATATCCAATACTTACATCTTATGGTACTTCGGGAACTTGCGGACTGTCACCAGATCTGAGAGCTCAGGCAGGGCATCCATCAAGGGGTGCAGATCTCCAATAACTGGGGTGGCTTTTCGCTTTGCCTCAGCTTTTTGTTGTTGTTTTGCTACTTTAATGCCTTCTATTTCTAACAAAAGAGACAAACAACTGTTAGCAGACTGGAATTTTAAATGTTTGAAAGGATGACATATGGAGGAGAGAGAAGGCTGCTACTCTCTCCTCCATACAGCTACTCTCTCCTCCTTCCACACAGCCCTAAATCCCAGAAGATCACAGCAGAAAATCCCACAATATCTGCTTTGAACTGGGTTATCTGAGTCCACACTCAGATAATAATAATAATAATAATAATAATAATAATAATAATAATACTTTATTTATTACTTAGGCGATCCCTCGCTTTCTGAGGATGATTGTCTTCCAATATTCTTGTGGGTCCGTATGTGGCTGTGGAGCCCTATTCTTGCTCTGCATCTTCTTCTGCAGTGAGGGCATTGGTTTCCAGGTGGAAGGCGGTCTCGGCCGGGGTTGGCTTGACGCGCCTTCCTCTTGGCATGTTTCTCTTTTTCACCCTCCACTCGTGCCTCCTCAAATTCTGCAGCACTGCTGGTCACAGCTGACCTCCAGCTGGAGCGGTCAAGGGCCAGGGCTTCCCAGTTCTCAGTGTCTATGCCAGAGTTTTTAAAGTTGGCTTTGAGCCCATCTTTAAATCTCTTTTCCTGTCCTCCAACATTCCGTTTTCCGTTCTTGAGTTCGGAGTAGAGCAGCTGCTTTGGGAGATGGTGGTCGGGCATCCGGACAACATGGCCGGTCCAGCGGAGTTGGTGGCGAAGGACCATCGCTTCAATGCTGGTGGTCTTTGCTTCTTCCAGCACGCTGACGTTTGTCCGCTTGTCTTCCCAAGAGATTTGCAGGATTTTCCGGAGGCAGCGCTGATGGAATCGTTCCAGGAGTTGCATGTGACGTCTGTAGACAGTCCACGTCTCACAGGCATAGAGCAGGGTTGGGAGGACAATAGCTTTATAAACAAGCACCTTGGTATCCCTACGGATGTCCCGGTCCTCAAACACTCTCTGCTTCATTTGAAAAAATGCTGCGCTTGCAGAGCCCAGGCGGTGTTGTATTTCGGCGTCGATGTTGACTTTGGTGGAGAGGTGGCTGCCAAGGTAGCGGAAATGATCAACATTTTCTAATGTTACACCATTAAGCTGTATCACTGGCATTGGAGAGGGGATGGCTGGTGACTGCTGGAAAAGCACCTTGGTTTTTTCAATGTTCAATAACAAGCCGAGCTTCTCGTATGCTTCTGCAAAGGTGTTTAGAGTGGCTTGTAGATCTTCTTCTGAATGCGCACAGATGACGTTGTCATCAGCATACTGGAGATCTATGACAGAAGTTGTTGTGACCTTGGTTTTGGCTTTCAGTCTGCTGAGGTTGAATAGCTTGCCATCTGTCCGATAGATGATTTCCACTCTGGTGGGAAGCTTCCCATCAACAAGGTGAAGTATCATAGCGATGAAGATGGAGAATAAAGTTGGGGCAATAACACATCCCTGTTTGACACCTGATTCCACCTTAAATGGGTCACTTTGGGAGCCATTGCTGTCCAAGACTGTTGCCATTATGTCATCATGGAGGATCCGCAGGATGTTCACAAATTTGCTTGGGCACCCGATTTTTTGGAGGATGGTCCAGAGAGCACTGCGGTTCACTGTGTCGAATGCCTTTGCAAGGTCGATGAATGCCATGTACAGAGTTTGATTTTGTTCTCTGCATTTTTCTTGGAGTTGTCGTGCAGTGAAGATCATGTCCACGGTTCCTCTGGAGGGGCGGAAGCCGTTCTGGGATTCTGGGAGGGTGTCTTCTGAGAGGGGCAGAAGGCGGTTTGCAAGGATTCTTGCGAGGATTTTCCCAGCAGAGGTTAGAATGGAGATACCTCAATAGTTTCCGCAGTCTGTTCTTTCCCCTTTTTTGAAGAGGGTGATGATGGTGGCATCCTTGAAGTCTGCTGGGATTTTCTTGGTCACCCACACTTTTTCTATGAGCTGGTGGAGTTGGTGTGTCAGCTCGGGTCCTCCCTCTTTAAAGATTTCAGCAGGGATCCCATCCGGTCCGCTGGCTTTGTTATTCTTTTGTTGGCTGATGGCATTGCTGACTTCTTTCTTGGTCCATAAATGACCTTTGTGGCTTTGAAGAATCCCTGAGCATCATGAGTATCTGCCAGGTGTTGGATTTCTTCAGCCTTCTTTGTCCACCAGATGTTCTTGAGTTCTCTTGTCCTTCTTTGGACTTCAGCTTTTGCACTAGCGTAGATCTTTTTCTTAGCAGCACAGTTGATGTCTCTCTGCCATGTTTTCTTGTCAATTAGCTGTTGGATCTCGATGTCATTTTCGTCAAACCAATCTTGATGTTTCTTGGTTTGATATCCAATAGTTTCTTTGCAGGCTGTGATGATGGAGGTCTTCAGTTTGTTCCAATGTTCCTCAACATTTTCGGGGTGTTCTGTGAGTAGATGGTTATTGAGTGCTGTTTGGAGATGGGCTCGTCTGGAGGGCTCCTGAAGGGCTTGGGTGTTCATTTTGCGCCTTGTCTTTCTTCCTTGGAGCCTGCGCTTGGGGGCAATCTTGAGAGCCATCGTTGATCGGATTAGCCTGTGGTCGGTCCAGCAGTCGTCAGCACCTGTCATGGCTCTTGTGAGGAGCACCTCACGGAGGTCTCTGGCACGTGTGATTACATAGTCTAAGAGGTGCCAATGCTTTGACCGGGGGTGCTTCCATGATGTCTTGAACTTGTTTTTCTGGCGGAAGAGCGTGTTGGTGATGACAAGGTTGTGTTCGGCACATTTGGTGAGAAGCAGGATGCCGTTTGAGTTGCTGTTTCCAACCCCGTTTTTTTCCGATGGTCCCTGGCCACAGGTCGAAGTCTCGCCCGACTCTTGCATTGAAGTTCCCCAGGAGGATGATTTTGTCCTCCTTAGGTATCCCCGATAGGACGGTGTCCAGCTGACAGTAGAATTTCTCCTTGATGTCTTCATCAGCATCTAGTGTTGGTGCATAGGCACTTATGATGGTTGCCTGTTGGTTTTTGGCAAGATCGATTCGGAGGGTTGAGAGTCGTTCGTTGATGCCAGTGGGTGCTTCGGTCAGATGTTTCACCAGATCATTCCTGATAGCAAAGCCAACTCCGTGCAGTCTTTGGTCTTCTTCAGGCAGTCCCTTCCAGAAGAAGGTGTAGCCTCCTTTTTCTTCCTTCAGCTGTCCCTCTCCTGCTCTCCGGGTCTCTTGAAGGGCTGCTATGTCGATGTTAAAGCGTCCCAGCTCCCTTGCAATGATGGCAGTTCTGCGTTCAGGACGTTTGCTGTCACTGTTGTCCATCAGTGTTCGTACATTCCATGTACCGAAGTTCATATTTCTTTTTTGGCCGCAGGGTGGTGACCCCACTGGACGCGGCAGTCCAGTCAGGGATGAGAGAGGCAGACTATGTTTAGGGCACCTTTTCTAGCCCCCTCCCCATGTGGGGTGAGCAGAGTGGGTCCTCAATAGGGCTGCTCAGTTGCGGATACAGCTGCCGAACTACTCAAGTGCCTCGGACCTTGAGGTAGAACGACTGAGTCCGTACCCACCGCCCATGTGCTAGTCTGTGACTAGGGGCTTCCAGATTTCACAGTCCTGCCCCCGTTGCCACTCGCTGATCGCCATGGGACTTTTGTTGGTTTGTTTTTATTATCTTTGGAAGACGCCTGTGCATGGGTTTTTTTAATGTGTGGAGGTCAGTGCACAACTGATCAACACACAGTCTTCACAGAGTGAGGTTCCACTGGTGATGTAGTTTAACACAATGACCGTGGCTTCGCAGTCTGTTGCAGCCTTCTTCCGCCTTCGCAGCCGTTGTAACATGTGCCATATTATCCTCCGCCTGCTCCGCCGTTGAGGTCTTTGGGTCTTCGGACTGTGCTTGGTCTGGGACCTCCCCCGCAGCCACTCCCTTTTTAAAGAGCTAAAAAGTGGCCGTGGATCAAAAGCAGAGGAATTTCTTAACCCCCATTTGGTCTTACAAAGAAATGGGGTTCCAACTCCCTCACACTGCCTCTTTTCCTAGGGACAACATACCCAACATAGTCCTGGAGCAAAGCAACAAAGTTTTTTTTTTTTAAATGCTTTCCAAAGAAGCTGGTTTGAAGGTCCCCAAGGAAGCTGGCTTCAAGACTCCCACTCCTGGCTGAGTGTCCTTGCGTCCTCCCAGCATTTCCTAACTTGATCAAACATGGAAGGAAACCCTTCTTTATGCAACACGATTGTGGTGAAGTGTAAATTTTTAACTTGCAGTTATGTATAATTATAGATAGATGTTTTAAAGGGTAAGTATTTAAAGTTGCGTAACTAAGGGGGACGGTAGCCAGCTCAGCTCATGTTGAGCTGGGTTACCATGGAAACAGGGGCAGAGCCAACTGCCACTTGGCAGGGCAGCCATTTTAAAGCAGTTAGTCTGCAGTCTGCAGGGAGGCTAGTTCTGTTGTGTGTTAAGAACCAGTAACTTAGTCTAGTCTGTGAACTGTAGGAGTGGCTGGTTCTGTTGAGTAGTGAGAACCAGGAAGGTATTATGTAGTTTAAAAACTACAGGGAAAGGCTGATTCTACGGTAGTGAGAATTAGCAAGGTTTTGGCTTTTAGCCTGAGCAGTTTAAACAAGTCGAGTTGACTTATTTATATTAACAGTCAGTGAATGAGAGAAACCCAGTGAGAATCTCTATTGCAACAGAAACATCACAAAGAAAGAATAAGCTTGTAACTGAAATAATCTATTAAGGAAAGAAACACAGTTTGAAGAAAAATAAGTTTGAAACCTGTTTAGTGGAAGTAAGAGTCCTTTCCAGAGTTGTTTAAGGAATGTTATAACTGTAACCTTTGAAGATATGTGCCTCTAAGAGCAAGAAACATTGAAACCATCACGCTCCTTCTACATTTCAATAAACTTGTTACTGTTTTTCCTAAAGCCTTGTCTCTGATACAATTCCTTTCCAAGTTAAGTCACGCTACACAGAAGAAAGACCAAATCAATATTATTGGCTATAAGCTACGCTATCAATTTAATAAACCCTTACAAAGTGGTGGCTCCTTTACAAACGTTTACAAATTGGTGGCCTTATCACAAATTAGTGGCATCTTCTCGAATCAGTACAATGATAAACTCAAATATGTCTGTGTTTGCAAGCAGATAGCCATTTAGAAGTTTTATTGTTTTATTGTTCTGAGAATTATTTTACTGTCAAACATGGCTTACACACTAAGTAAGTAAATATTAGACATGGCACAGTAGATTATGTAGGAACTATTTAGCTCCAAGGAACACAGATAAGAGTCTATTAATTTTCAGGCTTATCATTCAAGCAGTTAATTAATATTATCCCGTCTTGTCAACTGGATTTCTTTTGCCCCCTAGATCTCTTCAGCCCCCAGTTATGCTCTTTGACATTTAGGTCCACAGCATCCTTGCTTCTTCCAGCTGACCTGTCATTGTTGTCTTTAACAGATACATATGAAAAATAATCATTGTATACAATCTATGTTGGAAGGGTTTTCTTGGCAAGAAGGTACTGGCCTCTGCACCACAGCACTTCTTTTTTTGGTCTGGTGCTATAAAACTATGTTACTCCAAGCTTGAAATTCTTTTCCTTGTAAAATCTGTTTAGGAGATGAGCCACTGGGCCTGTGTACATGCTTCTACTAACCGAGATTTAAATCATCGTCATGATGACGATGACTTTGGACTCACAATGATTTATTTTTGCTTGGAATGAAATATACCCTAAGTAACTGCTATTATGTAAGTAGGATAAAATTCAATTTTCATCTCTGCAAAGCTATCCAGTTATTACTTTGAAAACATTATGAGGTTTGTTTGTTTTTTGGACTTGTTGGGATTTGTAGATGAACAAATGGGCACTAGATGTTAATCAAGTTAAGCAGGTTTCAAAGCAAGTATTATTTTGGATCTGTTCCAGTCAAACATTAAGAGAATAAAATTCAGGGCTAAAATTATAGTAACTCAACATCTGCACTCATCTGCTTTTATTAAATGAACAGTGATTATCATGTACTTTCTGCACCAACGTGTTCTGTGGTCGTATCTACTGCTCAGGAGCTGTTTTGAATTGTAAATAGATTTAAAGATGCTGAATCATCATTGGATTTTGAAGAGGCAGCTTTCCTCTAGTCTATTCTTAACTTTCCTCCTGTGAAGCAAGGTCATTGTAACTGGTTTACCTCCATTTTCTTTTTCCTTTCCTTTTCTTTGTACTTTCTTTCTATGGCTGGATAGTTCACAATTTGCCACTAGACAGCACCATAGCCTCCAGAAGATCTCAAATGGTCCGATGGATACCTGCCTTTCCTCCTGATTCTGGAAGTTCCTCACTGGGTTGGTATAATGAGGAGGGAAATAAAAATAATCCCAGCGCTTGCCACCAATTATAGCGAAGAGGGTTATTTAATTAGATAATTTAATTAGTGAGATGCAGACTCTCAAATGATCTTCTGGTATTTGAAAGCCAAAAATCAAAAAGCTGATAGATAGAAAGCTGAGCACTTTCTTCCTGGCCGAAACAAACCCTATTTGAAAGCGCACTGGCACACACCCACTTAACAGTGCTGATAAGCCCTTGGCTTACTTGAGATAACTTGTGAAAGAGTGTGATGGTAATAGCCCTCAGGCTTGTGTTTCTGAGGTACCCTTTGAGTTAGTTCTCTAAAACATATGCTGCCACCATTAAATTCTTGACAACAGCTTAAAGCTGCTTTTGAAATCTTTAAGCACAGAGGCACACTTGAGTCAGATGTGATGAACCAGGAACAATAAAGTTTATTAATAAGAACAGGAAGAATGCAGGTACTAGCTTGGCTGTTTCAGAGATTTGTCTTAAAAGAGTAATGGTTACAAAAACAGTTCTGACTTCGCTATTTCAGAAACTCTTCTCTCTCCCTCCAAAAACAAGAATCCTGACAGGATAGTTTCTCTGACAGAAATTCTTCAGCAGCACAGATAGTCCTAATTTGGATCTATCTTGCTCCTACCCAGTTATCTTCCTAATAGCTGTAAGTCTTCACTAGCTACCCTGTTAGTAAACTCTGGTCAATCTCAAGCCTTTACTACTAACCCTCAACACCACTAATCTCCTAAGCACCCTCTCTCTTCAACACCCAAGTTCGAACTCCTTAGAAGAGTTTTTTCCTCTTCTAAGTTAGGCTCCGCCCACTCTAACTAAGCCAATCCCATTTCTCTCTCATTTCTCTCCAAAAGGCTGCTTTTACTAAACATGCCCTGGAAATGAGTGACAAAATGGATTCCCTCGGCACCTCCTTCTAAGATGGCTGCCGACTCCTTGGGCCTACTATTTTCCTAGGCCTATTCTAAGCCTAACTGGAAAGTAGATTCACTACAGTTGGCATGTTGAACAAACATTTTATCTCCTGTAACACATTTCTAATAAACTAAAAGTTTTTATATCTAAACCTTAATGTTTCTTTTTGAGTTAATATCCCTCCAAAGGAAAGAGCTATTTCTCACTCTTAAAACACAAAGGACTGGGACATTTTTGAGGCAGCTGTTGCTGTGTAAATATGTTACTTCTGGCAAACCTCTCCTTAATTCTACATTTGTATTGCCAGGGATGTTCATGCAAGTGTGCATGTCCTTGTGAAATGACAACAGAAGGGCAGTTAAAGTGTGCTTAAAAGGCACGTCACCCTCACTGTCTGACAATGAGCTTTGCATAAATTCCTGGGATGGAACAGGAAAGGTTCACAAGGCTCCCTAGAGACCAGTTGAAAAACTTGGGAATCCTAGAGCTGTTTTCTACTTCTCCCTCCCCCTCTGCCTACCTTCTTTCTTTTTTAACAACTAACTGTCCCCAGCCCTTCAGCCCCCACAACTGGAAAAGTTCAGCCAGTAAGTGGGAGGTTAGTGGAGGACAAGGGCAGACAACAGCTCTACGACCCCTCCCAAATTTCTCTGCCTGTCTCTACAAAATGTTCAGCATTTAGGTCCTGATTTACACATGAATAGGGTCCACATGACATTTAACCAGAGTTTCAGACACGGAAAGTGACTACTACTACAAATCTGGAAATGTCATCTTGTACATGGATCTTTAGGTGTTTTGGCAGAATCAGAGTGGCTCTGGTTTTGGCAGGAACACTCACCAGCCACCTGATTATATATACCTATGTATAATCACTTAGGCCAGCATGCCTTCATACACCAAAAAACGACTTCACAGTTGGTGAGCTTTGGTGAAAGTAACTGAGATTCAGATTTTCAGATCACCACATGGTCTGCTCTTAAATTAGACAATAATCCTGTAATGAATATCTTGGAGTCCTGTGTGGAAACAGGACACAGGAAAACAATACTTACTCTGCAGCCATCTGTCTTTTCGCAGCTTCATTTTTTCCTTCTTAGAGAGAAGTGTCTTTTCATCTCCATCTGAAATGTTAAGGAAAAAAAGAAAAACACATTTTAATGTGTTAATTTATATTATTTGTCTTCAAAATGTACAAAATAAAGGTTGATAAAGGAATAATTTTGATGAGGGGTATAATCTGAAACAACACAACTAAGTAAAACAGAAAACTGAGAACAATATTTGAATGACTTAGAAAGCAGTATGATTTGAGCATTCAGAAATCTAAAATTTTCCAAAGTTGCCCACATCAGTGCCTAAAACAGTGACACTTGTTTTCTGATGGTTCAATATACCCAATAAATAATAATAATAATAATAATAATAATAATAATAATAATAATAATAATGAACTTTATTTGTACCCCGCCACCATGTCCCCAATGGGGACTCGGAGCGGCTTACATGAGGCCAAGCTCAAACAACAAATACAATAAAAATAAAACCAAAACACAACCTAAAACATAAACGCTCTAGAAAACTGAACATTATTAAAAAATATTGTGTTCAGGCTATGCATATACATATGGATAAATTTCATGTCTAGACTTGGGTACCTCCTCCAAGATATTTCATTGTGTATATATACAAGTATTCCAAAATCCAAAATATGGAGCAATTCTAGTCCCACTCAACCTGTAATTCATCATTTACTTGATATAGATTTAAAGGTTTGTAGCAATCCTGAGCTGGATAAACCAATGGGCTGGAAATTACACTGCTTTTAAGAATAAAAATTATTGCGCAGCTAAATGAAGTGATGGTCAAAGCTCAGAGCCACATTCTTGCAAATACACTGACACACACACCAAATACCACATATGCTTGTCTGTGTAGATACATATACACAGCAATGTAATTATGCCTGTGGGTTAATATATATATATATATATATATATATATATATATTTGTGTGTGTGTGTGTGCTTCTTGCTATTTATTTATTTATTTATCTATCTATCTATCTATCGTGTCAGGAGCAACCAGACATTTTCTTGCTACTATTCATTTAAAATGCATCGCCAGGCAACATCAATAGGAGAAGTAGTGCCCCTTATCACAGACTCCTGTAAGGGTGCTGCATGTACCACCTTTGCCTATCTGACTTCATTCAGGACCAGAAAGTTCTGCTTCCTAGAGCAGGCATGGTCAAACTTTTGCCCTCTAGGTGTTTTGAACTTCAATTCCCACAATTCCTAACAGCCAGTAAGCTGTTAGTTGGGATTTCTGCAAGTTGAAGTTCAAAATGGCCGGAGGGCCGAAATTTAACCATCCCTGCCAGCCTCAGCACCACTTTCTTGCCAGAAAAATATCCAGCCAGTAGCAGCTTATTAGAGGAAGGCTATCTTGGCAGGAATGTTCTTGCAGGCAGGGTCAATGCCAATGGAAATCTCTCTAAGAGAAAGAGGGTGAACAATTGTGCATGTTGGTGGAAGAACTGCATTTTAGAATGTGACAGAGAGATGGAAGGACATGAGGATCAACCACTGTAATAGATGACAACAGAGAGTGATATGTAAAAGTGATATGTATACATAAAAAAAGAAGCAAGATCAATAGAAGGAAGGGTACAACATAGAATTTTCAAAGAAACCTACGTGATCTCTAGGAGTCTCTTTGGCCAATGCCAAGTTGTCGTAACAGCAGCTGGGCAGGCCTTAATAAGCAGGCTATTAGGATGACATACTTCTATGTCATCCTAATGTGTGTACATACTATTAAGCAAGACATAGGTTCACTATCAAGTACAATACTAAGGAGAGAGAAGGTTGCATGAGCTGATCATGATTTTGTCCAACTAGTTAGATGTCCCATCCTGACGCCTACCTGCTTTTAGTGTCTACATCTAAAGGTGGGTATTTAGGGTACCAGCCTCTCTTGCCAACCATTTCTCCTTATGGACTAGCTAGGGCAGTCTCAGGTATGGTGCTGGATCTCAGGTGAGGTACTATTGTATCACAACATGTGTATCTGTTAAATGATTTTAAGATATTTATTTATGTTTTATTTTATAGTTGGTTGTATTGTTACATGTATGGTTGATAGGGAGAAAAGCAGGATATAAATTAAGATTTATTATTATTATTTTACCGACACAAAAACATAGTATGTCACAGGAAACGACATCTATATGCTGGATTTCCTATCACAAAATCACGTTGAACACTTCCCAAGCATCTAGGACTATGTGATGTATTTTCGAATGATGTGGCAGATCCAAGTAAGGTGGCCTTTTGCAGTTGACAGATCATGATTTTGTCAATGTTTATTGTTTCCAAATGCCGGCTGAGATCTTTTGGCATGGCGCCCAGTGTGCCAATGACCACTGGGACCACCTGTACTGGTTTATGCCAAAGCTGAGTTTTTCCTGTTGTTTTTCCTCTGTGCGATTGTCACCCAGTATGGCGACATCAATAATCCATTTTTTTTTCTTTTTCACAATCATGATGTCTGGTGTATTGTGTTCCAAAACTTTGTCAGTCTGGATTCGAAAGTCCCACAGTATTTTTGCGTGTTCATTTTCCACTACCTCTGCAGGTTTATGATCCCACCAATTCTTTACTGCTGGCAGGTGATACTTGTGACATAAGTTCCAGTGAATCATTTGGGCCATGGAGTTGTGCCTCTGTTTGTAGTCCGTCTGTGTGATTTTCTTGCAACAGCTGAAGATATGATCCATGGTTTTATCAGCTTCCTTGCACAAAGATTTATTATTATTATTGTTACTACTACTACTACTACTACTACTAGACAGAATGAATATAAATATGGACTTCTTGTCTTGCAGGACTTCAAACATAACATGCTGCAAGGAGTGGTCTAACATTTTATGATTTCCGTTACAACCATGGGCCTTCTGTAATTAACATCTGGCACCACACATTCACAGGGCACATTCTGAATCTGTTTTATCTGTGGTTGGGATGCTGGCTACATAGATATCAAGAAACCTTCTAAAACATTATTGTGCACTAATGGAAGAGAAGTGGTATTTGCACTCGCTTGGACTTGCTGTAGGGATAAGAGATCAAACAATATGATCCATCTCAGAAAGTGGACATATTTGGGATTTTTCTTGTCAACTCCTGTTGAGTAGAATCAAATCAGTCATCTGGTTTTCAAAGGAGCTGAGACTCATAAAATGGGTCATGAAAGTAGCACGGTTGGAAAACTTGAAAGGGGCAGGGGAGAAAGTGGGCTGGAGCCTGTGAAGAGCAATGAGGAGGGGAGGGGGGATAGAGAAGACCAAAGCAACTGGCAAGAAAAAACGCCAACATTCCAAATAGCCGGTGAACTGGAGATTAAGACCTTGGTCATGAACTGCGGCACGGAGGAGGGGAGGTGTTCCACTAGCCGAGGGGCCCCCATAGAGGTCATGGTGGGAAGGAGGAGATGCGGGAAAAGGAGACCTCGAATTCGGCTAAATTCGGACCATTTATCCACATTAACAATTCCAAATCGGTCTCCTAAGGTAAATTGGTGTAACCAGGTGAGCGGACCCTCTGGACTGAAGGTGGTGCTGTCAACGGAAAAACGACCTGGATCCAGGACCTAATCCTGGACAAGCGGGCAGATCTGGCGTGCATCACGGAGACCTGGCTGGATGAAGCTGGAGTAAATCTGACCCAGCTTTGTCCGTGCAGCACCAACCGAGATCTGGAGGGCGGGGAGGCGGGGTCGCAGTGGTCTATAGGGATTCCATCCATCTGACCAGGTGCCCCATCCCGCAGACCACAAATTTTGAATGCGTCTACCTGAGGGTGGGTGACCGGGACAGAATAGGGATTCTGCTAGTGTACCGTCCACCTCGCTGCACTACAGTCTCCCTACCTGAGCTAGCGGGGGTGGTCTCGAGCCTGGCGTTGGAGTCTCAACAGCTCCTTGTGCTGGGAGACTTCAATATCCATGCCGAGGCGACCCTCACAGGTGCGGCTCAGGACTTCATGTCTGCCATGGCAACCATGGGGCTGTCTCAACAAATATCTGGCCCCACCCACTGTGCTGGACACACATTGGACTTGGTTTTCTGCCAGGGATGGGAACAGGGTGGCGGTGTGGAGGAGTTGTCCATCTCTCCGTTGCCATGGACCGACCACTTCCTGATCAGATTTAGGCTCACTGCGCCCCCTAACCTCTGCAAAGGTGGAGGACCCATTAAGATGGTCCGCCCCAGGAGGCTGATGGATCCGAATGGATTCCTGACGGCTCTTGGGGATTTTCCCGCCACCTCGGTAGGTGACCATGTCGAAGCCTTGGTCGCTCTCTGGAATGGGGAGATGGCCAGGGCTATTGACATGATTGCTCCGGAACGTCCCCTCTCAAATAGCCTAGCTAAACCAGCCCCTTGGTTTACTGAGGAGCTGGCAGTGATGAAGCGAAGGAAGAGGGAACTAGAGAGCGTGTGGCGCTCGGATCCGAGCGAGTCAAACCGAGCACGGTTTGTGTCCTTTCTTAGGGCATATGCCGCGGCAATAAAGGCCGCTAAGAAAACCTTCTTTGCGGCCACTATTGCGTCTGCAAAGAACCGTCCGGCGGAGTTGTTTCGGATTGTCAGAGGTCTTTTAACTCCCACCACTGCAGGCGGGAGCCCTGACAATTCGGTCGCGCGCTGTGAAGCATTTGCTCGGTTCTTTGCAGACAAAGTCGCCTTGATCCGTTCTGAGCTGGACGCCGCGTTAAATGCAGTCTCCGAGGATGTAACAAGAGCACCTGCTTGTCCTATTTTGATGGATTCTTTTCAGTTTGTGAAACCCGAGGATGTGGACAAGATACTTGGAGGAATGAGGCCCACCACGTCCATCCTAGACCCCTGCCCATCCTGGCTTCTGAGGGAGGCCAGAGGGGGATTGGCTGAGTGGGTAACAGTGGTGGTGAATGCCTCCCTTCGGGAAGGCAAGATTCCAGCGAGCCTAAAACAGGCTATTATAAAGCCGCTGTTGAAGAAACCATCACTGGACCCCACTAAATTGGACAACTTTCGGCCTGTTTCCAATCTCCCCTTCTTGGGCAAAGTCATGGAAAGCGTGGTGGCCTCACAACTCCAGGTATTCTTGAGAGACACGGATTATCTGGATCCGGCACAGTCTGGTTTCAGACCGGGACATGGTACCGAGACGGTCTTGGTCGCCTTAGTGGATGATCTGCGCCGGGAGCTAGACAGGGGGAGTGTGTCCCTGTTGGTGCTCCTGGACCTCTCAGCGGCCTTCGATACCGTCGACCACGGTATCCTTCTGGGGCGCCTTGCGGAAATGGGCCTTGGGGGCACTGCTTTGCAGTGGCTCCAGTCATTCCTGGAGGGCCGCACCCAGAAGGTGGTATTGGGGGACTCCTGTTCTACACCACAACCTTTGACTTGTGGGGTTCCACAGGGTTCCATACTGTCCCCCATGCTGTTTAATATCTACATGAAGCCGCTGGGTGAGATCATCCGGAGTTTCGGGGTGCGGTGTCATCTGTACGCAGATGATGTCCAACTCTGTCACTCCTTCCCACCTGCTACTAAGGAGGCTGTCGAGGTCCTGAACCGGTGCCTGGCCGCTGTAACGGTCTGGATGAGGGCGAACAAACTGAAATTAAATCCAGACAAGACAGAGGTACTCCTGGTCAGTCGCAAGGCCGAACGGGGTATAGGGTTACAGCCTGTGCTGGATGGGGTCGCACTCCCCTTGAAGGCGCAGGTTCGCAGCTTGGGTGTGACCCTGGACTCATCGTTGAGCCTGGATCCCCAGGTGTCAGCGGTGACCAGGGGAGCATTTGCACAGCTCAGGCTTGTGCGCCAGCTGCGCCCGTATCTCGGGAAGTCTGACTTGGCCACGGTGGTACACGCTCTGGTCACATCCCGCCTTGACTACTGCAATGCTCTCTACGTGGGGCTGCCCTTGAAGACGGCCCGGAAGCTTCAGCTGGTTCAGCGCGTGGCAGCCATGTTACTAACTGGAGCGGGTAGCAGGGAGCACACAACGCCCTTGTTGTCCCAGCTCCATTGGCTGCCGATTTGCTACCGGACCCAATTTAAGGTGCTGGTTTTGGCCTACAAAGCCCTAAACGGTTCCGGCCCAAAATACCTTTCGGACCGCATCTTGGCCTACGAGCCCACGAGGACCTTGAGATCGTCTGGGGAGGCCCTTCTCTCGATCCCGCCTGCCTCACAGGCACGTCTGGCGGGGACGAGGGAGAGGGCCTTCTCGGTGGTGGCCCCCCGGCTGTGGAACACTCTCCCTGCAGACATCAGACAGGCGCCCTCCCTCATGTCCTTCCGAAAAAGCCTCAAGACATGGCTGTTCGAGAGGGCATTTAATTAAGTGCTATAACAATGTGGTAAAGATGACTGGAATGGAACAAGGAATATGAGATTGGCTACGATTCCACTATGAAACGAAGCGGATTTTTAGTGTAGTTTTGTAATTGTTGTGTAGTTTATAGGTTGTTGTAATTGCCTCTTTGTAAATTGTCTTTTATATGTGTGTACACCGCCATGAGTCGCCCTAAAGGGCTGAGAATGGCGGTTAATAAATGCATCAAATAAATAAATAAATAAATAGTCCAACTAAAGATATACTAGAATTCATGTGAATGCCTATTTCACTGGAGTGATGTAGGGAGACATGATTCTGATCCATTGGCACTGTCTGCTCAGAATAGCCCAAAAGAGCTTTTTTTCAAGTGGGCAAGGGCCTAATTATGTTCTGGTTCAAGAGATGCGAAGATTGACTTAGTGTGGTCAGTTTCTACAATATCTTGTAAATATAACTACTTATATACATCCTGACATAGATGACATAATTGATTTCTAGATCAACCAGAAATGCAAGCCTTTGGGCTCTTACTTGCCTGTTTATAGTTTTTAATTTACATTGCCTGAAGTTGTAGACAGGCTTTTCAAAGTGCTAAAACATACCACAGGCATTTAAGGCATTCTTGAACCCTAAAGCCATCCAGGGAGGGAATAGGGCCGAGGTGGATGCTTCCTTGCAACTAAGCACGGCTCCACTGTGCTAGAAAAAAGTGGTGGGAAATCTCTGTTTTAAAAAAGTACTCTGTGAACCCCAATGTACTGAGTATTTCTCATAAAACTAATTTATAAAAATATGTATTTTGAGTACATCCTTTCTCCCAAAACGAGTATCACTTATGAGGGTAAGAAAGCAATTATGCATCAGACAACTCTATATTTAGCATAAATTTTAGGATCAACTGCCCAATGCTCAGCTTTCCCTAGCTAAGAGATATCCCAATTTTTTTACCAGTACTCCATTAACAAAGCCTCTGTGGATTGAAACACACATATCATTAACTTTGGTCAAGACACTACTGAAGTCAGAGCACAGAACCAAAGTTTCTACTTTTATATACAAATCTCATTGTACTCATGGTTGCATCTTGACAGTGGTTGATGCAGATCAGGATGCACACTTAGTACCAAATTTTGCAATTAAGGGGTCGGTCAAATCCTTGGTTGGCAGGAGTTTGCTTACAAAAGCGAAGTGGGCAAAACAGTTATGGTTTATAATAATAAAGGAACAATATTTAAATTTGCAAACTGTCCAAAGGTTAGAGGGATGTTCAAAATATCCTTAGGGGAGAAGTGACAGATAATTTAAAAGGAGGAAATGGTCACAGTGAAACAGACAATGGGAAGGAAGAGTAACTGTTGGTGTGCAACTTATGCTATTCGTTCCATGTCCCCAATTTCCACCTGAATTTCTGTTTACACAGCCATATAACCCAGAATATCAAGGCAGATAATCCACAATATCTACTTTGAACTTGGTTACCTGAGTCCACACTGCCATATAACCCAGTTCAAAGCAGATAATGTGGGATTTTATTCAGCTATGTGGAAGGGGCCTAAGACTAAGAGAAAGGGGCACTGATTCAAATTTCTCTATCCTTTATCTCTTTTCACCCTACTTCTAAATCTCTTCCTCTTAAATATTGCCTGCACAATGCCTCCAAAACAAAGGCCCTTTAAAACTTAATTGGGTCAAACAATGCCACGGCTTTCTTTCCTTTTCTTTGCAGTCCTTTTTAGCACAGCTAGCATGTGCAGACAGAGGGCATTTGAGGATTGCTAAGGCTTACCCTTTCTTTCAGTCAATATCTGCGAAAGAGCATTTTCATTAGCAACATATTGATTTGCAAAGCTGTGCACCTCAGCTATAATCTGTCCAGATGAATGCTTCAGCATATACTCTAATCTGGCATGGCCAGATATGTGTGGAGGACAAAGTCACTCTGCTTCGGTGCAAATCCATAGCAAGTTAACAAATAGCACTGTTTCCTGCAACAAGATAGAGGGCAAGAAGCTGTTCCATTAATCGCCTAGCAACAGATACAACTGTAAAGGAAACAAATAATAGAATCAAAGAGTTGGAAGAGACCTCATGGGACATCCAGTCCAACCCCCTGCCAAGAAGCAGGAATATTGCATTCAAAGCAGCCCTGAGAAATGGCCATCCAGCCTGTGTTTAAAAGCTTCCAAAGAAGGAGCCTCCACCACACTCCGGGGCAGAGAGCTCCACTGCTGAATAGCTCTCACAGTCAGGAAGTTCTTCCTCATGTTCAGATGGAATCTCCTTTCTTGTAGTTTGAAGCCATTGTTCCACATCCTAGTCTCCAGGGAAGCAGAAAACAAGCTTACTCCCTCCTCCCTGTGGCTTCCTCTCACATAGGCTCCTATTGATGCACGCCAAAATCCCATTGGCTTTTTTTTTGCCGCCACATCACATTGTTGGCTCATGTTTAACTTGTTGTCCACAAGGATTCCAAGATCTTTTTCACACGTATTGCTCTCGAGCCAGGCATTGTCCCCCATTCCGTATCTTTGCATTTCGTTTTTCCTGCCTAAGTGGAGTATCTTGCATTTGTCCCCGTTGAACTTCATTTTGTCAAGTCTTGGCCCATCTCTCAAATGAATTGTCATAGGTTAAGACAACTGATTCCAACAAGGGACAGTTGTCTCCCTTCTTAGTTCAGTTCATGTTTTGAGAATCAAGAGATGATTGAGGAGCTAAGATGGATCAGACCAAAGGCTGAAATAGTAAAACATCTTATTCTCACTGTAGCCAACTAGTTGCCCATGAAGGACCAAGTGGCAAGACATGAGTGAAGCCAAATCCTCCCACTTGAGCTTCTGGGATCTGGCAAGCTGCCTTTAATAGTGGAAGTAATACATAGCCATTAGGATTTGTATTCATTGATAGCCTTTTCCTATTTTCAATATTCTGGTAGTTTGGGGGGGGGGGGGATACAAAACTTTGTTTACAAGGAATGTGCTGCTTGCACAGGAGAAGGCAATCCTGGTAACTTGGGCCATGTAGAGCTTTAAAGGTCAAAACCAAACCAAAAAAGCCATTTTTGAAGGCACAAAGAAATATATTTGGGAGTCATCAGCCCCATGCCTCCAGATGATCTCTCCCAGCAGGTTTCATGTAAATATTAAAATCTATGAGCCACTACAATAAAATGCACAGAGGTCATCCTAGAAATTAAAATACTATGACAGCAAGGCAACATAGCATCAACAAAAAGGGCAACCAGTGGGCCTTCATTATTGCCATGGGAGGAAGATGGTGAAGATGGCATAGTCTGCTATGTTGGTACCCATATACTATGTGCACTGGTTGGCAGTGGCACAATAGTTAGTTCTAGTCTCTGGGGTTTTAAAATATATATTTTGCTCCAAGGGGTCCTAAGAGCCAAGACCTTTTCAGGGGTGGCAGGAGAAAATACTTCTGCCTAGGATAGGAACAGTCTATTTGCCACTCCCTGGGCCCTACTGTCTAAGGCAAACACTTCACTGGGTCATGACAGGGCTACTGTGGATTACCGTATTTTCTGGTGTAAAACTACTTTTTAACTCAAGAAAATCTTATACGTGGGGTCGTCTTATACATGGGAGTAGTCTTATACACGGGAGTCGTCTTATGCGTGGGAATCGTCTTATACACGGGAGTCATCTTATAGAGCAGGTGCTGAAACTTCCAATCGGATTGGAGAATCTGTGGTTGCCGCATATGGTGGGGGAAGCTCAAAAATGGCAATGGTTGTGTCTCTGCCGTATGCAGCAACTGTATGAAAGCATTAAGGGCAACGCTGTACAAGTTTGGTAGAAGAAAATCCATTCATCAGGATTCGTGGACTTAATGCAGTCCAGATGGTGAGGTGAAGGGGCGCCTCACCGGGAAGGTGTAAGTGAAGGGCGGAGCAAACTGCAGGCGCCCGGGGCACCTGGGGTATGGAAAAAAGAGATAGAGTGGCTCTGGGCCCAGACAAACACACCTCTTTCACCTGTCTGGCTTGCCCTTGTATCCTATTACCATACTTCCTCCTCTGCCTCTCAGATCTCGCTCCTTAAGACTGCAATAAAGCGGTGCAGGTGCGCATGTGCGAGATCTGAGAAGAAGAGAAGGAGGTACAGTAATAGGAAAATTACCATATTGAAATCAAATCTGATGCTTTTTAAATTTTTATTTGGTGTGCGTTGGAAGAGGGATAGTCTTATACGGCGAATATATCCCAAACTCTATATTTTAACTGGAAAAGTTGGGGATCGTCTTATACGCCCAGTCATCTTATATTCCAGAATATACGGGTATGTCTCTTCTGCTTCTCCCTAGGTTCCTTACAAGGGTGCTCTACAAAATCAGTATTTCACTGTGTATCAGAGTAGAAGTTGGATGGCGAAGAAGGTTACTTGGAAGACAATCAGCTCATCTGGAATGTGGTGCTGGTGAAACATTCTATGGATATACCATGGCCCTCAAAAAAAAAAGACAACTGAATGGTTCCTTAAGCAAATCAGGCCTGAATTTGGTCTAGAAGCCCATATCACTGTACTGAAGCTATCCTACTTTGAACACAACAGGAGAAAGCATGACCACTAGAAAAAAATGCTTGGCAAAGCAGAGGACGATTGCATTCCAGATGGATAGACTCATGTCTGCAGGACTTGAGGAAGGTTGTGGAGGATACAGCAATTTGGAAATCTCTCATTGATAAGTCAAAATAAACTTGACTACAAAATACTATAACAACAAACAGAAGTTCTCAGACTCAGCATTCCCAGTTAGAAATACTCAGTTCCCTTTATCTGGTTTTAAAATGCTAACTTGGAGTCGCTTTCCTAGACAGTCAGCAGCCAGAAGACATTCAGAGTTGCAGCTCTAGTACATAGTGAGTTAAATTCGCTTTCATCATTAATATTCCAGAAAATCTTCTGAAGAACACAGAGAAGTAGTCTTCAGATGTGCATAAAATATGTTCCCAGAGCTGGCAAAGCAACAGACTATTTTGCGAATTCTGGGCATTGTACATAATATGTCTAAAAGAAAAAAAAGAAAAGTTTAATCTTGTATGTGTATTTTTCATAACTCTCTAGGAAGGACAGACAGATTTGGGTACCTGCTTGCCTCAAGGAGTCTGGTGTATTCAGCACATATAAAATATTTGGGATTTCAGAAGCTCTCTATAATAAATACCCTGGATTTGATACAGGAGAAAAGAGTTAAGAGAGCATACAGTCCTTAGGTGAAAACAGAAAGCAGAACAATTCTAACAAGGCTGGAAAGCAATTGCTATACAAAATGTATAAAACACATCCAATATGTTCAATATGTGAGCACATTACAAAATTATAATTCTATTATTCAGAGCAGAAAATAATTATATGTTGTGATGTGTATATTTATACAATTGCCAATTTCCATCTCTTGTGCAAATTACAGAACAGTAATACTATAGTGTACTTAATTCTGTGCCAGATGTGAAGTCTCTACAGGTCTTGAAATGATGCCCTGGTAGATCACTGCTCCTCACAACCCCAGATCCCAAGAAACAGAGCAAAGAGAAATTTCAGCTGCAGCCCTGTTTCACCTTTCATGCTGTCTCTGAGGATTTATTTTTATTGGCTTGCAAAAAGGTGCATTTTAATATGAGCCTTCAGCTAAAGGATTGTGCTTTTCAGCCTTGGATAGAAAGGGTCCAGTCAGTCCTCTGTATCAAGGAGTCACCAGCCAACCCTTTTCCAATGCCAGAGATACAGTTTAATGGTGTAACGTTAGAAAATGTTGACCATTTCCGCTACCTTGGCAGCCACCTCTCCACCAAAGTCAACATCGACACTGAAATACAACACCACCTGAGCTCTGCAAGTGCAGCATTTTTCCGAAAGAAGCAGAGAGTGTTTGAGGACATCCGTAGGGAGACCAAGGTGCTTGTTTATAAAGCTATTGTCCTCCCAACCCTGCTATATGCCTGCGAAACGTGGACTGTTTACAGACGTCACATGCAACTCTTGGAACGATTCCATCAGCGATGCCTCCGGAAAATCCTGCAAATCTCTTGGGAAGACAGGCGGACAAATGTCAGTGTTCTGGAAGAAGCAAAGACCACCAGCATTGAAGCGATGGTCCTCCGCCATCATCTCCACTGGACCAGCCACGTTGTCCGGATGCCCGACCACCGTCCCCCAAAGCAGTTGCTATATTCCGCACTCAAGAACGGAAAACGGAATATTGGAGGACAGGAAAAGAGATTTAAAGATGGGCTCAAAGCCAACCTTAAAAACTCTGGCATAGACACTGAGAACTGGGAAGCCCTGGCCCTTGAGTGCTCCAGCTGGAGGTCAGCTGGAGTGCTGCAGAATTTGAAGAGGCACGAATGGAGGGTGAAAGAGAGAACCGTGCCAAGAAGAAGGCGTGTCAAGCCAACCCCGAGTCCACCTTCCACCTGGAAACCAATGCCCTCACTGCGGAAGAAGATGCAGATCAAAAATAGGGCTCCACAGCCATCTATGTACCCACAAGAATACTGACCCTGGAAGACTATCCTACTCAGCCAACGAGGGATCGCCTAAGTAAGTAAGTGTATCAAGGAAATCAACCATCCATGACTTGAAACCTCCCCCCCAAGAAAACACAATCCAAAAAGCAAAGCTTGATTTTGCCGTTCTATATGAGGGGCACCATATTAGTACACCATTGTATATAATAGGACTGGATCACTCATGCATTCCAGACTTGCTTCAAATTTTGGTATCCACAGGGGATCCTGGAATCATACCTCAGTGGATAGCCCACTGTATTGAATTAAACTTAATTTAGCAACAAACACAACATCAAGGATTCAGGTGAACTATAGCCTTCTCCTGGTTCTGAATCTCAATTTCATCTCAGAGCTTTTCTTTACATGGGGTGAGAGGTGGGGACATAACCCATTTTTGTGCAAAACTGAGGACTTTGCCCCCAGAACAAAACTGGAGAAAAAAAAGTCAAACACAATTGATTCAGTAAACCACCAGTCCTCCCTTCTCCAGTTGGCTGTAAAATTCTCTGGATGGAAAAGTCAGTAAAAACAAACTAAAGGAAACAAAAAGAAGAGCGAGCAATTGACAATCCAGTGATTTGCAGATATACCACACAGAAATTGTGACCATGTGCTGACAACCCCTGAGAATTCAAACCAAGCTCAGACAGATTAACAAGTTGCCAAAAACAACCTAAAAATTTAGAGGGACAAGATAAAGAGAACCTTATCTTTATATGTTTTTGGTCTATGTGTTTTACAGTTATCTATTGTACTTTATGTGTTTTTAGTTATCTATTGTATGTGTTTTTAGTTATCTTTTAAAAAATTCTATATTGTAGCTTGCTTTGAGGAGAGGCAGTAAGCAATAAATCAATGCTGTTGTTACTGCTATTATTGTTGCTGTTGCTGTTAAACTAGGAACTTTCTAAATTTGCTTCAACGGTTTTCTGTATTTTCCCTTTACACTTATTTATATATAATTCTAAATCATCATTTAATTACTTATTAATCGCTCTCCATCCAAAATGCTCTAGGCCAGCGGTTCTCAACCTGGGGGTCGCGACCCCCAGGGGGGTCGTTGGGTCATTTTTGGGGGGTCGCGAAGGCACCTCGGTTAGCCCCGCCCCTTCCAAAATGGCTGCCGGCCCCTGTGCCAGACAAACATCCAGGCACTCCTGGTCGGCTCCTCCTCCTCTTCCCACAAGGCTGCATGGAGTCAAGAGGAGGAGCTTAGAGGTAAAGGCGTGCAAGGGCCCACTATTTTTGGAGACCTTCTTGGGTCCTCCCCTCCTTGTGAGCTTAGAAGGGGTGGGGGTCGAGTGGAAGGCTCCCCGTATGAGCTGGATCTTGCTGCCCAAGTTTGACCCAGGTCCATCATGGGGGGGGGGGGAGGTCGATTTCTCTGGTGTGGGTGAACTACAACTCACTGAAACAAAGGTCAGTTCCCCCATGAAGGAGAGGAGGAAGAAGAGGAGAAACCACGGAGACCGAACAGGGGCCGCTGCGGCTGTTTCTCCTCTTCTTTCTCCTCCTCGTCCAGCTGGCCATCGAGGAGAAAGAGAAGGAAAAAGAGGAGAAGGGGCTCTGCTGCTGTTTCTTCTCCTCCAACTGGCCATGGAAGAGGAAGAAGCGGAGAAACTGCAGCAGTGTCCCTTCTCCTCGTCTTCCTCGATGGGCAAATGGAGGAAGAGGAAAAGGGTCGCTGCTGCCTTGCCCCGCCTCCCCCCTCCCTGGCTCGAAGGCTCTGTCTGTTGTTGCTGCTGCAAGGTTAGTGAGTAGACCAGCTGTATGGATGGAGCCCCAGATAACCCAGTCCCCTTCCATACAGCTGAATGAAATCCCACATTATCTGCTTTGAACTGGATTATCTGAGTCCACACAGCCAGATAATCCACTTCAATGTGTATTTTATGCAGCTGTATGGAAGGGGACCCAGATAACCCAGTCCACTTCCATAGAGCTGAATGAAATCCCACATTATCTGCTTTGGACTGAATTATCTGTCTCCACACAGCCAGATAATCCACTTCAATGTGTATTTTATGCAGCTGTATGGAAGGGGACCCAGATAACCTAGTCCCCTTCCACACAGCGGAATGAAATTCCACATTGTCTGCTTTGAACTGGATTATCTGAGTCCACGCAGCCAGATAATCCACTTCAGTGTGTATTTTATGCAGCTGTATGGAAGGGGACCCAGATAACCCAGTCCCCTTCCATAGAGCTGAATGGAATCCCACATTGTCTGCTTTGAACTGGATTATCTGTCTCCACACAGCCAGATAATCCACTTCAATGTGTATTTTATGCAGCTGTATGGAAGGGGACCCAGATAACCCAGTCCCCTTCCATACAGCCGAATGAAATCCCACATTGTCTGCTTTGAACTGGATTATCTGTGTCCACACAGCCAGATAATCCACTTCAATGTGTATTTTATGCAGCTGTATGGAAGGGGACCCAGATAACCCAGTCGCCTTCCACACAGCTGAATGAAATCCCACATTGTCTGCTTTGAACTGGATTATCTGAGTCCACACAGCCAGATAATCCACTTCAGTGTGTATTTTATGCAGCTGTATGGAAGGGGATCCAGATAACCCAGGCCCCTTCCACACAGCTCAAGTTTGGTCCAATTTAATTGTGGTTGGATTTCAGAATGCTCTTTGATGGCTGGGGAACTAAACACCCCAACAAGTCCCAAATGCCAAAGTCTATTTTCCCAAAACCTCTCCAGTGTTTTCTGTTGGTCATAAGAGTTCTGCAGGCCAAGTTTGGTCCAATTTAATTGTTGGAGTTCAGAATGCTCTTTGATGGCTGGGGAACTATACATCCCAACAACTCCCAAATGCCAAGGTCTATTTTCCCCCAAACTCCACCAGTCTTCAGATTTGGGCATACTGAGTATTTGTGCCAAGTTCTGTCCAGATCCATAGTAATTTGGGTTCACAGTGCTCTCTGGATGTAGGTGGACTACCTCTCCCATAATTCACTATCAATTCCCCCCAACCCCCTCCAGTATTTTCTATTGGTCATTAAGGTTCTGTGTGCCAAGTTTGGTCCAGGTCTGTATTTCGGGGGGGAGGGGGAGGGGTGTCTCAGTGGTCTCTGGAAGTCAGATCTGCATCAGTTGAAGATACTTCACATCCCATCATCCGTTGCCCACACTCCCCCAAACATATTGTTTTTGTGATTAATCACTATGCTTTAATTATGTTCAATTTGTAACAATGAAAATACATCCTTCATATCAGACATTTACATTACATTTCATAACAGTAGCAAAATTACTGTTATGAAGTAGCAACAAAAATGTGGTTGGGGGTCACCACAACATGAGGAACTTTATTTAGGGATCACGGCATTAGAAAGGTTGAGAACCACTGCTCTAGGCGATCAAGGTCTGGGTTTTCAAGGCCCACTTGAACCAACCACATTGTGAAGATAAGGAAGATGTCAAACAGCTTCCTATTTTGGGTTGTTGAACGTTTTTTGGGCTGTATGACCATGTTCCAGAAGCATTTTCTCCTGATGTTTCCCCTACATCTATGGCAAGCATTCTCAGAGGTAGTGAGGTCAGATCTCACAACCTCGGCGGATGCTTGCCATAGATGCAAGCGAAACATCAGGAAAGAATGCTTCTGGAACATGGCCATACAGCCCGAAAACTTACAACAACCCAGTGATTCCGACCATGAAAGCCTTCAACAATACAGCTTCCTATTTTTCCAAAAACCAGTCTCTCAAATTCTACCCACAGAGAGTAAAGCACCATGAAATACAGTTCTATGATATCATCCACAACACTGACAGTTTCACCAGGATGAAAGTAGCTTAGCATTCTCAAGCTCCATTTCAGGGGTACTTTATTTTTCCAGGCTAGCAGAAAATATAAATCGTTTTTAAAAAAGTGACTGGAAGGCTGGTAATTTGCAGCCATCAACAATAGGAACTAGGTGAACTTTGCACAACCGGAAGATTACTTGCTAGAGGAGAGTGTATGCTGGCGTTGAGCACTCTGTGGTATATTTCAAGATAATTCCTCACAGTTGACCTTGGGCAGTCTTCAGAAGTTTTATTAAATGAGATTTCATCGCTCATACTTTAAAAACAACAACGCTGGCTTCTGATAATCCATTAAATTCACACTAAAATAATAATGAAGGGATGAAACGTTGTAATCTGGGAATATTATGGCCTTGGGTCTGCCTAAATTGCTTTAAGTAGATTAACTGCACTGACATGACATTAAGCCGAAATCTGTTCCTACTGCAGCTTCACATAGAGAGCGCTATGTGAATAGTCAAATAACCAGGAGACACGTGGATATTTCTCTCTAGACAATAGGTACATTTGGTTAAATAATAATACTCTACAAGTAACAGAAGGGAAGGATGGCTCCAGGTTTCGAGTTATTTGCTTTCAAACCCAAAGGAATAACTGGTATACGAATAAAATGAACAACCTGCATGTTAAGAGTAGAATTCAGGCCAAGATATAATTCACTCAACCACTATAATAAACATAAACTAAAGGTTAAGATATCCATTTTAACTTGACATGTGGACAATAGTGCACACCCTTTACAGTTTCATATATTGTGCTAACTCAGCACCTGACCTTTTTGCAATCATGCTCTAATAACCTTCCTCTGGCTGGGTTAGGGCTATGTTGTCGGTGTTCAAGGTATAAAATACTATTATTTCAATATGCAAGCATAACCCACTCTCTTACATGGCTGTACTCTTTTTCTACTTGCACACAGACATGTATGAATTCCTCCTATTTCTGCCTGGTGGACAAAATACACAAGCAAAGCGGAATTGTCCCACTCCCTTCACACAAGCACATGAACCAATTTGCTCTTGAATATATACGGACTGTTCTCCGCAGTGTAAAGTAGAAGCAGAAGATGCTTGTGAGAAGAAAAGCTGAAGAAATCACTATATCATCACTACATCTTAACATATATATCAACATTAAAATACATGTTTCCTCAACTTGCAGAATACAACAAATGGAATGACAAGAAACTTGGCAAAGAGCAGAGGAGGCCAGATGGAGTGCATGCTGGTAAATCCACGGTAGCCTTATCATGCGTGCACAGAAAGCTGGGAATAGGTATAAGACATGTCTAGTCTGGTGAAAAGCTCCACAAAGATGTAGATGGGTAGCAATGACTTCCATCACCTTGAAAAGTGGCATGGCAAGACAGCTCAAACAGTAGAATGCGTAAACTTTAATCTGGATGAAAACTAACACATAACAGAGATAAAATAGCAGCAAAAAGACCAGTAATTTAAAAGTACACATCATTTTAGTTACCATATATTCTGGCGTATAAGACTTCTTTTTAACCCAAGAAAATCTTCTCAAAAGTCAGGGGTCGTCTTATACACGGGAGTAGTCTTATATATGGGAGTAGTCTTATACACAGGAGTAGTCTTATAGAGCTGGTGCTGAAACTTCAAATTGGATTGGAGAATCTGTGGTTGCCGCATATGGTTGGGGAAGCTCAAAAATGGCAGTGGCCATGCCCCTGCCGTATGCAGCGACTGTATGAAAGCATTAAGGGCGACGCTGTACAAGTTCGGTAGAAGAAAATCCATTCATCAGGATTCGTGGACTTAATGCGGTCCAGATGGTGAGGTGAAGGGGCGCCTCACCAGGAAAGTGTAAGTGAAGGGCGGAGCAAGCTGCAGGCTTCCGGGGCGTCCAGGATATGGAAAAAAGGGATAGAGTGGCTCTGGGCCCAGAAAAACACAACTCTTTTACCTGTCTGGCCTGCCCTTGTATCCTATTACCGTACCTCCTCCTCTGCCTCTCAGGAGGTACATTAATAGGAAAATTACCATATTGAAAGCAAATCTGATGCTTTTTAAATTTTTATTTGGTGTGCATTGGAAGAGGGGTAGTCTTATACGGCAAATATATCCCAAACTCTATATTTTAACTAGAAAAGTTGGGAATCGTCTTATACGCCCAGTCGTCTTATATGCCGGAATTGATGCAAACTAGCCTACTTGTTCTAGCTAGAGAAAACTATTATCACAGTGTAACCACATGAAACTGATGAGAAGTAATGATACAAGCTAATCTAAGGGGAAGACCACAATTTATTTTGGTGCCAGTAAAGCAAAACACTCACCACTGCACTACTCTTACGTAATCATGGGATTTTGTGTTCTTGAGAGACAAGAAGCACTGCTGATCTTTTGCTGAGGAACAAATCAAAATGTGCCAAAGAGCTACTGGGCGGAAACAGTAGTTGGTTGGATGTGACACTGGCAAAGGATATCTTAGAAACAACAGCAGTTGCACTTTCTCTAACTTTTTGCTAATATGGTGCGGAAACATGCACTAAGAAGCCACTACTGAATGTCTTTTAATATGAAAACACTATGTGACAATTCAAAATGAAACAACACAGACTGCAGGAAAAAAATAGATTCCCAGGTAAGAAGGCACTCAACAAACTACCGTGGAAGACCAAAAGACAAGTAACACTATGTTATAATGACACAGCTGAACTAAAAATGGCAGAATATTCAGCTGTTGATATCTGAAGAAAAAGTCTAAAGCTGCATACTGTATGGATGTGGAATATAAGAAAAATAAATAAAGGGAATTTAGACACTGTAAAATAAGAAATGAAGATATCTGGGCAGAGGCCACAAGGGGGTGCTGGGGAAAGAGAAGGAGGAGTTGAAGGAGGAATATCATTTTCCCAATTTTCACTGGTTATTCCCCCATCTCACTTCCCATGTCATAAATGAGGGTTGTTTCCACCAAAGCGACATGGGTGGGGGGAATAACAGGAAATAGGGGTAAATGGTTTTACTATTTCAACCCATCCTCCACCCCTGTAAAATGGACTTTCCTTCTCTCTCTAGTGCCCCCTTGTGGCCTCCGTCTAGATACCAAAATGAAATATATAGATGTTGTAATACTTGGGATGTGAGAAACAATGTGAACCGGAATGGAACACTGTGTCCAATTCTGGGCACCACAATTCAAGAGAGAGATTGACAAGCTGGAATGAGTCCAGAGGAGGGTGACTAAAATGATCAAGGGACTGGAGAACAAGCCCTATGAAGAGTGGCTTAAGGAGCTGGGCATGTTTAGCCTGAAGAAGAGAAGGATGAGAGGAGATATGATAGCCATGTATAAATATGTGAGAGGAAGCCACAGGGAGGAGGAAGCAAGCTTGTTTACTGCTTCCATGGAGATCAGGACAAGGAACAATGGCTTCAAACTATAAGGAAGATTCCATCTGAACATGAGGAAGAACTTCCTGACTGTGAGAGCCATTCAGCAGTGGAGCTCTCTGCCCCGGAGTGTGGTGGAGGCTCCTTCTTTGGAAGCTTTTAAACACAGGCTGGATGGCCATTTCTCAGGGCTGCTTTGAATGCAATATTCCTGCTTCTTGGCAGGGGGTTGGACTGGATGGCCCATGAGGTCTCTTCCAACTCTTTGATTCTATGATTCTATGACTTTCCATCAGATAATTGCAGAATGTTTTGCCGAGGAAATAAAAATCTAAGCAGAAATTGGATGGCACAAATAGAGATGAGAGATATAGTAAAAGCAGCTAGGGATAGAATATAAAGTATGATTGACTAAAGTATGAGTAGAGACATCACACTGGCAACAAAGATCCCCATAGTCAAAGCAGTGGTATTCCCCGTAGTAACCTATGGATGTGGGAGCTGAACCATAGGGAAGGCTGAGCGAAGGAAGATCGATGCTTTTGAACTGTGGTGTTGGAGGAAAGTTCAGAGAGTGCCTTGGACTGCAAGAAGATCCAACCAGTCCATACTTCAAGAAATAAAGCCTGACTGATCATTGGAGGGAAGGATAGTAGAGGCCAAGATGAAGTACTTTGGCCACATCATGAGAAGAAAGGAAAGCTTACAGAAGACAATTATGCTGGGGAAAATGGAAGGTAAAAGGAAGAGGGGCCGACCAAGGGCAAGATGGATGGATGGTTTCCTTGAATTGACTGGATTGACCTTGAAGGAGCTGGGGGTGATGACGAACAACAGGGAGCTCTGGCTTGGACTGGTCCATGAAGTCACAAAGAGTCAGAAACGACTGAACGAATGAACAACAACAACATGATTGACTAAGATCAATTAAGACTTCAGAGAAAACCTACCAGTGTAACTATAATTCAAGTTCTTACTCCAACTACAGATGCTGAAGGAGAAAAAACTGAAAGATCTCATGTAAGAGTTCAAGAGAAATTGATCACACATTAAAACTAGACATAATGATAATCACTAGTGATTTGAATACAAAGGTAGGAAACAGAGCAAAACCAAACACTGCAGGAAAATATTTCTATACATATCTGAAAAGAAGAGCTATCTTCCTACCATAACAACTTGTCAGCCCATTAGCTGGTAAACTAGATCACCACAATACTAGCTACAGAACAGATGCAGAAACCATCCATTGAGGATGCTCAATGACCGTATTTTCTTATTGGTAGACAAAGTATTCCACTGAAATTCTGTAAGTGGGGAGAAAGTAGTATATAAATGAAACAACCAAATGAGTTCATAAAATACAAAATCATACTATAAGATATAAAATTCCTTTCTACATAACTCTGGAATCCCCTTTGTCCACAGACAAGAAATGACACAGTTCAGGCTATTCATCTCATCTTCCCTGTTTTATGTCTTACAGGATAGATCCTAAATGACATACTGAATTTCTGCTTATAACTGTGTAGTCTTCCCTTTAAAAAAATATTACGAAAGATTTCTTACTCAGCCCAGGACCTATTGTCACAATCACATCCACTACCAAATCTCTAAAAGTGCATTTTTTAAAATTCCTTTAGCACAAAAAAGAGAAGCAAAGTGTGAACAGATGAGCTGATACTACATCAGCTGGGTTGATGCTATCTGTGCAAATTAGCTGACGGCAACGAGATGACAAAGGTCTTTATCTCTTTGTTAGGCCAGCAATACAAACTGTCACTTATAGAAAAGAGAAAGTAGACAGATGTGTTTTGATGGATCCCAAGTAAAACTGCTAGTCCACTGATCTGTTTAGCACAGTACAATTTTAAAGGGAAGAAACAGAATCTTATTTAAAAATCACATATGGAACACGTTCGAGCCTGAACAAGACTGTATCACTTTCTGATTCTTTGCACCATTTATTTCAGCTTTCCTATTATATTGTGTAAGTCAATCAATGAGCCACAATTTTTTCCAAAGCAAGCCCAGGGGTACTGTGCTAAAAACAACTCCAATTTCCTTGTCAGCAAATCATGCACATTTTTTTAAATTACAGAGAAAAATAAGCACTGCAGAATAAAACCATGAGATTCACAAAACCAACACAATCTAAAGTGAGAACCAAAAATCATCTCTTCCAACACTGCTCAGAAACAGTGAGAAGGCTGGAAGGTAGGTGGGAAACACCTGTCATTATAACGACAGATGCACAAATCATAGAGTCGCAGAACATGCCCCCACAGACCCTAAACCTAATTTCCTTCACATGGTTAGTGGTTTGAATGTTGAGTTTGGGAGATTTGGGCTCAGATTCCTGCTTTCTCACATAAACTCAATGCGTAAAGTTGGGAAAGTCACTATTTCAGTCTCAGAAGAAGGCAAAAGCAAATGTTTTCTACAGAAATCTTGCTAAAGGCTAATTAACATGTGACCAGAGGTGCTTTGGATATTGGTTTTTTTCTCTCTTCAGATTTGGGAATACCTGTATATGCATTTATATAATCATGAGATAGTTTAGAAATGGAACCCAAGTCTAAAAACAAAATCAACTGACATTTTATGTTTATTTATTGTGTCAGGAGCCAAAACAGTTGTATTGCATTAAAAAACAGACAAACAAACAAACAAAACAAAAAAATTGCAGACTTGGTATTCTATTAAATGTCCTTTGACAAGTATCTGGCCACTTGGAGTGCCTCTGGTGTTGCTGCAAGAAGGTCCTCCATTGTCCTCCACTGTGTCGCTTCTGGAGTGAGAGAATCAGCCGTCTACGAAGATGTTGCTCAGGGGACGCTCGGATGCTCCGCAATCCTGCAAGGAGGCTTCTCTCATGTCCCCCCACATTTTATATACACCTTACACACATAGCCTGAAGGTAATTTTATAAACAACGTTTTATTTAATTGAGTGCTTCTATATACAAAATAATTGAAAAGCAAAGGTGTGACTATGTCAGACACCCAAGCGGACAATTTTCAGTATTTCACAATTATGGATAAGGCTTAGGCTCAACCTGGACAAAAAAATTCAATAGAAGGTTGCCAAATCAGACCTGATTTGAAGATTTGTAGTAACATTCTCACTACCCTCTCCCCAAAGTGCTCAAGGCTGTGTACAATAATTTTAGAAAGTGTCATGAGAGGATAAAAAGGCCGTAGGATTGTGCTTGGTGAATGCAGAGGAAAGGGCCGGTGGAAGATTCTCCTTTCGTGGCTCTGCTTATACTGGCAGCAAAGTATTGCTCTCCCAGCCTTGGTAAGTTTTTAAGGTTGTCAAATGCAAAAGGATTCACAATTCTTCAAACGATGCAGTATTTTACAATTCAGACTAGAACTAATCCTCAAAGAAGTTAAGAACTGTGTTTCCACTTGCTATTCTTATTGCGCCAGGCATTTCATTATTCTCTTGGGACTCTCTAAGGATAGGTTTGTAAATAATTCATGGCAGTGAGAATCTATCAGCAATACAGCAATTAAGTCAATTGATTTAACCGCTGTTACATTGACCTCTGTATGCAGTAATTACCTGGCCTGCAAACAAACAGCACTTCCCCTGTGTGGGTCAGCACAGGGCTCTGGTATCCAATTTCCTCCAGCAACAAGTTAAGAGTGCAAACTCTTTATTCCCTAAAAATCTTTATTCCCCAAGAACTTCAGATAGATTTTTCTTTGCCACATGACTTGGTTTTCACAAATAATCTGGCACAATCTACCCTATGTTAACAAACAGAAAAGGCTGCAGTTCTTGGGCTCTGAGTGTTAACTTCTCATAACTGGGAATCATGTTTTTGTAAGAATAGTATTTAGGCACCAGGCGTCTGAAGGACTTAGTATTGCAGTTTTTTTCTGACTTGATATAAACAATTCCACATCCTCCTTCTGGAGTAGAATAGATTGGTATACTGCCACAAAAGTATATTGAACTCTACAGCACCTGCGCCTGGCCTCATGAAGACATTGGGGGAAATCTCAAAATGTGGGACATCCAATAAACCTGAATCGTTGGGAGAAAGTCTGGACTCAAAAACTTAAATATACATATTCCTATAATCTAAAAGAAAATATAATCAAGATGGTCCATAGATGGTACATTACACCCCAAAATTTTTCCAAATTTTACAAGAATGCTTCAAATAAATGTTGGAAGTGTGAACAACAGGTAGGATCTTTTTTTCACATTTGGCAAACCTGCCCAAAGGCAAGAGAATTTTGGAACATGATATATAAGGACATACAAAAATTTTGAAAATGAAATTTAAAAAGGAACCAGAATTCTTCCTACTAGGAATGCTCGACCTCGACACTGACAAAAACATGGATACAATTTTTAATTACTTAACTACCGCAGCCAGAATTGTATATGCCCAAAAATGGAGACAGAAGGAAATACCCCCCCCCCCCAAAAAAAAGAAGACTGGCAAAATAAAATCTTGAAAACAATGAACATGGATGAACTAACTTATTGGCTATCGCCAAATGAAGGAATTCCAAAGAATCAAACAAATGGGACTTGGTAAAAAGTTATTTCGAACACCAAAAATTAGAGATGATTTAAGCAAAAAGATGAAAGACGCTGAAGGAAGCTGTTATCAAAATATTTTATATATATACAAATAGACATAAGATCTTCAAAGCAATGGAGGGAAGTCCATTTTTATTTTATTTTTAACATATGTTTTGTTTTTGTTTTTTGGTTTTTTGGGGGGGGTTGTTTTTTGTCTACCTTTTACTTTTTATTATTATTACTTTTTCTATCTTTACTTTTTAAGTTTTTCATTCACATTGTTCAAATTCCCGGCTCTGCGCTTCTTTTTTTCCTACTTTTCTATCTTCTTAGAAATATTCCCCCACTTTCCATGTAACCTCATATTTTGCAGGAAAAAAAACTATTTGGGAAAAAAAAGACAGTGGGGGAAATCCCACATCAGTGTAATCAAGAAAGGATGTTCTGGCTTGAACAATCTTTCATTTGCTTAAAAAGGAACCATCAAGTCAACTGTGATTTAGATCTTTTAGTCTCTGATACAACTAAAAAACAAACAAACAACTGATGCAGCTGAAAAAAAGGATTCATGACAATAAATGCTGGACACTAGCCCAATACCAGTTGATACAACCACTCTGAAAAGGAGCGTCCTTACTTCAGGGATGTAGACAAAGCTCTCTTTACTGTCCTTTCTGTGACATAGATGAACATGCATATGCATTTATAACGACAGGCACCTCCTAAAATAGTATTATATATATAACGTGGCGCTCATCAAAAATATATGGCCGTCCAAAGGAACCATATACAACTATACAACCATATACAACTATGTTGAAACAGTTGTATATTTAAATTTTCCCTTTAAATTAGTTGTTGAAATATATCCCACTGATTATATAACAATATCAGGGGAATTAGATCAGAGAAGGTGAGAGACACTTAGTATTTTAAAAGGTAGAAACTGGGAAACTAAAAGTGAGAGACTTAAAAGGATTCTTCAAATGAGTTCCACTGCCACCATTCCAATAATAATCAGGCTGAGGTAATATTGTGAGTTTGTTCTGTAACACACACTTTGCCACTATAGATTCTTAGTGGTTGCTGTGAAGCTGTCTTTGGGAATATTTTGACCATTCATATACCACACACACAATTTCTCTTCAAGCATTACCTGAAGATTGTCTCCCCCCAATATTACCTCTTAGGTGAGAATCATGCAGTGCCCCCAGATGCTATCGAATTGCAAAATCCAGCAACCTTATCAAGCACAGACTATGATGAAAATGACAGTTCAGTGATGTCTGGAGGGTAACATGTTCTTACCTGTTCTAAAGCTTACAGTTTAATATCTCCCTGTGTAGTGCTGACCAACATGTAAATGCCCTTGATGTCAGCATAAACTGTCACATAAGAGGACATGCTTACCAAGGCCCCCATTCCATTAAACTTGTTAGCACTCACTACACAGATTTCCTCCATGGAAAGGGGCTATAGACAATCTGGCCCTCAGTCATAAATGAACAATTTCAGCCCTAAGACAAGAAAACTATAAAGGAAACTCAGGAAGATCTGGTTAACTTCAATGTGAAGGTGTCATTTCCCCTATGGAGTTTGGATCTATATCGTCACCTACTAAAACAAAGCAGTAAAAATCCTGCAGCAAAACGCTTTCTTATCAGTCTGTCACTGCCTTGGTCCAATGACTTAAATTAAGAAATAGTTTTCTAAGATCTACAGAGACACTCGCTGGAACACCTCAGCAAGCGAGAGTCCAAAAGTGGTAGCCTCAAACCCACAACCTCAATCAATGGCTGATACCAAATGAGAGACTCCCCCCTGGGCACACAGAAAACTGGGCGACTTGGAAGGCGCTGAACAGACTGCGCTCTGGTACCACGAGAGGCAGAGCCAACCTTAAGAAATGGGGCTACAAAGTGGAATCCACGACATGCGAGTGTGGAGAAGAGCAAACCACAGATCACCTGCTGCAATGCAACCTGAGCCCTGCCACATGCACAATGGAGGACCTTCTTGCAGCAACACCAGAGGCACTCCAAGTGGCCAGCTACTGGTCAAAGGACATTTAATAATAATAATAATAATAATAATAATAATAATAATAATAATAAACATTTATTTATACCCCGCTAACATCTCCCAAAGGACTCGGCGCGGCTTACAAGAGACCGAGGACCAACACATCAGTAAAACAACAGCATAACAAATACAACAATAAATAAACTCATAAAACAAGCAATAAACATTAAAACAATAGCAATAAACATTAGACAATAATACCATGACACATTTAAACTTAATCAACTACCAAGCTTGCAACTTTGTGTTTTGTTTGTTTGTTTTGTCTGTTTGTTAAAAAATGCAATACAACTGTTTGGTTTGCTCCTGACATGATAAATAAATAGTGATGTCTGGAAGGTAACATGTTCTTCCTGGTTCTAAAGCCTACAGTTTAATATCTCCCCGTGCAGTGCTGACCAACATGTAAATGCCTTTGAAGTCAGCATAAACTGTCACATAAGAGGACAGGCTGACAAGGCTCATTCCCCTGTTCCATTAAACTAGTTAGCACTCACTGCACAGATTTCCTCCATGGAAAGGCAATCTGAACAATTTCAGCCCAAAGACAAGAAAAGTGTACAAGAAGGTCAGGAAGATCTGGTTAACTTCAATGTGAAGGTGTCATTTCCCCTACGGAGTTTGGATCTATATCATCACCTACTAAAACAAACCAGTAAAAATCCTGCTGTAAAACGCCTTCTTATCAGTTTGTCTACACTACAGCAAGCACTGCTTCATCCTGACTGTACAAAAAGGCATGGCATGTTCATCCTGAACTAATGATAATTTAGTAAAAATAGTGGAGGTTACTTCATTGTTATTGTTTCAACTGTCTTATACATTCCATGCACAAAACCAGAAGTGGAGGGACTGAGACTACATTTCAGAGCTTGGCTTTGGTTTTCAAATCTTTCCAACACTTAGTACAGAAAGCACTA
This sequence comes from Anolis sagrei, assembly GCF_037176765.1. NCBI lineage: Eukaryota > Metazoa > Chordata > Lepidosauria > Squamata > Anolidae > Anolis > Anolis sagrei. The sequence continues at coordinate 162,743,185 of NC_090021.1, read as the reverse complement.
ATCTATTGCACAACTATACGTCAACAGTTAATCCAGCCATCTGCAGCTGTTGTGTCAGAGAACTGGAGAGCCTTCTGGGTTATGGAGTGTCATGGAAGGAAAAGCACAAGCCGACATCTTCCTCTGAATCACACAGACACTCTTGAACAGACTGGCTTCTTTTATCTGATTATCTGCTTAGTCACAGCCACTGCATGAAGTCATAGCCACTACATAAAAGAGGATAAAGGTTAATCTCTACACATCCAAACTGATATTGTAATGAAGGAGCTCATCTGTTTACACATTAAGTATTTTTACAGAGATATTAGTTGAACAGATGCTTGCCATTCTTCAGCACTCTCTGGGACAGTTGTGCTAACAAGTTATTGGGTCATTAATGAAAATAAGGAGCAGTTCAGCAATGCAACGATATGCCCTCATGTCAGACAGATGAGTTGGTATCAGGGTTACCCCCCTCTACTTAATTATATTATAGGAGTCTACATACAAGATGGAGGAACACATAGGAGAGGAAAAAAAATCTTGCAGTATTTTGGGAGACCACAGCCAAATTCTGAAATACTGTATATACTCGAGTATAAGCCTAGTTTTTCAGTCCTTTTTTAGGCTGAAAAAGTCTCCCCCGACTTATACTCGAGTCAATATTATTTATTATTTTTATTTTGAAATTTACCAGTAGCTGCTGCATTTCCCACCCTCGGCTTATACTCGAGTCAATACATTTTACCAGTTTTTTGTGGTAAAGTTAGGTGCCTCGGCTTATATTCGGGTCGGCTTATACTCGAGTATATACGGTATATCTGCTGATCCAGGAGAACCACAGGGAGAGGTATTGCTTGTACTGCCCACACAAAAGGCAGCACTCTGAGGAAAGTCCATTGGGAAAACTCACTATCCAATCCTAGAATTCATATCTTGAAATGAAATCTGCCTAGTGGGTGGCATGTTGTTCACCTCCTCCACATTTTTACTGGAGGTTGTTCAGTAATTGAAACTGGAGGATGGGGAGGGTGTTTGAAAAATATACAATTTAAGCATTTCAGAATATTACAACTTGCTTTTTAGATATGGTATTTAAATATTTTCCGTCAGTTCCCTATATGTGTGTATGTGTGATTTATATGAGATCACATGCTTAACACAGTGAGGATTGAAAAAGCAATCTCCCATACATTTTAAATTACCCTCTAATGTGCCAGTCATCCTCTGTTTGCCTGTACAAGCAGTCCCCAAGTTACAAACATCCAACTTACAAACAACTCATAGCTAAGAATAGGGGTGAGACAACATGAAGTGAGAGGACTCTACCCCTTGGAAGGAAAATTCACTCCTGGAAGAGATATCATAGGAAAAGGGTGTCTTCACTGAAATTTTGTATCACCAATCCTTGATTCCACAACAAGTCACATTTTTCAAAATTCAATCATCACAGGGACAGAAAGTGAAATGAAATATTCTGAACAGGGTCACAGACAGCAAAACAAATATCAGACAGTGTTAACCCTTCCCAATATCAGGAGCCCCTGGTGGCACAGTGGGTTTAACCCCTGTGCTGGCATGACTGAAGACCGACAGGTCACAGGCTTGAATCTAGGGAGAGCACGGATGAGCTCCCTCTGTCAGCTCCAGCTCCTCATGCAGGGACATGAGAGAAGCCTCCCACAAGGATGGTAAAACATCCAGGGGGTACTTGCATCCATGCTGACCATAAGGAGGGATTGAGAGCATGACCAAGACAGATGTTTGTTTGTTTATTTATTTATTTACAGCACTTCTACCCAGCCCTTCTCAGCCCAAAGGCGACTCAGGGTGATGTTACAGCAGGGCTAGGATTCATGCAACACGAGTTCCCATTTGGGTCCATCTTAAAGGGTGCATCCAATGAAACAATGATGTATATACAGAAATAATCAATCAGGAATCAGTGAAATACATTCAACTTTATTTTAAGGTTTCATTTTGTAGACCTGACTATTTGTGGATTTGAATAATGCCTTCTCATTAGGAATCTCTAGGTCAGTGGTTCTCAACCTGTGGATCCCCAGGTGTTTTGGCCTACAACTCCCAGAAATCTCAGCCAGTTTACCAGCTGTTAGGATTTCTGGGAGTTGAAGACCAAAACATCTGGAGACCCACAGGTTGAGAGCCATTGCTCTAGGTACTGACAGATAGAGTTCTGCTTGAGGACTTGGAGGATTTAAAGAGATGCCTTCTTGGCTAAAAAAAACCAAACCATTGGGGGGTACTGAATATGCGGTCTCGCACCCCTAACTCTAGTCAATGTGGAGGGTGTAGTTGCATTGTTACTTCATTGTTGCAGACTTACAAAAATAATCTTATTCAGCACCAAAACATGTTGGGTTTCCAGTAAAATTTGTCTTGTCTAGAATGCCTACCCTTCTGGGATGCATATAGCACCAGTACATGAACAGAGATTGATATGTCAATGCCAGGTTAAAACCTATTTATGGAAACACTTTAGACCACTCACTATATGGGTTTTTTTGTTCTACTTGTTTATGTCTTTGATACAGTTTAAAGGTGATTTTCTATGTTAGTATCAACTATTTACTAATATAAATCTTCTGTACATATAAGTCAAAATATGTGTGTACATACATATATATGATTGTGTGTTGGTTTTACATTTGTACCACAAAGACTCCTACATGGCTCGATTGATCTGGACCAAACTTGGCACATCTATCCTTCATTATCCACCTGAAACTAAGTGAAAAAGAAAATCTGTTCTGTGCCCAGAGCAAAGGAAAATAAAAAGAAAGTGAGTTGGCTATGGCTAGGTTAAGGATTGGCTAGGTGAAACGGCCTTCTGTGATGTCACTGGAAAAGAAAGGAAGTGAAGTGGTTTGGCTGCAACTAGGTGACATGTACAGTATATGAAGTGAAGGGAGGGAGAAAAAAGAAGGAAAGGAAAGGGAGAAAGGAAAAGGGGTATGGGGAGGGAAGAAAGAAAGAAAGAAAGAAAGAAAGAAAGAAAGAAAGAAAGAAAGGGAAAGAAGGGAGAAGGGAATAAAGAGGAAATGAAGCAAAGGAAGGAAGAGAAAAAAGGATGGATGGACAGGCGGAATAGAGGTTAAGGTGTATGAGGGAAAAGAAGGGAAGAAGAAAGGTAAGAAAAGAGAGCAAGAGAAGGTATAAGAGGAAAACAAAGAAGGAAAGAGCCAGAAAGAGAGCCTGCACACCACTGCCAGAATTCTGTCATGGAGACATTGTGAGATAGGCCTTCTCTGAGCTGGAGAAGGGAGAATGTAGGTTCCGTTGACGCCCGGTCAAGACTGGGTTTATATTTCTGCATTAAAATAAATAATGTTTCTTCTCAGGAAATAATTTACAGCCATACTCTTTATAAAATATATAATCCTGCTTGTAACATTTGCCATGGAAAATTTCTAACATTCATGTTTATTCTGATTTATACCACCAGAATGAACAGTGCTTAAAACAAAACAGATCCCTCCTGGAAGCCTGTAACCTAAATACTAGCAAAATAGAGGATTTAGAGCATGGAAAAGGATGGCATGAGCCAAGCACATATCTGGTCAAAAGCTATTTAACATTATAAACATGCACATAATTATTCCAAATTATTATGCTTCAGAAAGAGGGCCATCGGGGGTCACAGCCAGAAGAAACTACATTTGGAGCATAAGTTGGATTAGCAGAAGGTGGATGCAAATACAACAAAGGTTAAAGTACATCCATGGATAATTCATCCAGTGGCATACATTTTCAGTGTAACTACATAAAGTTGTGTAAACTGTTGTCAGTGCAGTGTCACCTGGTTGGGAACCTACGTCACATCCTGAAGCACAACATTACACACTTCAAAAATCCATTTAATTACTCCCTTCTCCTCTAAAAGGAACTGACCTCCCCCCCCCCCTCCAAATGTATTCACACTCCATCAATGAGAGTGGCAACATGAAAAAGTCCAAATACAGGGTGAGGCAGCATAACTTCCTTTTTAAAAATGCGTGCCATTCAGTCGGTTGAAGACGTATCGGAGTGCTAGTGGTCTAATTCAAGAGGCGGGAGTATAAAGTTTTGTCCTGACACAGTTCTGTCGCCATCATGCGCTGGAACAGTGAGGAGCATGCTTTTGCCGTTGAGGCCTACTTTTCGAGAGGATTTGGAGTGGCCGTCCCGCTCTCCAGATCTGGCTTCTTGTGATTTTTTTCTGTTTTTTTTAAATCCCGTGTTTATGTGAATTGTCCAAGGTTTGGACAAGATTTGAAGACCAACATCCAGGAAGAAATTGCCAACATAACGCCTGCTATGCTGGCAAGAGTCATGGCAAATGCCAGAAATTGGTTTACTCAGTGTATGGAGAATGGGGGACGTCACCTACCTAATTTGATCTTCAAAACTACATAAAACAAGACTTTAGGTATGCACCTACATTATAAAAAAATAAAATTTTCTGATTCATACAATGGGTTTTATTAAGTTTTGAAAAAAACAAAGTTATGCTGCCTCATCCTGTATAACATTAGCCATACAAACCTATTACATGGATTCAAGGTACCAATTAGCCAGTCTAACTTTTGAAAATAAAGGGAAAATAAGACAACAAGACAGTGACAATGTGTTAGAGATATACAGATGAGCAATTGGTAAGGCAAACCTCCACCTAGTTGAGAAAGATGGTCACACTAAATGATTATTTATTTTATTTATTATTTACTTTGCTTATATACCGCTGTTCTCAGTCCGGGGGCGACTCACAGCAGTGTGATACTTCACTTATTTTTCTCACACAGACCAAAGCCACCCCAAAAACTTTCTTTCTCATGGAAATTTATGCATTCATCCACTCATAAAAAGTCTGTAAAATGAAGACCGGCTGACTAGATGAAATAAAATCCACAGGATGGTAGTTCATGATCCTCAGTTTAATGCAGAAGTAGGCATCTTGTACCCCTTTGTTGGGCTGCAACTCCCATCAATCCAACCCAGCACAGTCAATCCTAAGGAATGTTGGAGTTACAAGCTCAATTGTCATGGTTTAATATGTCCAAATAATTAATGATGATATAAAATAGGATTATTTCACAACCATGGTTCAAAGATATCAGACGTCTGTCAAATTTGGAACAGTCACAAATGTCTGAAAAAATCATTGGATGCACAATGGGTTAAATCCTTGTGCTGGTAGGACTGCTGACAGATAGATCAGCGGTTTAAATTCGGGGAGAGTGGGTTGAGCTCCTTCTGCCAGCTCCAGCTCCCCATGTGGGGACATGAGAAAAGCCTCCCACGAGGATGGTAAAACATCCAACATCTGGGCATCCCCTGGGCAATGTCCTTGCAGACGCTCAATTCTCACACCAGAAGCGACTTGCAGTTTCTCAAGTCACTCCTGACATGAAAATAAAAATTGGATGCATATGCCTTTTAAAAATAGGCATGCTTATTCAGAAGATACTGTGGCTTTCACTCTGCAAATGTATTGATCCCATGATACCGAAACTAGAAAATTTAATGTTGTATAGTTGCTTTAATATTCAATGCACTATTAATCAGTCTAAGCCATTGCATGCAGCTTTGTAATAACCAAACAGTCCAGAACTTCAGATACCATGAAACTGTATTTAGTATGTTAAATCTGCACAGTACTTTAAGACTGAACCATTTTAAACTGCAGTCCTTTCGTATCCGTCTTCTCCGCCTTTTATCCATATGTGTGACTACATGGAGCTGAATCATTTCAAACTGCATCCTTTTTTCTATCTATCCTTCACACTTTTTAATCACCAAGTGGTAGACTAGCAAGAGAATCTATCATAACAGAGATTATATTTCAGGTGGGTGAGAAGCTAACATTAAATCTTTGATTCCAAGATGACAATGAACTTCCCCACATCCTGGCCAACTTGAGTCAATTTTGCAGACCTATTTACATATTATGATGCTTCTGGGAATTGGGGGTAGAGATTGCCATCTGCTGACAGAAAGCAAACTAACTGCAAAGAGGAGAAATATGAGGAACTGCGATGAAACACTCCAGGAACTCCCGTTTAAAGAAACACACTTATGAAAGAAGGGAAACTGAACAAAATAAAGAAATCCATGTGATTTGGGACTTTGTGTGGGGGCAGCTTCCTCTAGTGAAAGAGGGTGGCACCATTTTCTTTAAACCAATGCTTCTATTTGATCAACATGTATTAGGGGCCAATGCACTGTACATTACCATTTTAAGCACAATTGCCTTATACTACAGCTGACTGCATTAAGCAAAATCCCTCAACACTACATTTTGGACAAGGAAGGACAGAAAAACTGCTAGAGGAGAAGATGGCAAAAATAGACTTGAGTCATGCTGTTGTAGATGCCCAAAGAAGAATCATAGAATCAAAGAGTTGGAAGAGACCTCATGGGCCATCCAGTCCAACCCCCTGCCAAGAAGCAGGAATATTGCATTCAAATCACCCCTGTCAGATGACCATCCAGCCTCTGTTTAAAAGCTTCCAAAGAAAGAGCCTCCACCACACTCCAGGGCAGAGAGTTCCACTGCTGAGCGGCTCTCATAGTCAGGAAGTTCTTCCTCGTGTTCAAATGGAATCTCCTTTCTTGAAGTTGTTCCGCGTCCTTGTCTCCAAGGGAGCAGAAAACAAGCTTGCTCCCTCCTCCTTGTGGCTTCCTCTCACATATTTTATACATGGCCATCATATCTCCTCTCAGTCTTCTCTTCTTCAGGCTAAACATGCCCAGCTCCCCAAACAGCTCCTCATAGGGCTTGTTTTCCAGAGCCTTGATCATTTTAGTTGCCCTCCTCTGGACACATTCCAGCTTGTCAATATCTCTCTTGAATTGTGGTGCCCAGAATTGGACACAATATTCCAGTTGTGGTCTAACCAAGGTGGAATAGAGGAGTAGCATTACTTCCCTAGATCTAGACACTATGCTTCTATTGATGCAGGCCAAAATCCCATTGGCTTTTTTTGCTGCCACATCACATTGTTGGCTCAAGTTTAACTTGCTGTCCACGAGGACTCCAAGATATTTTTCACACGTACTACTCTCAAGCCAGGCATTGTCCCCCATTCTGTAGCTTTGCATTTCGTTTTTTCTGCCTATCTTGCATTTGTCACTGTTGTACTTGATTTTGTTAGTTTTGGCCAATCATCTCTCTAATCTGTCAAGGTCATTTTGAATCCTGCTCATGTTCTCTGGAGTATTGGCTATCCCTCCCAATTTGGTGTCGCCTGCAAACTTGATGATCCTGCCTTCTAGCCCTTCATCCAAGTCATTAATAAAGATGTTGAACAGGACTGGGCCCAGGACGGAACCCTGCAGCACTCCGCTTGTCACTTCTTTCCAGGATGAAGAGGAAGCATTGGTGAGCACCCTCTGGGTTCGTCCATTTAACCAATTATTGATCCACCTCACCGTAGTTTTGCCTAGTCCACATTGGACTAGTTTCCTTGCCAGAAGGTCATGGGGGACCTTGTCGAAAGCCTTACTGAAATCCAGGTACGCTACATCCACGGCATTCCCCGCATCTACCTAGCTTGTAACTCTATCAAAAAAAGAAATCAGATTAGTCTGGCATGACTTGTTTTTCATAAATCCATGTTGACTATTGGCGATGACCTCATTTGTTTCTAAGTGTTTGCAGACCACTTCCTTAACAATCTTTTCCAGAATCGTGCCTGGTATCGACATTAGGCTGACCGGACAGTAATTGTTTGGGTCATCCTTTTTTCCCTTCTTGAAGATTGGGGCCACATTCTGCTGGAACTTCTCCCGTTCTCCAAGAACTCTCAAAAATGATTGCCAATGGTTCTGAAATGACTTCCGCTACTTCCTTCAATACTCTTGGGTATTGATATGGGGTATTGGGTATTGATCTGGCCCTGGGGATGACTTGTTTCCCAATTTGGGGTTGGATGTCCTTCATCCATTCCATCTTGCTGAGGTTGAAGATGACTTTCTTTTTTTGAGAAGACTGAGGCAAAGAAGGCAGGAAGAAATTCCTGGAAACAAAAGCTTTTCACCAAAGAAATCATGTCCTAGGAAAGATGGGGGACTCTTCTTTTTTGGTGTTCTTTGAACTGATGTTATGTGACCCCCCCCCCCCCCTCTCGGGGAAGCTTTGGCTAGATTCTTGCACTGGAGGAGAAATAACTTCCAACACTACGACTGGCTCTACACTGTAAAATTAATGCAACTTGACACCACATTAACTGCCATGGCTCAATGCTATGGAATCCTGAGACACCAACTCTCTTTGGAAAAGAAGAATGAAGATCTTGTAAAACTATAAACTCTAGGAACCCATAGCCTTGAACCATGTCAGTAAAAGAGATGTCAAACTGCATTCATTCTACAGTGCAGATGCATCGTATGACTATATAATTTACTCCTTCAAAAATGAGGATGGAAATGTAATTCATCAATTTTGAGAGCACCGTGCTTCTGCTACCTTTTCAGTATTTTAAGTATTCTCTTGTTTTAAAAAAAAGTGTAGGGAAGGTCATTCTTTGTTGGGCCAGTTGTTTGCATCTCAGTCTAGAACCAACACTTTGTATTTACTTTTCAATTTTTGCAATAACAATGAAGTACAAATCAAGGTCTTTATTAAACAAATTACCAAGAAGACGGTGGAATAAATACAGTTTATATGTTTTAGTAGGCTCACATTTCTAGTGCTCTGCACAACAACTATGCAGGAGGTAGTAAATGTGAACTACTGGTACATATGCATTCTAAAATACTTATATTACCAAAGTGATAATTCAGACAAAAATAAACTGTGATATAAACCATCTTATACGGGGAAGCACAAACAAAAGTACATATTCATTTCTATGAGTACCAACAAGAAAAAGTTATCTACTGCCAGCTACCAGCAGACATAAGTTTTAAATAATTTTGACAGCTGTGGAAGTTACAAACTATGTTTTAACTGCCACAGAAGACACAATTATTTTAAAGTTATATTTGTCAGTCTGTTAATACGAATTACCAAACAGAGTAATTCACAGTGCTAAGTTTAAAAAGGCGTCTTTACAAAATTTAGTTTACAAATAGACAAAAAAATGACTATAATCACTGCACTGAGAGCAAGCTGTTATTTATTAATTAACAGCTAAGTTTCTATGTTGTCACAACACATTAACTACTAAGGAAAACCCGTCAGCATGATAAGCCCCCTGTGAGAGTTGCCTGCAAAGGAAAACAAATTTTGCACTAAGCGAGGGGACAGGAAGGGTTGCAGAGAGGAAATAGGTAGTCATACAGAGAACCTCAAGGAGGAAATGCCTGTGGTCTGGGTAGAGTTCATGATAACTCCTTTTTGACTCCATGGTGCTACTTTAAAAACGTAACTTCCAAACACCTCCTGGGGTTACTTACCTTTATAGCCACAATTTTCTAAAAAATATTTTATTGTTTGAAATAAGACTAAAATGTCACATTTACTACATTTTCAAAAACGCAAAATGGCAGAAAATTCTGGACAGTTTGTTGTATAACACACAATGAAGTAAGTAGTACACACATAACATGCAATTATAACAGTAAGTAAAATCCAGTGATAGTTTTGCCATAGTTGCACCACACTGTCTCTTATTACTTTGCAACTGTAATGCAATGTCTGTGCGGATGTTCCTCCAGGTTGCCTGAAGACCTATGGAGGTGCCTTTGACACCGCCGCATTATCAGCAGTGGAACTCTCTGCCCCAGAGTGTGGTGGAGGCTCCTTCTTTGGAAACTTTTAAACAGAGGCTGGATGGCCATCTGTCGGGGGTGCTTTGAATGCAATATTCCTGCTTCTTGGCAGGGGTTTGAACTGGATGGCCCATGAGGTCCCTTCCAACTCTATGATTCTATGATCCTATGATTCTATCTGCTTTGAACTGAATTATATGGCAATGTAGACTCATATAATCCCATTCAAAGCAGATAGTGTGAATTATCTACTTTGATAATCTGGATTATATGGCAGTGTAGAAGGGGGCAGAGATTTCATTAATTTCATGGGATTTTCTTAACTAAGGAATACTCAGGAGTGCTTTTGTCAGATCCTACCTCAGAAATATTGACTGCAGCATCCGATACTCATTAGGGGTCTCCCAATTAAGGACTAATTAGGGCTGGCTCTGCTCTGTAAACTCTGTATGGTGATTCTAAGGGAAAAAAACTACTTTAAAAAAGCAGATTCAATAAATAAACTATTTGAGAGGCATAAAGCAAATGTAAAGATCCAGAAAACCCCAGAGTGAAACCTGGGTCAGTTCAAGCAACTCACTTTCAAGAGAGAAGGCCCAGACTAGGGACTGAAAACAAGAATCGCATAGTTACAGACCCACAGTTGTCAATCAGTTGGATGGTCTGACCCTTCCAGGCAAGGCCACCTTTTCTAGGACATTTCATTGAAGAAAAAGTAGCATGAAATGTACTTTATGGAGAATGTACTTTATGGAGTTCCGGGGAATTTTTTCAGTTGGCACTAGTTGCAAGACCCAAGGGAAGCCATGAATTTAGGACATCTATCAGAGACAACACATAGAATGACTTCAGTCCCTCATAAACAGTCATAGCAATGACATTTTGCCCTAAACTTAAAATACTTTTCTCTAGTGACTAATACATGTGTGCTACTTTAAAAAACAGAAGGTGTAACTTGGTGAGAACTGACGGCTGCTCATTTTGAAACGTACAGTGAGAAAGTGAGAAGATTGTCATCTGTTAATTTTGCCCCCATGTAAGGTCCAGGTTTACATATTTTTGTTTTACCTGGCACCTATTCTCCTGCTGTCTGACAGTTAAGAAAAGTCCCAATCTTCCTCCTGAAGAGTTGTAGAGACAGGCAAGGATCACATTCACCACTGCAATTTCTATCCCTTTTTTCAATTCTAAGGTTGAAATTAAAACTAAAAGCTGTTTGGTAGCAATACTACCCAACGATAAGCAAAGATAGCAATTTTCAAACTTACTAATGAAGCAGTACTTTATAAATAAACTGATTTTGAAAGGAAATCATTCTAGCGTAGCAATTCAGTATATAGTGTTTTATACTCACAATGCATAAACACAATGTTAAAGGGAGAAAGGGATAGCAACTGTGTCCCTTATTAAATATTTGAACCTCCAAGGTCATCAGTACTTCAACACTATCCAAGAGCATAATTAACATTAAAGCATACTTAAATATCTATTCTCAGGAGTTATTTTATTAATCAGAGTTGCAGTCCTTCGTGCACATTATAATTAAGTTCTGTTCTGTGCCTGGGGACCCATAGAGATGCTCAAAATACACACTCAAAATGCCATCAGTTAATATACTCTTTGATATCCAGGATTCAAAATTATTTTGAGAATGTAGGGGAGAGGGATAATATCTCCAAAGCATGGTCTCCTATTCATACAATCATAGAATCATAGAATCAAAGAATTGGAAGAGACCTCATGGGCTATCCAGTCTAACTACCTGCCAAGAAGCAGGAATATTGCACTCAAATCACCCCTGACAGATGGCCATCTAGCCTCTGTTTAAAAGCTTCCAAAGAAGGAGCCTCCACCACACTCCAGGGCAGAGAGTTCCACTGCTGAACGGCTCTCACAGTCAGGAAGTTCTTCCTCATGTTCAGATGGAATCTCCTTTCTTGTAGTTTGAAGCCATTGTTTTGCGTCCTAGTCTCCAGGGAAGCAGAAAACAAGCTTGCTCCCTCCTCCCTGTGGCTTCCTCTCACATATTTATACATGGCTATCATATCTCCTCTCAGCCTTCTCTTCTTCAGGCTAAACATGCCCAGCTCCTTAAGCCGTATTGTCACCAGATATTTCCAAAAAAGGATTTTGAAGCCGTTAAATATTTCTCTTCACCAGGATAGAAGTATCAAGGTTAAAGTTTGTGGCAGGGGAGAGGAAGCTGTCTCCTCTTCAAAATATTGTCCCACCAGACATGATTTAAGGCTGCACTTCGCATGGCTAGGTGAGAGTCAAAACATGTCTTCTTAAGCTATCTAATGTGCAGGACCAGCAGTATATTTGGATCCTATTTGTCCTGGATACTTGCCTGGAGCCAAAAGCAAATGGTTCAGATACTAGCCCATAGACCACCATTTCAGGAAGCAAGGAGTTCTAGCGGACAAAGAAGGCTGAAGAAATCCAACACCTGGCTGATACCCATGATGCTCAGGGATTTTTTAAGCCATGAAGGTCATCTATGGACCAAGAACCCATGGCATACAGCCTCTACGCTCATTAGATGGAACCAAACTTCTGAAGGACAAAAAAAAATCAATTGCACTACATTGGAAAGAACACTACCAAAGCCTCCTGAACCACAGCTCCAAGGTGGCTGAAAAGGTTTTCTCACAAATCCCACAACAACAAATCAGAGCTTGCAGCACTACCTAGTTTGGAAGAAGTCAGCAATGCCATCAGCCAACAAAAAAATAACAAAGCCAGTGGACCCGATGGGATCCCTGCTGAAATCTTTAAAGAGGGAGGACCTGAGCTGACACAACAACTCCACCAACTCATAGAAAAAGTGTGGGTGACCGAGAAAATCCCAGCAGATGCCATCATCATCACCCTCTTCAAAAAAAGGGGAAAGAACAGACAGCGGAAACTATTGAGGTATCTCTCTTCTAACCTCCGCTGGGAAAATCCTCGCAAGAATCCTTGCAAACCACCTTCTACCCCTCTCAGAAGACACCCTCCCAGAATCCCGGAACAGTTTCCGCCCCTCCAGAGGAACAGTGGACATGATCTTCACTGCACGACAGCTCCAAGAAAAATACAGGGAACAAAATGAACCATTGTACATGGCATTCATTGACCTTGCAAAGGCATTCAACACAGTAAATCGCAGCGCTCACTGGACCATCCTCCAGAAAATCGGGTGCCCTAACAAATTTGTGAACATCCTGCAGCTCCTCCATGATGACATGATGGCAACAGTCTTGGACAGCAATGGCTCCCAAAGTGACCCATTTAAGGTGGAATCAGGTGTCAAACAAGGATGTGTTATTGCCCCAATCTTATTTTCTATCTTCATCGCTATGATACTTCATCTTGTTGATGGGAAGCTTCCCACCGGAGTGGAAATCATCTATCGGACAGATGGCAAGCTATTCAACCTCGGCAGACTGAAAGCCAAAACCAAGGTCACAACATCTGTTATAGAACTCCAGTATGTTGATGATAACGTCATCTGTGTACATTCAGAAGAAGACCTACAAGCCACTCTAAACACCTTCACAGAAGCTTACAAGAAGCTCGGCCTGTCATTAAACATCGAGAAAATCTAAGTGCTGTCCCAGCAGTCACCAGCCAACCCCGCTCCAATGCCAGAGATACAACTTAATAGTGTAACATTAGAAAATGTTGACCATTTCTGCTACCTTGGCAGCCACAAAAGTCAACACTGACACTGAAATACAACACCGCCTGAGCTCTGCGAGTGCAGCGTTTTTCCGAATGAAGCAGAGTGTTTGAGGACATCCGTAGGTGGCTTGTTTATAAAGCCATTGTCTTCTCAACCCTGCTATACGCCTGCAAGGCGTGGACTATCTACAGACGTCACATGCAACTCCTGGAACAATTGCATCAGCGCTGCCTCTGGAAAATCCTGAAAATCTCTTGGGAAGACAAACAGACAAATGTCAGCGTACTGGAAGAAGCATTGAAGCGATGGTCCTCTGCCATCAACTCAGCTGGACCGGCCACGTTGTCTGGATGCCTGACCACTGTCTCCCAAAGCAGTTGCCCTACTCCGAACTCAAAACGGAAAACGTAATGTTGGACAACAAGAAGAGAGATTTAAAGATGGGCTCAAAGCCAACCTTAAAAACTCTGGCATAGACACTGAGAACTGGGAAACCCTGGCCCTTGAGCGCTCCAGCTGGAGGTCAGCTGTGACCAGTAGTGCTGTAGAATTTGAAGAGGCACAAATGGAGGGCGAAAGAGAGAAACGTGCCAAGAGGAAGACGCATCAAGCCAACCCCGACCAGGACCGCCTTCCACCTGGTAACCGATGCCCTCTCTATGGGAGAAGATGCAGATCAAGAATAGGGCTCCACAGTCACCTACAAACCCACTGCCAGGACAGTACGTCCTCAGACTACGAGGGATCGCCTAAGTAAATAAGTTCTTTTTTAATTTTAAAAATAATTTGTTTTCGTGTTCTGATCATATTTTTAATTGAATGTTATTGTTGTCAGTTACTTTTAGTGATATCTTGGTCAAAAAATCAGAGTATTAAACAAGTAAGTAATAAAGCTTCCTTAACTTCAATAAGATGATGCTGGCCCTCAATGCTTTCTTTTGCAATCACTTTCAGCTAAGTTACCCTGTTTTAGAACTGAGATCAAAAAGGCATCACACCAGCAAACAGCAAAGTATAACTTGTATGCTGCTACAGTATTAGAGATTGCAGCAACATCTCTGTTGATTTTTAATTTTTGTAAGTATGTATTTTATCTTTTGTAATTTACCTGTAAATTGCCTGGAGCATTCTCGGATGGAGGGCGATTAATAAGTAATTAAATTATTATGATTATGATCTTGTCTGAAGGAGACTAAAAGTGCATGAATGCTATGGAATCCTGGGGGTTGAAGTTTGTTGAGGTGGCTGTATGCTTTGGCAGAGAAGGCTACAGACCTTGTAAAATTACAACTCTCATGATAGTTAAAGTGGTGTCGAACTTTTAATTCTACAATGTAGTACACCATTAAAAACACAAAAGGGTACCTATACAGCCAACTAAAGGTGAATCTACACTGAAAAATTAATGCAGTTTAATATCACTTTAACAATCATGGCTCAATACTATGGAATCATGGGAGCTATAGTTTTATAAGGTCTTTAGCTTTCTCTGCCAAAAAGTGTTAGTGCTTCACCAAACTGCACTTCCCAGGATTCCATAGCATTGAGCCATGGCAGTTAAAATGGTGTCCGACTGCATTAATTCTACAGTGTAGATGCACCTTAAATCTACCTATGCCAGATTCCATACAATCTGCATTACAGTTGTTCCCAACTTGAAATAGAGCACTAGAGATAAGAGAATAGCACTGCTTTTAAGTCTACATAGCATGAGTTAGGATATTAACAGTGGTTTAATTTTTCAATATATTTTGTTTTATAAAACAAAACATAAAACAAAATCATCATTCATGAATAAACATCACATATGGTCTTTAGTTTGTCAATGTCCAGCATTTTCAAGTCAAGGACAGAAAGAATATTAGTCCATAAATGTATATTTGTAATTATTATGATATCAGTTATTATTGACAAAGGCAACATATGCAAGCCAAATATAATAAAAACTATTTCATAAAGCTCAATTTTAAGCACTTTTGTGTTCTTAACCTTTCTGTAAGAGCAATAGCTCAGACTTTGTGCACACAAAAATAATTACAAACCCCTTAAATCTTCTTATACTAAGAACATTTCTGATCTTATGTCCTGTATACGAAGGTAATAAGATCTTTGTGTTACAAATGTTTCTATCATTAGAGAAAAAGGGAAATAAGACTGATTGCTGGTGAGACAGAACCGCCTAGTTTATGATTTTACAGAATTCAGAGGAAAAAATCTGTAAAATCATTGTTATAATCCAGACACTTCCATGAAAGATAAAAAGTACATACAAATACCATTACAATATCATCTGCAAATAATCTTCAAGGTAGGTTAAACAATCTGCTTGCTTTTATGGGTAGCTTTCTTTCTTTCTTTCTTTTTTAAAAAAGAAGTTCTGATAGTTTTGCATTTTATAGCTGAGGGTAACCAATACCTTTTTCTCTTTGCCATTATGTTCTGAAGGATACAAAGAATTTGAAATTATTCTAGATTCTAGGAAAATATAGCATGTTAGTTCCCACATTCCCACCTCTTGTTAAATGAACATGCAGATTCCTCAATTCTTACCTTTTATGGTTGAAACAGTGTTTCTTGAATGCGTGTCCAATTTCTTCACTAGAGATTTCAGGTCTATTTTCACGCCAGCAAAGATGTTTGAGGTCAACAAAACATGGTCCTAGCATAGACAAAAATAAGAATGTATTGTTGAAGGCTTTCATGGCCAGAATCACTGGGTTGTTGTAGGATTTATTAGGCTATTTGGCCATGTTCTAGAGGCATTCTCTCCTGACGTTTCACCTGCATCTATGGCAAGCATCCTCAGAGATAGTGAGGTCTGTTGGAACTAGGAAAATGGGTTTATATATCTGTGGAATGACCAGGGTGGGACAAAGGACTCTTGTCTGCTGGAGCGAGGTGGGGATGTTTCAACTTGCCACCTTGATTAGCATTTGATGGCTTGGCAGTTTTTTGGTGTGGCTTGTTAGTGCCTGGGGGAATCTTTTTGCATTGTCCACATGCTTATGGATTTCAATAGTAGACTCCTGCAGAAGTGAGAGGATCCCTCTTGTCCTTTGCTGAACGTAACATTTGTTGAATTTTTGGTGGGTCTACCGTATACCATGCAGCTGTGGACAAGTCTACAGCGGGACCATCCAACGCAGCATTGCTCAAACACAAATCAAGGAACATGAAAGGCACCGCAGACTACTTCAATCAGAGAAGTCGGCCATAGCAGAGCACCTGATGAACCAACCTGGACACAGCATATTATCTGAGAACACAGAAATGCTGGACCACTCTAATAACCACCATGTCAGACTACACAAAAGCCATTGAAATCCATAAGCACGTAGACAATTTCAACAGAAAGGAGGAAACCATGAAAACGAACAAAATATGGCTACCAGTATTTAAAAACTCTAAAATTACAACAGCAAAACAACAGAGAAGAAACAATCAGGGACAGCTAATAACCTCTCAACAAAAGATTGCCCCAGGCACTAACCACCCACACCAAAAAACTTCCAGGTCATCAAATGCTAATCAAGGTGCTAATCAAGGTGGTCAGTTGAAACATTCACACCTAGCTCCAGCAGAGAAGAGTTCTTTGTTCCACCCTGGACATTCCACAGACATATAAACCCAATTTTCCTAGATCCAACAGACCTCACTACCTCTGAGGATGCTTGCCATAAATGCAGGCAAAACGTCAGGAGAGAATGCCTCTAGAACATGGCCATATAGCCCGAAAAAACCTACAACAACCCCAAAATAAGAATGTGATACAACTAATTCCTTTAACAAAGGCCTAATTTTGGTTCTAGAGGACAGAACTCAATCTATAAGTTCCCTTGCTCTGATGGAAAAAATATCTGGCTCAAACTCAGAGCATCGCAAAGTTAGCAATATTCTAAAGTTAGAAAATATAAAACACGTCAAACTTACTCTTTGTCAGAGACCAGCAGGCTATAATAGTGTGCGTGTTAGACAAGGACCCTGGAGACCGTGGGTTCAAATCCTTCCTCAGGAGACTAGGACGCGGAACAATGGCTTCAAACTACAAGAGAGGAGATTCCATCTGAACATGAGGAAGAACTTCCTGACTGTGAGAGCCGTTCAGCAGTGGAACTCTCTGCCCCGGAGTGTGGTGGAGGCTCCTTCTTTGGAAGCTTTTAAACAGAGGCTGGATGGCCATCTGTCAGGGGTGATTTGAATGCAATATTCCTGCTTCTTGGCAGGGGGTTAGACTGGATGGCCCATGAGGTCTCTTCCAACTCTTTGATTCTATGATTCTATGACGGAAATCTGCTGAGTGGCCTTCGGCAAGTCACTCTCTCTCAGCCTCTCAAGAAGGCAAAGGTAAAACCCCATTGAACAAATCTTGCCAAGAAAACCTCATGATAGGTTTGCCTCAAAGTCAACATAAGTTAAAAAAAATAAACCTGAAGGCATAGTGTCACCACCACCAATCTTGTCAGGAGCTGAATGGGCCCCCATCTCCATCTGCTAAGGAAAATTCCATTGGGAATTTTCTTAAATGGTTCTTCCACTGTACTTTTGTCTCAAATACTTGACAAGGGGTTGACAAATGAGTTAAAAGGATGTCAATGACAGTGTTGTGTTATTCCTCACCTGCAGGAATAGGGCCTCATGTTCTAAATGAGGAGGAAAATAAAGAAATAAAGCAGGTTGTGGACAAGAGAAAAAATTGCAGGCTGACTTGAATTACGCCTGGATTACCTGGGAAGGAATCTCACTGGAGCATTGCAGCACATCCAAAAACCTGGGAGTCACTCTGGACCGTGCCCTGACCTACAAGAAGTACAAGAAGCACTTCCTGAATATCAAGCAAAAGGTGGGTGCTAAAAACAATATCATATGAAAGCTGACTGGCACAACTGGGGATGACAACCAGACACAGTGAAGACATCTGCCCTTGCGCTATGCTACTCTGCTGCTGAGTATACATGCCCAGTGTGGAACACATCACACCACACTAAAACAGTGGCTGTGGCTCTTAATGAGACATGCCGCATTATCATGGTGTGTATGCACCCTACACCACTGGAAAAAATACACTGTTTAGCCGGTATTGCACCACCTGACATCCGCAGGGGAGTAGCAACCACTAGTGAAAGGACCAAGACAGTGACATCTCCGGCCCACCCCCTGTTTGGGTATCAGCCAGAATGCCAACAACTTAAATCAAGAAATAGTCTTTTATGATCTACAGAGACACTCGCTGGAACACCTCAGCAAGCGATAGTCCAAAAGTGGCAGGTTCAAACCCAGAACCTCAATCAATGGCTGATACCAACTGAGTGACTCCCTCCTGGGCGCACAGAAAACTGGGCGACTTGGAAGGCACCAAACAGACTGCGCTCTGGCACCACGAGATGCAGAGCCAACCTTAAGAAATGGGGCTACAAAGTGGAATCCATGACATATGAGTGTGGAGAAGAGCAAACTACAGACCACCTGCTGCAATGCAACCTGAGCCCTGCCACATGCACAATGGAGGGCCTTCCTGCGGCAACACCAGAGACACTCCAAGTGGCCAGATACTGGTCAAAGGGCATTTAATCAACTACCAAGCTTGCAAACTTTGTGTTTTGTTTTTTTGTTTTTAATGCAATACAACTGTTTTGGTTCGCTCCTGATACGATAAATAATTTGTGGTAAGGCTTTTCATTATCACTTTGATGTGGAGGTCGGGATGGCTTTGAGTGCTTTTGATTGTTTTGGTTTTAACACAATGGCATTGAATGTCTGCCATTGGTTATTGTAAACCACCCTGAATCCCCACGGGGAGAGAAATAAATAAGGTTGTATTGTTGTAGGCTTCAAACTACAAGAGAGGAGATTCCATCTGAACATGAGGAAGAACTTCCTGACTGTTGAGAGCTGTGCAGCAGTGGAACTCTCTGCCCCGGAGTGTGGTGGAGGCTCCTTCTTTGGAAGCTTTTAAACAGATGCTGGATGGCCATCTGTCAGGGGTGATTTGAATGCAATATTTCTGCTTCTTGGCAAGGGGCTGGACTGGATGGGCCATGAGGTCTCTTCCAACTCTTTGATTCTATGATCTATGTTGTTGTCAGGGGCGGCTCGTCCATTACGCGAAGTAAGCGGTCGCAGAACACTTTTTTTTTGCCAGGGGCACAGAGGTGCCTCTGTAAATGGCCCTCGACCACCACTTGAGGAGTGCCCCCTCAGCTCACAACAGCCCTAGCAGTCTGGGGGGAGCCTCGGCTTTCTTGCCGGGCGATCCTCTTCCCAAAGGGGTTGGGCCCTTGAGCGTCGCCTAGCCCCTCTCGTTCCTGCCCCACCCGGCCACCGGGTGCGCGAGCAGAGCCGGCGCTCAATCGTTCTCTGTGTTCGATCCCTTCTGCAGGACCGGCTCCCTTTCCCGATCCCCCGGCGCTCCACCCGCCTCCACTCCTCTCCCCAATCCGCGGGTGGGCCAAGGGGCGGAGCCGCTGTGCCTGGCCCGCTTTGTGTCCGGAGGTGTGTCTGAAGACCCCAGCGTGCGCACCAAAATTCGACTCTTCTCCTGACTTTTCAGCCATTGGGACCGAGAGAGAAAGAGAGAGAGCCCCTCCGGCTGGAGGTATCTCCCACCTCCGCTCCCTCCTTTGTTTTTGTGCCTACCTTCAGGAAAGGTGGGCATCTCCACTTGGGGTCTTCAGGCACGCCTCCGGACCCAAAGCGGGCCAGGCAAGGGAGCAAGTGCGGCAAGTGTGGTTACTGGGATGTATAGTTCACCTACAGTCAAAGAGCATTCTGAACTCCACCAATGATGGAATTGAACCAAATATGGCACACAGACCTCCCACGACAAACAGAAAATATATATCAATGATTGGTTGGGGGGGGGGGCAAAATACTATTTGCTTACCATTGAAAATTACCTAGGGCCGCCTCTGGTTGTTGTTATATTATTTAAAACTAGCCATCCCCTGCCACACGTTGCTGCGGCTCACATGGGGGTTCTGTGTGGGAGGTTTGGCCCAATTCTATCGTTGGTGGTTGTAGGGGAACTATAAATCCCAGCAACCACAACTCCCAAATGTCAAGATTCTATTTTCCCAAACTCCACCAGTGTTCACATTTGTGCATATCTCAATATTCTTGTAGAGTTTGGTCCAGATCCATCATTGTTTGAGTCCACAGTGATCTCTGGATGTAGGTGAACTACAACTCCAAAACCAAAGGACACTGCCCACCAAACCCTTCCCGTATTTTCTGTTGGTCATGGGAGAACTGTGTGCCAAGTTTGGTTCAATTCCATCGTTGGTGGGGTTCAGAATGTTCTTTGATTGTAGGTGAACTATAAATCCCACCAACTACAACTCCGAAATGACAAAGTCAATTTTTTGAGTGAAGGACATACATTGGGCTGTTAGGTGTCTTGTGTCCAAATTTGGTGTCAATTCGTCCAGTGGTTTTTGAGTTCTGTTAATCCCACAAACGAGCGTTACATTTTATGTATATAGATACCTTTCCTTAAGAAACAACCCCTGCGAGCCACGTGGGAGTCTTAGAGCCGCCGCAAACTAGGACAAGGCCCTCCTTCCTGCTTTCTCAGTCCTCTGCCCCCCCCCCCCCCCCCGCTCTACCCCAAGATGGTACAGTCCAGGCCTTAGGGCACACTCACCCGGGCCGCCCTCACGGGCTTGCTTTGGGGGGCGGCGAAGGGGAAGGCGTTCGCCGCGAGGCCCTCCTCGCCCCCCTGAGGCGGCGGGGTCAGCTTCGGCGCCGCCGGGTGCAGCCTGGGCCGCCTTCTCACTTTGCCCACCATGGCGGACCGAAGAAGGCGAGTACGAAACCTAGGGAGCGAGGCAGCGAGCGAGGGAAGCTCAGGGAGGACAAAAAAAAGGAGACACCCCCCGCGTGCTGGCTTCCCCTCGGAAACACGTCGCCTGCGACCCAAGGTTCCGCCTTGCCTGCTTACACCGAGAAGCCGGAGCTTCTACTTGTTGCTATGGGAACCGAGCCCGGCTGGCCTGGCTGTCTCCCACTCGAGATAGCCGCCTTTGCCTTTTGATCCTGGGCCCAAAATACAAGACGTCCTCAAAGTCTCCATACAAAGGAAAATTAACACACATATATATGGGTGTGTGTGTGTATTTATATTTATATATAAAAATGTGCGTAATGAGTACCTTAAAACAAAAGAACCAATCACACCAAATTTGGCAACAAAACATCTCACAACACAAGAAGTGACCATCACTCAAAAATTTTGATTTTGTCATTTGGGAGTTGTAGTTGCTGGGATTTATAGTTCACCTACAATCAAAGAGCATTCTGAACTCCATCATCGATGGAATTGAACCAAACTTGGCACACAGTTCTCCCATGACCAACAGAAAATACTGGAAAGGTTTGGTGGGCATTGACCTTGAGTTTGGGAGTTGCAGTTCACCTACAGCCAGAGAACACTGTGGACTCAAACAATGATGGATCTGGACCAAATTTGGCACAAGCACTCAATACGCCCAAATATGAACACAGATGGAGTTTGGGGAAAATAGACCTTGATATTTGAGAGTTGTAGTCACTGGGATTCACAGTTAACCTACAATCAAAGAGCATTCTGAACCCCACCAACAACAGAATCGGGGCAAACTTCCCACACAGAACTCCCAAGACCAACAGAAAATACTTAAGGCCATCCAATCCAACTCCCTTCTTCAGGGCAAGAAAACGTAATCAAAGTCCTCCTGACAAAGGGCCATCCAGCCAAAGATATAGATAGATAGATATGGTTCACACACACAGAAATATAGTATCATAGATTTGAAAGGGACACCTAAAGAAGGACAATTATATGTTGCATGTTCCAGGGTGGGCAAACCAGACAATTTCCACATCAACACTGACAAACAGCAAGAAATACTGTTTACCCACAAGCATAAAGAAATTACATATAGGAGAAACCAACACTTTCTCATTACTTTATTTTCCAAATCAACAGACTGGGCCACAGCAATGCATGGCAGGGGACAGCTAGTACATTATATAATGTACATTAAGTCATGGTTTGTTTCTGTTTTGTTTTTATGAATGGTCTCATTAGAACATGCATCAGGATGTGGGTGAACTACAACTCTCAACATCACGGGTCAATGCTTAACCCAAACCTCACCAGTATACAAAGTTTATCATGTTTGAGAATGCGTGCCAAATGTGGTCCGGATCCATTTTCCGTAGGGTTCACAGTCCTCTCTGGATGTGGGTGAACTGTAACTCCCGGCATCCAAAGTCAATTCCCTCCCAACCCTTAAAATACTAAAAGTTGGTTATCGTGGACATGTGTGTCAAGTGTGGTCCAGTTCCATTGTTGGTTGGGTTCACAGTGCTCTCTCAGTGGGTGGACAATAATTTCCATCATCCCGGACCAATTCCACCCCCCCCCCCCAACCCCTCCAGTATTTTCTTTTGGTTATGATTGGTCTTGGTTGCCAGTGTGATGTCTCTTCACTATTTTATCAAGATTGGTCGTTGCTCTCCTCCCAAGAAGTAAGCGTCTCCTGATTTCCTGGCTGCAGTCTGCATCTGCAGTAATCTCTGCATCTAGAAATACAAAGTCTGTCACAGCCTCCACATTTTCTCCCTCTATTTTCCAGTTGTCAATCATTCTTGTTGCCATAATCTTGGTTTTTTTTATGTTTAACTGCAACCCAGCTTTTGCGCTTTCTTCTTTCACCTTGATTAGAAGGCTCCTCAGCTCCTCCTCGCTTTTGGCCATCAAAGTGGTGTCATCTGCATATCTAAGTTTGTTATTGTTTCTTGCAGCAATTTTCACCCCAGCCTTGCATTCCTCAAGTCCCGCACATCTTGATACAATAGTGAAGAGTAGAGACACCACACACAAGATCCACATAGTCAAAGCAATGGTATTCCCCATAGTCACCTACAGATGTGAGTGCTGAACCATAGGGAAGGCTGAGTGAAGAAAGATAGATGCTTTTGAACTGTGGTGCTGGAGGAAAGTTCTGAGAGTTCCTTGGACTGCCATAAGATCCAACCAGTCCATACTTCAGGAAATAAAGCCTGACTGCTCATTGGAGGGAAGAATAGTAGAGGCAAGATGAAGTACTTTGGCCACATCATGAGAAGACAGGAAAGCTTAGAGAAGACAATGATGCTGGGGAAAATGGAAGGAAAAAGGAAGAGGGGCCGACCAAAGGCAAGATAGATGGATAGTATCCTTGAAGTGACTGGCTTGACCTTGAGGGGGTGGTGACGACCGACAAGGAGCTCTGGCGTCGACTGGTCCATGAGGTCACGAAGAGTTGGAAATGACTGAACAGATGAACAACAACATGATGGGTCTGTGTGTGACATTTGGTTCAGATCCACTATCGGTGGGAATCAGAGGGCACTCTGGATGTGAGAGCTATCTTGGAAGCCACATATAAACATAGATACATAGATATTTGTTATTGATCCATGGCACCCCCTCCCCAAAAGTTTATGGGCAATGAAGAAATATGATTTTTTTGTTATTTTTTAAAACATTTCACGTGGCTCCAAAGTCATGCAATATCGAAGCCACTAAAGGCTTCAGAAGGACCTAGGAGCAGCTGTACCCCCAACTCTATTAAATCTGACCCTTTCATAAATGAACCAACATGGTATTTTATGTGTTACTTGAATTATTTGAAAACTGTATCAATTCTTAAATGTATAAAATGTTTCAAATGTATCTTGAAGACAGCTACTTCTCCATGCCCTCAGTTTGCATAATCCCTTGGGCACAGAGATCGTGGTCAAGGTCCCTCCAGCTATTTCCCAAGTCAGATAATGTCAGGACCTTTGTGTGTATATGTGTGCAAGACGGATGATCCCCTTTGTCATGAGCTCAGGATTTCTGTCCATTTAATTGAGTTTGAGAGTATGCCATTCCCATGGAAAAGGAGGCTTAGCAAACATGAATTCACTAATTCCCTGAATGGGGAGCCAGACCCTTGTTGATTTAGAACTATTACTATTTGTCTTTTGAGTCTTTCACCTTTTTCTCACATGGAATCCTGGACACTTGAGTCAATCAAGGAATCATCTGCATACCCACGTCACCACTTCCCCCAGTTTGGTGCCCTCCGCCCCCATGTTTCTAGCTAGGATTGGCTAGAAACATGGGGGCGGAGCCTAAGTGGTCTAGAAGGAAAAAGTATCCTTTTAAAACAGAGGCTTAAAGTCCCAGTTAGTTGGAGTTTGGGTGTTAGAGAGAGTGGAAGAGTTGATGTTAGTCAGAGCGAGTTTGGGTTTATAGAAGAAGATTGGGTTAGCCTTTTGTGAGGTATTCAGAGTAGCTATTAGTTAGAATACTGTTGTGGAGCAGGGCCCAGTTAGTAGACTGTTCAATTCCTAGGGAAGTCTAGTTCAGGGTATTTTTGGCTATATTCCTAAAGGGCATTTTTGGGAGTTACTTTCAGAGATTAATTTCCTGAAGTAATTTTCTGTAGTGGAAGTTTGAAGACTTGTAACCCAGAAGAATTTAAGATTTTACTGTAACGCAACCACAAGCTTCTCATGCCAGTATTTTTCTGAAACCAATAAGCAGTTGTACCTAAATTATTTCAAGCTTGTTCAATAAACATTCTTGTTCTTTTATTAACTTATACCAGCCTCCGTGTGTGTACCTTTGTGGTAAAACTATAGTGGCACAGTGTGTGTTACAGAACCAACTCCCAATATTACCTCAGCCTGATTAATATTAGAATGGTGGCAGCAGAATACATTTGAAGAAGCGTTTTAAGTCTCTTAGTTGAAGTGTTTCTATCTTTTAAAGGGCTAAGTGTCTCTCCCCTTATCTGCTCTAATCTCCCCTGATATTGGTATAATCAGTGGGATATATTTCATCCATTAAAATAAAGAGAAATTTTAAATATACAGCTGTTTCAACAATCATACTCCCTCTTCCTTTTGACAGCTTTATATTTTTGGTGAACACGCGTTCATATTTTAGGTGGTGCCTGTGCGTTATAATTTTGGTGAAACAGCGTTGGGATTATTTTATATATTTCCCCATCTATAAATTAATTAAAAATTACTCAGTTCATTTTACCATCCATCAGTTGTTCTTCTCACTATGGGAATCTTCTCCTTCAGGCTGTGATGTCAGGGGAACCCCCAAGCAATCCCTGCATGGATCCTAGCCTGCCTCACTTTTCAGCCAATCAAGAGGGAGCAAGAAGTCTTCCTCCTGAAGTTCTGAATAGCTGTCAGAACTGGATAAAATGTCGTGTATTTTTCTGTGAATGTGTGCTTGTACCTTTTGAAGAGCGCTTTGTCCCATCACACCTTGTATGGAATTCTGGAGTCTGCAGTTTAGGAAATTCTCAGCCAGAGAGCTCTTGGTTGCCCTAATCAATAACCCCAGAATCCCACAAAGTGTTGTGATGGTAATTAAGGTGGAATAATAGTGCTATAAACAGTGTAGTGTGGTAGGGCATCATTTCCAAGGCAAGGATGAAACAACCAAATTTCCCCATGCATAAACATACATCTGAACGTTTGAATCAAAGCATTGAGTAAAACAGTATAATTAGGGCGACAAAATTTGTTTGAAGGAGAAGAACAGTTAGTTTGTCTTTCGGAGATATTTCTCATGAAACAATAAGGCAGTGCAAACTAGTTTTACCAGTTCCAGGTTAGCCACACTGACTTCACATTGGTTCTACATACACAATGCTTAACACTTCCTTTGTTCTACAAACTCCTTTCTTCATGTACAAGAACCATAAACATGCAAGACAGCTCAGCAGTGCTCCACAGAAGTGAGATGTAAGTGAGGATTTCATTGGTTATAATTTTTAATAGATTCTTAGGAATAAAAATGGGATAAAATACAGTTTATAGTGGAGAAAGAGAGGTCTGGGTGATGAGGAGGCCTGAGAGTTTTGTGCAAAAGAGAGGGTGCCACTGTAGCTCATTCTGGCTGGTTGCCCTTAGAAAACCATAAATCCTTTTTAATTTGAGGTGTAGGTAGTGGTGTTCAATAAGAGATTCATCACTGTAAAACTGAATGACCCTATATGTGAAAATGAACATTCTGCTACCCAGGCCTGCAAAAGAATGTGCTTTACTGTAGGTCCCCAGTAATAACTCTTAGTGATTTTTAGCTTGGAAAAATGGCAGTCTTGCTTTCTATTCTAAGTTTGTCCTATAGTATATTACCACTAAGTGTCAGTTTAATAGTTTTGACCTGTTTGTTTGCTTTTTGCTGCATTATATGAATATTGTAATCTGAGAAGTGCCTGATTTATATTTCTGAGTAATGTGGTAAATTTGAATGTATGTGGATGTATCAAAAAGGTTGCTGTGTAGGCCGAGACTTCTTAAACCTTTTCCCATCATGACCGCTTTCCGCCAAGTAAATTTTTACATGATCTTGGGTACACAGAAAGAAATACACAAACCCATCATTTCCTGATAATAAATCAGCATTTGCAAAGCTTGCCAAACAGGCTGATTTTCTTTTTTATGAAGTACAGCTGAAGTATTGTCTGCAGAGCTCACTGTAAACACTGCATGTTGTTGCTAACCGATTTGTGTAAATGAGTGATGTTCAGAAACCTTTTACTGTTACTATGCTGGTACAGCTGTACCAGAAGCTCCCACTTTATTTGCCTTGTATTAAATGTTTGCTTGCAGTCCAAGCCTTGGGATTTCGCAGAAGGGTGGCTTCCTGTTAAAGTTTGCAGTTATAGGGCAGGCCACCTGTCCATCATCATTAGGTTCCTTAGTTCCGCCCCCCTTTTGGGTTTTGGAGGGAAGGGAGCCATTTTCAGTCAGTCACACACAAGGAAGGTAGTCTATAGGACGCAGACCAGCTCATCCCTTAGGGAAAGCTTCATTCACCAAGATCATCTGGGGATCATTCGGGGACCATCTAGTGATCATCTGGGGATCATTCAGGGAAGTAGAAGCAGAAGGAAAAGATCCCAAAGGCTCTGGCTGAGAGCTCACAGCCTTTCAGCCTCACAGCACCAGAAGGGGAAAACAGCCCTGAAGTTCCCACAGGACAGCATTACAGAACCACGGAATTCCAGCTGAAAGATCTTCAAGCCTTGGCTGGTAGGTTTACTCGATGCCCAGATGCATTTGGGATTGGTAGTAAGACCCAGACCAGTGAGGCCCGGATGATAGACGGCCTGGGAGAGATTATAAAGGGTTCTTCCTCATGCTGAGAGAGTACAGTTAATCCAAGTCAGTGGCAGTCTCTTAAAGACTAGAATAAGAAAGCCTTGAAGTGTTGTTTGAAGATTTGTTATTTGTTCCTTAATAAGGACTTTGTTGTACCATTACAGACTAAAGACCATCACTTCAGGAAATCCCTAAGAATCTCTCTTTGAGGCACCCCGGCTTCCCACTGGGTTTCAAGTATACGTCCTTTAGAATAAAGACAATTTGTTCAGACCCAGTGCGCGACAGAACAGTTACCAAATATTTTAGTGACCCGAGCATTTTGTTAAAGAGAGCCCATTTGCGGTCAGGACCCATAGTTTAAGAAGCAGTGCTCTGCAGAACATCGGAGATATTTTCACAATGTTTTGGAGCATCCTGGGCCATTTTCAGTCCAAGATAACTCTTTTTAATAACAGAAAATGTTCAGAAGCCACTTCCTGTTTCAACCGCCTCCCCGCCAGTTTAAATTGGCAAAGGCCCCCCTGAAATCCCCCACTCCCTCTAGAGAGGAATATCTGGGTTGGAGGGTCATTACAATGTTTCACACCTGTGGGGTGTAGGGAGACTTCAAATATGATGGAAATGCTCCCCCACACAATTACACCTGTGGTCATTTAGAGGGCATTTTAGAGCAAAATATTTTTCTTCTACATACACATGCCTTGCTGTTCAACAAGCATAGAAGAAAACAGGTATTGAAGAAAAAAATAACCAATCAAATTAAGTGAAAACAACATGTTTCAGAGATTTGGGTTCAGAAAATCAGGATGCGAAATGAAGATCACACTTGCAAATGTGAATTATAAAAACTATCCTTTTAGATAGAGCAATACAGTATAACTAGTCATAATATCATGTTATTTTATCCCTCTTTCTATTTGACATCTACAGAAAACCACTGGGGGAGGTCAACTGGAGTTTTGGAGTTCATCTGTATGCAGATGATACTCAACTCTATTACTCATTTCCACATAAAGCCAAAAAAATTATTTATTTTCAGAGTTGGGCTGATAGGAATTTCCTCTGGCCAACTTTTAAATTGAAATACAATAAGGGCAAGACTGTCCTCAGGGGGTCTTCTGCCCCAACTCTGTTTATTTCATCCAAAACCCATTATAAGCAAACACACCTTATCTGATCAGGACAGGAAAACTCGGTTTAATTCAATCACCCTCCCATCTCAAAAACAATAGACTAATTTCCCTAGTTGGCCGATTTTCCGGACACAGGGTCACACAGGACTTTGGAATGTCATAATCCCCTCATCTCCCATTGTCTCTTTCCGTCCCGTCTCCTCTTCCCTGATTCGCCAGAACCTCAGAGCGGAGGGAGCTTCCTGATAGGCTCCCTTGAAGAGGAGGAGCCCCGTGATTGGCTCAGGCGGGGGGGGGGGGCTGCCAGGCCTCCTTCCAGCTGTCCAGCGGTCAACCAATCACCTGCGAGCCGGGCGGAGGGTGAAGGGTGGGAATGTTGATACTTCTGTGCCTGTTTCCTCTATAAAAAATGCTTCAAGTCTTTGTACTGGCTTGTATGTGAGCTATCACTACATTGCATCTGCTTCAGCTGAATTGCTACAATAAAACCTCGGTTGCCACTTCTTCCGCTTTGGTGAGGATTTATTTCAATTTTAATAGCTAATAAATTTGCTGAAATCAGGCTTCTCTGTTCTCGCCAAAGTAGCGTTCCCTCTTTGGTGGGAACCACAGGTCCTCTCTCCCTGAGGCAGACCCTCCTAAAGTTCCTACCGACTTCACCTCAAGAAGCCAGATCTGGCCATGGTGGTCCACACCTTGGGTTACATCTCGGATGGATTACTGCAATGCACTCTACATGGGGCTGCATCTGAAGACAGCTTAGAAATTACAACTAAGAGCAGCAGCCAGGTTATTAACAGGAGCTGATTACAGGGAGCATACTATCACCCTGTTAAAATAGCTCCATTGGCTGCCTATGTGTTTCCGGGCCCAATTCAAAGGGCACGTTATTACCTATAAAGCCCTACACAGTTCAGGTCCAGTCTATTTGCGCAGCCATATCTCCCTGTATGAACCTACTTGGGGCCTGAGGTCCGCTGGGGAGGCCCTTCTCACAGTCCCACCTCTGTCACAAGTGTTCTCCTTCTCAAGGAGAATAGGGTGGCTACCATACTGACGATCTTTAGGAAGGAATTAAAAACATGGCTTTGGAAGCAGGCTTTTGAAAATGGCTAACTGTCATCTAAGTAATGGAGGTTATTTATTTGTTTAACTACTTCACTCGTATACCATTTTCCTCACCTGGGGGGACGGGGGACGGGGTGGGACTCAAAGCGGTTTCCAACGTATTTCTGGCAACAGTTAATGTCTCACATAGATATGAAATCAAACATAAAACAACAGTAACATATAACTATCGATTAGATTGTAAAAATGTAACAACATTTAAATGTTACAACATGGAGTTAAAAACATCTATATCTATATCTATCTATATCTATATCTATATCTATATCTATCTATCTATATCTATATCTATATCTATCTATATAATAAAAGTCAAAACTTGTATGCGGCGGATGTGTGGCGGTGTATGTGCCGGCTTTCTGATTGGCCAGCCTGAAAGTTCCAAGATTCTGACTGGCTGCTGCTGTGGTGCTATTTGCATATGATCCCTGATTGGCCTGCTTCAACAGGAACCCCTGGTGGAGAAAAGGGTTCATGACAGAAACAGGGACATGACAGAAGGAAATTTGCATATGGTCTCTGATTGGCCAGCCTCAATTCCAAGATTCCGAGATGACAAAGAGAGGAAAGGAAAGGCCAGGGGCTCTGTCAGAAAATTACCAATACAGACCACACTTTGCAAACAGAGCACACAAGACCCACTCGACATCCTACTGCAGTTTAGAGGAGGATGAACCATGGATGATGGGACTTGCAGTACCATCACTCACATTCTGAGACCGCTGTTAACCTCATCCAATGACTGATCAGGACCAAACTTGGCACATAGACCTCTCATGACCCACTTTACGTCCTGGTGTGGTTTGGCGGGGGATGGACCATGGATTATGGGACTTGCAGTCTCTTCGCTCAATTCCTGAGGCCACTGCAACCATCATCCACTTTCCGTCCTGGTGTGGTTTGGCGGGGGATGGACCATGGATTATGGGACTTGCAGTACCTTTGCTCAATTCTTGAGACCACTGCAACCCTCATCCAATTACCGATAAAGACCAAACTTGGCACACCGGGTCTCCATGATGCACTCTACATCCTGTTGTGGTATGGAGGATGCACCATGGACGATGGGACTTGCAGTTCCTTCACTCATTTAGTGAAACTACTGAGACCCTCATCCAATGACTGATGAAGACCAAACTTGGCACACAGAACCCCCATGGCCAACTCAACATTCTGGTGAGGTTTGGGGGAGAACAGACTATGGATGATGGGATTTCAAGTACCTCCACTCATTTCCCAAGACTGCTGCAACCCTCATCTAATGACCAATCAAGACCAAACTTGGCACACAGAGCCCCCATGAGAGACTCTACATCCTGGTGCTGTTTGGAGGAGGACGGACAATGGATGATGGGACTTGCAGTACCTTCACTCACTTCCTGAAACCACAGTGACATTCATCCAAATACCAATAAAGACCAAACTTGGCACAGAGAGCCCCCATAGCCAACTCAACATTCTGGTGATGTAGAGGGAGACTATGGATGATGGGACTTGCTGTACCTTAACTCACTTTCTGAGACTGCTGTGACCCTCATCCAATGACTGATCAAGACCAAACTTAGCACACAGAGCCCCCATGACCCTCTCTCCATCCTGGTGCAGTTTGGAGGACGATGGACCACAGACCGATGGGACTCACAGTACCTTCACTAACTTCCTGAGCCCACTGCGATCCATATAAATAACTGATAAAGACCAACCTTGATATACAATTCCCCGAGCTAGTATATAATAAAGGTGAAAGTTTGTATGCGGCGGACAAAAGTGTGGCGGTGCAACAGGAGGAGTATGTGCCAGCGTTTTGATTGGCCAGCCTGAAAGTTCCAACATTCTGATTGGCTGCCGCAGTGGTGCTATTTGCATACGGTCTCTGATTGGCCAGCTTCAATAGGAGCCCCTGGTGGAGAAAAGAGTTCATGGCAGAAACGGGGACATGAGAAGGAAATTTGCATATGGTCTCTGATTGGCCAGCCTCAATTCCAAGATTCCGAGATGACAAAGAGAGGAAAGGAAAGGCCAGGGGAGGCTGAGTCAGACAATTACCAATACAGACCACACTTGGCACACAAAGCCTGCAAGACCGACTCGACATCCTACTGCAACCATGGATGATGGGACTTGCAGTACCATCACTCACATTCTGAGACCGCTGTTAACCTCATCCAATGACTGATCAGGACCAAACTTGGCACATAGACCTCTCATGACCCACCTTATGTCCTGGTGTGGTTTGGCTGGGGATGGACCATGGATTATGGGACTTGCAGTACCTTTGCTCAGTTCCTGAGACCACTGCAACCCTCATCCAATTACCGATAAAGACCAAACTTGGCACACTGAGTCTCCATGATGCACTCTACATCCTGGTGCAGTTTGGAGGAGGATGCACCATAGATGATGGGGCTTGCAATACCTGCACTCCCTTCCTAAGACCATTACAACTGCCAACAATGACGGATCAGGACCACAATTTACACAGAGAGTCCTCATGACCCACTCTACATCCTGGTGCGGTTAGGAAAAATTTGTCAATGGATGATGGGACTTGCAGTCACTTCACTCACTTCCTGAGACCACTGACTGATCAAGACCAAATTTGGCACACAGAGTCCCCATGACCCACTCTACATCCTGGTGCACTTTCGAGCAGGACAGACCATGGATGATGGGACTTCAAGTACCTCCACTCCCCAAGACTGCTGCAACCCTCATCTAATGACCAATCAAGACCAAAGTTGGCACACAGAGCCCCATGACCCACTCTACATCCTGCTGCAGTTTTGGAAGATGGACAATGGATGATGTGACTTCCAGTACCTTCACTCACATTCTGAGACCTCTGCAAACCTCATGCAATGACTGATCAAGACCAAACTTGGCACATAGACCTCTCATGACCCACATTATGTCCTGGTGTCATTTGGAAAAAATGGAGATGGATGATGGGACTTGCAGTAACCTCACTCACTTTCTGAGACCACTGAGACCCTCGCCAATGACTAATCAAGACCAAGCTTGGCACACGGAGCCCCAATGACCCACTCTACACCCTGGTGCAGTTTGGAGGACAGACCATGGATGATGGGACTTCAAGTACCTCCACTCCCTTCCCAAGATTGCTGCAACCCTCATCTAATGACCTATAAAGACCAAACTTGGCACACACAGCCCCCATGACCCACCCTACATCCCGGTGCTGTTTGAAGGATGGACGATGGATGATGGGACTTCACTCACTTCCTGAAATCATAGCGACACTCAATCAAAAACCAATGAAGACCAAACTTGGAACATAGAGCCCCCATGGCCAACTCAACATTCTGGTGAGGTTTGGGGGAGTACAGACTATGGATGATGGGACTTCAAGTACCTCCACTCACTTCCCAAGACCTCTGCAACGCTCATTTAATGACCGATCAAGTCCAAACTTGGCACACAAAACCCCCATGACCAACTCTCCATCCTGGAGCAGTTTGGAGGGGGATGGACCACAGATAATGGGACTAACAGTAACTTCACTAACTTCCTGAGACAACTGCGAGTCATCTAAATAACTGATAAAGACCAACCTTGATGCACAATTCCTTTCTCAAATAACCCGGGCAGCGCCGGGTCCCCAAGCTAGTATATAATAAAAGTCAAAGTTTGTATGTGACGGACAGAGGAGGGAAGTGCAGCGGGCGGAAGTGTATGTGGCAGCTTTCTGATTGGCTGCCACTGTGGTGCTATTTGCATATGGTCTCTGATTGGCCTGCTTCAACAGGAGCCCCTGGTGGAGAAAAGGGTTCATGACAGAAATGGGGACATGACAGAAGGAAATTTGCATAGGGTCTCTGATTGGCCAACCTCAATTCCAAGATTCCGAGATGACAAAGAGAGGAAAGGAAAAGGCCAGGGGAGGCTGGGTCAGAAAATTACCAATACAGACGAAACTTGGCACACAGAACCCCCATAACCCACTCTACATCCTACTACAGTTTGGAGGAGGATGAACCATGGATGATGGGATTTGCAGTACCATCACTCACATTCTGAGACCGCTGTTAACCTCATCCAATGACCGATCAGGATCAAACTTGGCACATAGACCTCTCATGATCCACTTTATGTCCTGGTGTGGTTTGGCCTTGGTTGGACCATGGATTATGGGACTTGCAGTACCTTTACTCAATTCTTGAGACCACTGCAAGCCTCATCCAATAACCGATAAAGACCAAACTTGGCACACTGAGTCTCCATGACCCACTCTACATCCTGGTGCGGCTTGGAGGAAGATGCACCATGGACGATGGGGCTTGCAATACCTGCACTCCCTTCCTAAAACCATTACAACTGCCAACTATGATGGGTCAGGACCACAATTTACACAGAGAGCCTGCATGACCCACTCTACATCCTGATGCGGTTTGGAAGAATTTGACAATGGATGATGGGACTTGCAGTCACTTCACTCACTTCCTGAGACCACTGAGACCCTTGCCAATGACTGATCAAGACCAAACTTGGCACACAGAGTCCCCATGACCCACTCTACATCCTGGTGCACTTTTGAGGAGGACAGATCATGGATGATGGGACTTCAAGTACCTCCCCTCCCAAGACAGCTGCAACCCTCATATGTCCGATGAAGACCAAACTTGGCACACAGAGCCCCATGACCCACTCTACATCCCGATGCTGTTTGGAGGAGGACGGATGATGGATGATTGGACTTGCAGTACCTTCACTTGCTTCCTGAAACCACAGTGCCACTTATCCAAATACCAAGAAAGACCAAACTTGGCACAGAGCGCCCCCTTGGCCAACTCAACATTCTGGTGAGGTTTGGAGGAAGAACAGACTATGGATGATGGAACTTGCAGTACCTTCACTCACTTACTGAAACCACTGCGACCCTACTCCAATGACTGATCAAGACCAAACTTGGCACACAGAACCCCCATGACCCACTCTACATTCTGCTGCAGTTTGGAGGATGGACTTTGGATGATGGGACTTCAAGTACCTTCACTCACTTCCTGAAAACAATGCAGCCGTTATCCAATAAAGACCAAACTTGGCATACAGAATCGCCGTTACCCACTTTCTCTAATAACCCGGGCAGCGGCGGGTCCCCAAGCTAGTATTAATATAAATATTAAAATCACATAATCCAAAAATGTTAGCTGGATCATTGCTTTATCAACAAGAGTAGGTCTTATGATGTTTTTAGTGTACTACATGTTTACTGATGTTTTTTGAGTTACATTTGACAAGTTCATTGTGATTTACTCTTCTCTGTGTATCATGATATGTTCCTTTGATTTGTTGTTCCGATTTACTTTCTAAGGATTTGTTTGTATAATTAATACTATTTCTATAGTTCTTCCTTGTTGTAAGTTGTCCCTTAGAGAGAGGGGACGGGATCTAAATAAAGCTTTGTTGTTGTTTTTGTTATCATTATTCAATTAATTGCTGCTGTTTTAAGAGGATTTCAGAAAATGGGTACACATTTTCAAAACGTATTTCACTAAACTGCTAGAAATATTTCATCAGAGGCAGGATGTGGCACGCCTTCACAGTGGGCTAGCAATGTTTCGCCATAGTCAGTAGCAATCTGCTTGTTTGTTCTGCAACTGCAGAAGTTGAAAATGTGACTCCAGCTACATCAAGAAAGGGGATTCCATCTGAACATTAGGAAGAATTTCCTGACTGTGAGAGCCGTTCAGCCGTGGAACTCTCTGCCCCAGAGAGTGGTGGAGGCTCCTTCTTTGGAAGCTTTTAAGCAGAGGCTGGATGGCCATCTGTCAGGAGTGCTTTGAATGCAGTTTTCCTGCTTTTTGGCAGAGGGTTGGATTGGATGGCCCATGAGGTCTCTTCCAACTCTATAATTCTGTGATTCTATACACTTCCATACAATGTAGTTTCAAAATGCAGTTTAACTTCATTGGACTGGATTATATGAGTCTGCACTGCCATATAATGCAGTTTCAAGCCCCTTCTACACTGCTGTATACGATCCACTTTGAACTGGATTATATGGCAGTATGGATTCAGATAATCCAGTTCAAAGCAGACATTGTGAATTGAATATAGTGCCTTGATATTCTGGGTTATATGGCTGTGTGGAAGGGCCCTCAGAATGCAGTTAAACTGCATTCTAAAACTGCATTATTTGGCAATATAGATGCAGCCTCCAGCAAATACAATGCTTCAGTGACAGTTGTCATGGCTTGTATCTTGTTCCATTTATGATTATCTTGGGGCTTCTGTTTTTTGAAAGGATTAAAAAAACCAAATTTTGATTGAAATGATATCAGGTATCAGTGATGTGGAAATGGGCAATTTCATTAAAGCTTCCCTTTCTTCCTCTACATAATTTATTCTAGTACAGAAAGCTTAAAAGGTGAAGGCAGGTCATCCCAGTGTTTCTGAACTACCCAAGAAATGGAATTGTATTGTGTATAGTGAAAAAATGAAAGGAAAAGGCTATTCTTGTCAATGGACAAGAATGTTGGATTGGATAGTAGCGTCACCCTCAGAGGAAATGACACCAAAATGACTATGTATTTTTTTTTTAATTTTGGTAGAAACTTGTCTTTTGACTAACACTCATAAGTTTCATAGGGTTTTCTTAGGGTCCATCCAAACAATGCCACTGGTAAAACCAAATTAATTCGAGACAAAGTATGTAAACCCTGCTTTGTCCCAAATGAATTTGATAACTGGTAAGACCTGGATCTTTGATAAGATTTGTGTTTTTCTAGGTGTGAGCCTAGTGTGAAAAAATATGGTTCCAATTATTTTGGATAAGGGTTGCTCAACCTGTGATAAAGTTCCAGAACTGAAAAGACAGTCAGCTGGTGTGGATGGGACTCAGCAAGGGAGACTTTTGGCAAAGACAATGGGAGCAATTATTTAACATGATAAGCTGGAGATCCAGAGAACAAAATGTTGGTCCGTACCGCACTGCTCAGTCACTCCTGTTTGGAGAGCCCCCGGTGGCGCAGTGGGTTAAACCCTTGTGCTGGCAGGACTGAAGACCATCAGGTCGCAGGTTCCAATCCGGGGAGAGCACGGATGAGCTCCCTCTTATCAGCTCCAGCTCCTCATGCGGGGACACGAGAGAAGCCTCCCACAAGGATGATAAAACATCAAAAACATCTGGGTGTCCCCTGGGCAACGTTCTTGCAGACGGCCAATTCTCTCACACCAGAAGCGACTTGCAGTTTCTCAAGTTGCTCCTGACACGACCAACCCCCCCCCCCCAAAAAAAACCCTCCTGTTTGCATCAGAAGCAGCAAAACCATCTGTGGAATTTATTTATTGTTTCTTTATTTCCTCTGAATGTGGACATTTTTTCTTCATCATTTATTTATCTCCCAACAAACCTGGGAAGAGAGGAATCTGGTGGAAAGGGGAAGGGAGGTGTCTATACTCCAGCAAAGCAATAAACAAACCAGAGGACAAAATTCTATACAGGTTGAGTATTCTTTGGGACCAGTCGTATTTTGGATGAAAGGGATAGTTTTTCAATGCTTGTATTTGCATATAAAAGGTAAAGGTTTCCTCTTGACATTAAATCTAGTGATGTCCGACTCTGGGGGTTGGAGCTCATCTCCGTTTCTAAGCGGAACAGCCGGTGTTGTCCGTAGACACCTCCAAAATCATGTGGCTGGCATGACTGCATGGAGCGCCGTTATCTTCCCATCAGAATGGTGCCTATTCATCTACTCACATTTGCATGTTTTCTAACTGTTAGGTTGACAGAATCTGGGGCTAACAGCAGGAGCTCACCCCACTCCCTGGATCTGAACCACCCACCTTTCAGTCAACAAGTTCAGCATCTCAGCAGTTTAAACTGCTGTACCACTGGGGGCTCCATATTTGCATATACATCATGTGATATCTTGGAGATGGGATCCAAGTCTAAAGATGAAGTTCATTTATTTTTCATGTACACTTTTATACACATCGCCTGAATGTAATTTTATACACAATATTTTAAATAACATTGTGCATGAAACAAAGTCTGTGTACATTGAAACATCACGAAGATGATGCTATCTCAGCCACCCATCTGGACAATTTCAGATTTTGGAATATTTTCGAATTCTGGATAAGGGATGCTCAACCTGTAATTTATTTAGCAGCTCTTGTACAAGGGGGAGTGACCAACATGCTGGTCATCCATAGTAAGCCAGGATTCCCACAGTTGTCTCAAACCAAGTGATCTCAAGCTATGTTTGGACAGGCTCATTCAAAAGGCCTATACATGTCATTCTGGAGAGTGCCCTCAAAAGTGGCCAAGTCAAACGTCACTCATGTTGGCTCTTCTAATGGACCCTTGATAAATGCTGGGGTTTGGCTCAGTCTTGTTGTATACAATGATGTAGTGAAATTGTGTCCCTTATGTAAATAAAGGTTTGCGTTTGAGATATTTTAAAAAACATTTTCAAGCCATAAATGATTGAATGCATGGATGCAGAATTCAAGGATAAGGAGAGCCAGTTTTTAAGTTAAAGGGAAATCAGTATTCCAGAGATAAAACTGTGCCATATGACGTTTATACATTTTGATCAACTGAACATACATTTGAATACAATGCCCCTTTTTCGGACAAACTTGCTACCTTCTTGGTTTTCACTTCTACACCCCCACAGTTACAAGAAATGTAATTTCAGTAGAAAAAAGGAAGAGGCGTAGCCTTAAAGTTTGCTCTCAAGCATGAGTTGGTGTTTCTCATTTTTTCAGAAGTAACTGCTCAGAAGAAGAACTTTATTTATCTCAACAGGAAGGGGTCGTTGAGAAGAAGCCACAAGGATCACTTGATGTAGGTTTCTAAAATATCTTCCTTTGTTTTCTGGATAAATTTTCTATTTGGGTAATTTTATCCATCTTGTTAGATTTGTAACATATTTGTTTTACATTTTAAATAAGAAAGGGTCTCTATACTGTCATGTTTTTTCTGCATTATCCTCTCTCTCTCTCTCTCTCTCTATATATATATACACAAAAATATTCATCTTTTTCTGCATTATCCTTTATATATATATGTTAACAAAAATATTCAGAATGTCTGACCTATATAGTCTTCTTGTAGTGTAGATATGTCTTAAAGGCACATGTTACATGTACAGTAAAGTTATTGAACTTCAGTATTAGATGGACACACTATACTGTTCAAACTTTTTAAACAGAGGGCCAGGTCACAGTCCCTCAAACTGCTGGAGGGCTGGATCGTAATTTGGAAAAAAACATGAATGAATTCCTATGCACACTGTTCATATTTTATTTGTAGCGCAAAAAAACACTTAAAAACTATACAATAATTAAAATGAAGAACAATTTTAACAGATATAAACATTAGTATTTCAATGGGAGTGTGGGCCTGCTTTTGGCTAATGAGATGGGATTGTTGTTGTTTTTGTTGTTGTTGTGTGCTTTCAAGTCGTTTCAGACTTAGGCTGACCCTGAGCGAGGGCTGGGTAAATGACCTTGGAGGGCCGTATCTGGCCCTCGGGCCTTCGTTTGAGGACCCCTACACTATACCAAAAACACAACAACAAGGATCCTAATTTACTTGACTAACTCATCAGCCAAAAGCAGGCCTACATTTCCATTGAAATACAGGCAGTCCCCAAGTTACAAACATCTGCCTTACAAATGATTTATAGTTAAGAACGGAGGGGGAGGGGGTGAGACAACACAAAGTTAGAAAAATCTACCCCTCAGAAGGGAAATTCACCCCTGGAAGAGTTATCATGGGGAAAAGGTGTCTCCATTGAAGCTTTCTAACCAATCCTTGTTTCCACAAGTTGATTTTTTTCAAAATCCAATGATCTCAGGGACAGAAAGTGAGGTGAAATCTTCAGAACAGGGACATAGACAGCAAAATAAACATCATATGGGTGTTAACTCTTCCCCATGCTATCCAAAGCTTATATAATTGGCTGGAGATTAATAATAATAATAATAATAATAATAATACTTCATTTACATCCCGCCCCATCTCCTTGAGGGGACTTAAAATGTTACATTTTACAATAAAATGTTACACTTAAAATGTACCTTTTCTGACTCACACAACTGACTCACCTTTTCTGACTTGTTCATAACTTGGGGACTACCTGTACTGGTAAGTTTATGTTGGTTAAATTTGTTCTTCTTTTTAAATATTGTATTGTTCTTTTTGGACTACAAATAAGATGTGTGCAATGTGCATAGGAATTGGTTCATGCTTTATTCAAACTGTAGTCTGGCCCCCCAACAGTCTGAAGAACCGTAAACCAGCCCTCTGCTTAAAAAGTTGAAGACCCCTTCAACTAGAAGACAATACCTTCCAGCTAACTTGACCAGGAATGCCATAGGCACATGTTCCTCTTTTGTGAGTATGCCATTTGCCACAGTAGGTGACAGATGCTACAAAAAAGCAACCTTTCCAAGCTTCAAATGCATATAACAAAACCTAATAATGCCAGGTATCCCCAACAATTTCTTTGTTCTAACTCACACAAGTCATCTGCGTTTTTCTCAAGTGGAATGTCAAATGTTTGTTTTACCATTATGTGAATCTCCAGCTGTAGCTTAAATAAGATTTAGTCGTAATCTTTCAAATGACCAATTTGAATGGATCTTGTAGTAGGTAGATCTCTCTTTCTGAAGTTGGGAGAATACAACATGATGAAAAGTCAGTAAGCAAAATGACTAAAATAGCTTTCAAGAAGTGAGGGAGTCATGTACAGATTACAACATCCTTTCTGCACATTGTTTCTTGTTGTTGTAATGTGGGTATAAGGTATCATTTGAAAGCAGAACTTCCAAAGTTCCCTAAAAAGACTTAACCTCATCATTTCAAGTTGTCATTTCCCCAGTAATTTGTTACTATAATAAGAATAATAATTTGTGAAAGTAACTATTTACTTTCTTGTTTCTCGGACATAAATTAAATGGTTACATTACAAGTGTTTTAAAAATGAGAATGTTCCAAACTGCTGTCCACTTTGCTGTCACTTCAACACCCAAAGCAGAGCATGAGGCAGTCACAAAGGGCCAGCATGCACCAGCATTCCTCTACCATTTAATGAAGCCACAGCCCCATTAAGTGACGTAAAAGTTGCAGTTCCATCACAAATGGGTTATCCCTGGTAAATTGTATTTACAGTCAAAATGTAATTAAACTATGCCTTAGTTATTGTTTACTTCCAAGCCCTGAGGTAATGGCAAGTGAGATGCCAAAGCACTGGGAAAGAGCAAACATTGTCCTGCTCTTCAAAAAGGGCAAAAAGAACAAATGATACAGGAGTCTGTCTGCAAATATCGTGATTTATTTATTTATTGTGTCAGGAGCAAACCAAACAGTTGTATTGCATTTTTAAAAAAACAAACAAACAAAACACAAAGTTTGCAAGCTTGGTAGTTGATTAAATGTCCTTTGACCAGTAGCTGGCCACTTGGGAGTGCCTCTGGTGTTACTATAAGAAGGTCCTCCATTGTGCATGTAGCAGGGCTCAGGTTGCATTGCAGCAGGTGGTCTGTGGTTTGCTCTTCTCCGCACTCGCATGTCGTGGATTCAACTTTGTAGCCCCATTTCTTAAGGTTGGCTCTGCATCTCTTGGTGCCAGAGCGCAGTCTGTTCAGCGCCTTCCAAGTCGCCCAGTCTTCTGTGTGCCCGGGGGGAGTCTCTCATTTGGTATCAGCCATTGATTGAGGTTCTGGGTCTGAGCCTGCCACTTTTGGACTCTTGCTTGCGGAGGTGTTCCAAGCGAGTGTCTCTGTAGATCTTAGAAAACTATTTCTTGATTTAAGTCGTTGATGTGCTGGCTAATACCCAAACAGGGGATGAGCTGGAGATGTCACTGCCTTGGTCCTTTCACTATTGGCTGCTACTTCCCGGCAGATGCCAGGTGGTGCAATAACCAGGGGTCCTCAAACTAAGGCCCAGGGGCCGGATACGGCCCCCCAAGGTAATTTACCCGACCCTTGCTCAGGGTCAACCTAAGTCTGAAACGACTTGAAAGCACACAACAATAAAAATCCTATTTCATCAGCCAAAAGCAGGCCCGCACTTCCCATTGAAATACTAATAAGTTTATATACGTTAAAATTGTTTTTCATTTTAATTATTGTATTGTTTTTAAGTGTTTTTTTGCACTACATAAATAAGATATGTGCAGTGTGCATAGGAATTCATTCATGTTTTTTTTCAAATTATAATCCGGCCCTCCAACAGTTTGAGGGACTGTGAGCTGGCCCTCTGTTTAAAAAGTTTGAGGACCCCTGGGCTAAACAGTTAATTTCTCCAGTGGTGCAGTGATCAGTAGGAGCCAGCATGGGTTTATCAAGAACATGTCCTGCCAAATTAAGCTTGTACCTTTTCCAAATTTATTTATTTTGTGCCAAAAGCATTGCATAGACAAGTAAGTTTAAAAACTGATAACAATTAAGGGATCACAAGCAGCTAAATAGTTTTAGACCAAAACAGGCAACAACAACTGCATTATCTGTAGCTTTAAACAGTTCCTCCTCTGTGCAAGAGGCAGGGCATTGTGGGCAAGCATACAGATGTGGAGTTGTCTGTTTTGCTCCACAGTCGCACAAGGCGGAGGAGTCTTCTAGGTAGTGCCCCTTTCCCAGGTTGTTTTTTGATCTGCCCGCTCCACTTCTGTCCAAGTTGCCCATTCTTGCTTTGCCCCTTTAGGCAGAGCCTTGTGGGGAACATCCAGTTGGAATTTGCTGCCCACAGGGATAATCTTGCTGTTGCTGGAGGAATATTTAGAGTAGTGGTGGTTCTCATTAAACTTTTCCTTGATTTAAATCTACTGGGAAGAGACTAGTAGCCATACAGTGGGTGGCTTTCACAGTGTTCATCCTTATTTATTTCACAATTGGCAGCAACTTCCTGTTGCACATTGACAGGGGGCGGGGGGGGGGGGGAGTGCCAGCTATCTTATAGAGTCTAACAACAGGTGTACATTTAAGATATCCTGTGATTATTCTACATATCTCCAGATTGGACTACTGTAATGCACTCTACGTGGGGCTGCCCTTGAAAATGGCCCGGAAATTCCAACTGGTCCAACGGGCGACGGCCAGGTTGTTAACTGGTGCTCCTTACAGGGAGAGGTCAACCCTCCTGTTTAAGGAGCTCCATTGGCTGCTGTTCATTTTCCAGTCCCAATTCAAGGTGCAGGTGCTTACCTACAAAGCCCTAAACGGTTTGGCACCCGCCTACCTGCGTGACCACATCTCCGTATATGAACCCACATGATCTCTCCGATCATCTGGAGAGGCCCTGCTCACGATCCCACCTGCATTGCAAGCGCGATTGGTGGGGACGAGGGACAGGGCCTTCTCCGTGGTGGCCCCCTGACTCTGGAACTCTCTCCCCAAGGACATCAGACAAGCCCAATCATTGGCAGTCATTAGGAAGAGCTTGAAGACGTGGTTGTTCCAGTGTGCCTTCCCAGAATAGGAAACTTCTAGCATCATGTCCCAAATGCACTTTACTAGAAATTTAAGATTGCCTGCACACCGCACCTATCTCCAAAAACCTATCCATCTCACCTGTCATGCTCAGCATTTGTAAAATTTTAATCATTACATTTGGCCCGGCCTTATGCGTCGTGGAGTTATTGTCTAATGTTTATTGCTATTGATTTAATGTTTATTGCTTGTTTTATGAGTTTATTTATTGTTGTATTTGTTATGCTGTTGTTTTATTGATGTGTTGGGCCTTGGCCCCTTGTAAGCCGCACCAAGTCCTTCGGGAGATGTTAGCGGGGTATAAATAAAGGATTATTATTATTATTATTATCATCTCATTTAGTGATATATTCACCTGCTTCA
Source organism: Anolis sagrei (assembly GCF_037176765.1). NCBI lineage: Eukaryota > Metazoa > Chordata > Lepidosauria > Squamata > Anolidae > Anolis > Anolis sagrei. The sequence goes on along the minus strand of NC_090021.1, from coordinate 162,699,589 downwards.
CATGGGCAGATTTATGCCAGATGGGGTTAGGCATAAGACTTTTCCCCAACAAGGTCTCTGGTTTAGTAGATGACGGGAATACTATGGGTGTCCTTGATCTGGATTCCAGGAAAACATTAGATAAGGTCCCCTGTAACATTCTGATTATTAAACTGATGAAATGTGAAATAGATGGGAACACTGTCAGGTGGATCTATAACTGATTGGAAATCTGTGCTCAGAGAGTCATCATCAGTGGTGATGTTTCAATCTAGAAAGAGGTCTTGAGTGGGATGTCTGAGGACCATTGCACTTCAACATTTTTATCAATGACTTAAATGGTGGGGTGGCGGATAGGAACAGAATTCAAAAGAACTTAGGTCACTATACAATTGGAAGGAAATTAACATACTGAAATTCAGTATAGTGAAATGCAAAATTCTATGGCTAGTCTATAAAGACTAAATGCACAGGGATAGGATACTACATGATGGGAGGAACTACGTGCAAAAATGCTTTGCGGTTATTGCTGATCATTCATTGAACATGAACCAGTGTTGTGATGCTGCAGCAAAGAAGCCAAATGCTATCTTATCTTGCATTAATAGAAGCATAGTTCCTGAGTTGTGGGAAGTAATAGTTCCACTTTGCTCTGCACTAGTCAAACCTCACCTGGAATACTCTATGCCAGGGGTCCTCAAACTTATTAAATAGGGGGCCAGATTACTGTCCCTCAGACCGTTGGAGGGCCGGACCATCGTGCAAGGGAGGCTGCACTGCGCAGCCTGGCCTTCCGCAAAGCCCCTCGCAAGGCACAATCCCCTGACACGCCTCACACTGCCAGTCAGGGCTGGCAAGCAATGGAAGCTGGGAGGGCTTCAAGCGAGAACAGGACGTGGGGTGTAGCCTCCCTTGCCTCATATAATACAGTTCAAAGCAGATATTGTGGGGTTTTCTGCCTTGATTTTCTGAGATATAGAGATGTGTGGAGGGGACCTGGGTGTCCTTCCACACAGCTGTATAACCCAGAATATCAAGGCAGAAAATCCCACAATATCTGCTTTGAACTGGAATATCTGGCAGTGTGGTCTCAGATAATCCAGTTCAAAGCAGATATTATGGGATTTTCTGCCTTGATTTTCTGGGATATAGAGATGTGTGGAGGGGACCTGGGTATCCTTCCATACAGCTGTATAACCCAGAATATCAAGGCAGAAAATCCCACAATATCTGCTGTGAACTGGAATATTGGGCAGTGTGGACTCATATAATCCAGATCAAAGCAGATATTGTGGGGTTTTCTGCCTTGATTTTCTGGGATATAGAGATGTGTGGAGGGGACCTGGGTGTCCTTCCACACAGCTGTATAACCCAGAATATCAAGGCAGAAAATCCCACAATATCTGCTTTGAACCGGAATATTAGGCAGTGTGGACTCAGATAATCTAAAGCAGATATTTTGGGATTTTCTGCCTTGATTTTCTGGGATATAGAGATGTGTGGAGGGGACCTGGGTGTCTTTCATACAGCTGTATAACCCAGAATGTCGAGGCAGAAAACCCCACAATATCTGCTTTGAACTGGAATATATGGCAGTGTGGACTCATATAATCCAGTTCAAAGCTGATATTTTGGGATGTTCTGCCTTGATTTTCCAGGATATAGAGATGTGTGGAGGGGACCTGGGTGTCCTTCCATACAGCTGTATAACCCAGAATGTCAAGGCAGAAAATCCCACAATATCTGCTTTGAACTGGAATATATGGCAGTGTGGACTCATATAATCCAGTTCAAAGCAGATATTGTGGGATTTTCTGCCTTGATTTTCCGGGATATAGGGCTGTGTGGAAGAGCCCAGAGTTGGATGAGAAAGCATAAATCAACACAGAAAACATGTTTATGAAAACACAAGGCTAGGCAGGGAATCACATCCGTTCCATCAAAAGAAACAAAGATTGAAAATAAAGCACAGAAACAGCAGGCGAGTAGAAACCCTGGCAGGCAATTCCAAATCAGAAGCCCCACAGCTGCGGCCTGTGTTCAAAACCAAGACAAGAAGCCACCTCAGAATTCCTCGCTGCCGGGCATTTCCTGCCTTCCTTTCCCTTCCTCCTCAGCCCCAGGAGCCTGGGCTGATTCTGCTACACGTGTTTTGCAGCGGCAAGGGGAGAGCAGAGAAGGAGGGCCTGCGAGGCCTCAGCCTCCGTTTGAACTCTCCTCCGAGAAGAGGCGAGCCAGGCTGCCCTCGCGCCACAGGACAAACCAAAGGCGTGGTTGTTTGGAAAGGCGCTTCTCTCAGGGCCCTTCCATACAGCCCATCGTGCAAGCCACGCAAGGGAGGCTGCACTGCGCAGCCTGGCCTCGTTCAAAGCGCCTCGCCGCTTGCAAGGCCCAATCCCCTCGCCTGCCTCATGCTGCACGTTGGGCCCGCTCCGCACGGCCTGTTCTCGCGCCTCTCCCTTGCCTGGCTCGCACGAGGAGCAGCGCGAGGCAGGTAAGTTGCATCACATGGTCTGGCCTTCAGAAAAGCACCTCGCCGCTTCCATTGCTTTCAGGCACGACGGGCGGTGCGAGGCAAGCGAGGGGATTGGGCCTGGCAAGCAGCAAGGGGCTTTGCGTGATGCCAGGCCAGGCCGCGCGGGCTGGATAAATGCCCTCCGTGGGCCGCATGTTTGGGGACCCCTGCTCTATGCAGTTCTGGGTGCCTCATTTTAAGAAGGGTATAAATATGCTGCCCCTGGTGACGCAGTGGGTTAAACTCCTGAGCTGTTCAATAGATGGGAACAATAGATGGGGCCAAGGTGGTCCACACCTTAGTCACCCCTAGACTGGATTACTGCAATGCACTCTACGTGAGGCTGCCCTTGAAAACGGCTCGGAAATTCCAGATGGTCCAACGGGCGGCAGCCAGGTTGTTAACTAGGGCTCCTTACAGGGAGCGGTCAACCCTCCTGTTCAAGGAGCTCCACTGGTTGCCATTCATTTTCCAGACCCAATTCAAGGTACCTACAAAGGCCTGAACGGTTTGGGACCCGCCTACCTGCGTGACCGCATCTCTGTATACGAACCCCACACAATCTCTTCGATCATCTGGAGAGGCCCTGCTCTCGATCCCATCTGCATTGCAGGCGCGATTGGTGGGGACGAGAGAGAGGGCCTTTTCGGTGGTGGCCGCTCGACTCTGGAACTCACTCCCTAAGGACATCAGACAGGCTCCAGCTCTGGCAGTCTTTAGGAGGAGTTTGAAGACGTGGTTGTTCCAGTGTGCCTTCCCAGAATAATGATCCCATAGCACTTTGTCCTCCGAAGCACTTTACATATTAGGTCTGCTTGTACGTTTTGCACAAATGCCACTTTCACCTTTTTGCCCATGTCCCGGCATCATTTCCAATTTTAACTTTACATTTGGCCTTCCCACTGTTTTTAATTGTGTGCTGTCTTATTGTTAATTGTTGCATATTTTATTGTCTATGTTTTTTTATTTTAATTGCTTGTATTGTTGTTATTATTGTTTGTATTGTTGTATTTGGGCTCGGCCTCATGTAAGCCGCACCAAGTCCCTTGGGGAGATGGTAGCGGGGTACAAATAAAGTGTTATTATTATTATATTATTCAACTTGTTCGAATCTGGGGAGCGGCGTAAGCTTCCGCTGTCAGCCCCAGCTTCTGCTAACGTAGCAGTTCAAAAACATGCAAATGTGAGTAGATCAATAGGTACTGCTCCGGTGACAAGGTAACGATACTCCATGGTGTCTACGGACAACACTGACTCTTCGGCTTAGAAATGGGGATGAGCACCACACCCCAGAGTCAGACACGACTGGATTTAATGTCAGGGGAAAACCTTTACCTATAAATATGCTAGACTATGTTCAGAGAAGGGCAATTATGAGAAGAGGTATGTGGAACAGAATTATGAGCAAAAGTTGAAGGAGTTGAGCATGTTCGGCTTAGGGGTGATATGATTGCCTCAAGGTCTGGCACAGAAAAGAGTAGGGAGGCCTGTCCTTGCCTCAGCGGATAGAACCAGGTCTTATGGACTTGGGGCAGTTTATACGGGGACAGGCCTGAACAGCATAATTAAAATATAGCACATTAAATATATAATGGCAACATAAAACAAAATACAACAACATCAACCAACAACTAATGAGCCCTGTGATAACAATCAGTTTCTGGGTGCGAGTGGGTAGACTGGTGCAAAAACAATTGTGAGGATAGGGCTGATGGATAAAGTGCATAGATCATATGGCAACAGTGGAGATAGAAGGCAGTATGAGAATAGAGCATTATAAATATAAGTGCAGAACAATAGTAAAGTGCACAGGCAAGATTTTGGGTGCTAGTTCAATTGAAAATTAGAAGAAACTTCTTGACAGTAAAAACCTTAGCAGACTCAGTCTTCTCTGCATCTTCTCCCAGTTTCCCTGTGGGTGAATTCCTACAGGCCCAATATTCCATTAGATCCAGGCTTTTTGGAAAGGTTCAGATCTAATGGGGTATCTAATCAATTCAGAACAAAGCAGGGATTTAATTCGCTTTTATCTGAGGTGCCATTTTGATGCGTCAGATAAAAGCGTGACAGGCCCCGCATTTTGGGCTTGTCTGAAAGGGCCCTGAAAAAGTGTGTGTGTGTGTGTGGGTAGTGATTCATCTCATTTATATGCTGATGTAGTGTAGACGTCATACAAATGTTAAATCATTACACTTTAGAGTAATAGTATTCACATATGAGTCCACAAGATATATTATACAGGCACACACAACAGATGCCTTCAGTAGAATCCAATCACTGTACCAAATCGACTTTCCATAGACGCATCTATACTGAAAAATTGATAGTTTGACATCACCTCTATAATAATAAATAATAAAAAATTATTTATATCCACTGCCATCTCCCAGAAGCGACTCAGGGTGGCTCACAATAGCACTCAAAAGTGCAGCACACATAAAATACAACAATACATGAGCATATAAGACAATAACAATGTAAATTTACACAATTTTACATAAGCATCATACAAACTCTTATTTAAAATTTCAATAAAATGCAATAGTTGCTGCAGATACAAAATAGGCTGTATTCAAGTATCAATCGCATAAATTTCAATGCAAGTGAAACAAATCACCTCGAATTTAAAAGTTAAGCTTCTAATCATGATCGAGGGCTTGTTTGAAGAGCCATGTTTACTCTTTACATCAACAGCTCCATGCTGTAGAATCCTGGGAGTTGTAGTTGGTGAACCCTATACGGCACCAGCCCAGCGTACCTGTCCAAACATATCTCCTTCTACGTCCCACCTAGGAATTTAAGATCTTCTGGAGGGGCCCTGCTCTCGGCCCCGCCCTTGTCACAGATGAGATTGGCGGGGATGAGGGACAGGGCCTTCTCGGTAGTGGCCCCCCGCCTGTGGAATTCATTCCCCGGGAAATTAGATCATCGTCACCCCTCCTCTCTTTCAGCAGGAAATTAAAAACATGGATGTGGGACCAGGCCTTTGGGTAATCTGGCAGACTGACAAGGACAATGACGACTAAAGCTTTGGAAACGGACTATGATAAGCTGAATGAATTTATTAATTACGGACTTGGCGAAACGATGGCCACCTGACTGGCTTTTTATTGTATTAATGTAATGTTTTAACTGTTTATAATTATTGTTACTATGTATTTTATTGTGTTGAATTGTAGGCATCAAACGTATGCCGGCTGGAAGCCGCCCTGAGTCCCCCTTAGGGGGTTGAGAAGGGCGGGGTAGAAGTACCCTAAATAAATAAATAAGTACCACCACACTTTGGCAGAGAAGGATAGAAATTTTGAAAAATTAGAATTCCCATGATTCCATAGCATTTATCCATGGAGGTTAACGTGGTATCCCAATGTAGATGTGCTAAGTAATTTCAGCAACAATAAGAAGCACAGATTCAGGGCCTGGTGTGTTAAATTGGGCTCCTCGCAGCACTTTGTCTTATTTAACTGTAGCCATAATGGGTATCCTCATGAAGACCACAGCAATTGACCAAATGTCGTGATCCACCAAAATGTCAAAATATATCTAAGAGCAGTAAACTCAGCTATAGCATGGCTTCTCATTCTACCCCATTTCCGATTTCAATAGAGTTTCCTCAAACTGTTGCAATTTTTGTTGCTCATTGCTGTAATTCACTTTTCAACTCTGTCCTTCCTGATAGCAGCCTCTGTTAGAATTTTGTTTCACAAACAGGTCTGTGTCAAGGGGAATCAGGCCTGGGGAATCATCGGGGGGAGGGGAGGGCTTGGGGGGCTTGAGCCCCCCCCCCCCGAAATTCTCATGGTGGTCCGCGAGAAGGCCTTACTGGTACATTATTTGAACTGTTATGTTTATACATATCATGGTCTGATCACCATGCTCAATATATCCCATATGCATGGGGCTATTGGGGTACCGATACAAAAGGTTTGCTAAGGTAGACCCTCTTTCACTCAAACTCAGACCCCCCCCCCCCCCCGAATCAAACTCAGCTCCCCCTGAAACAAAATCCTGGCTACGGGCCTGAGGGGAATAATAACTTCTGGCTGGAGCTGGTTAAAGGGAACACGTAACTCCACAGTTGAAATAGCTTCACTGGCTACTAGTTCATTTTTAGGCACAATTCAACATGATGGTTGTGACCCATGTATGACTTGGGTCCAGCCTGTCTGAAAAGCTTTATCTCCCAATATGAGCTTCACCCAGTTTTAAGATCGTCAGAGTAGAATTTGATTTGATCTTGTCTTTAGTCCCACCAGCAACTTAAGCAGGTTGGGTGAGGATCCAGGAGAAAGTCTTGTCGGGGTCCACCTACACAGTACAATTAATGCAATATGGCACCAGTTTAACTGCCATGGCTCAATGCTGTGGAATCATGGAAGGTGTAATTTTACTTTAACCAACTATGTTGTTTCTTACCAGACTACAACTCCCAGAACTCCATTGGGTTGGGCCATGGCAATCAAACTGGTGCCATACTGCATTAATTTTGCAGCGTAAGATGCTGCCTCAGTGTCTGCTTCCAGACTATAGGTTGGCCCACCTACTGTTCTCTTTCCACTGGCATGTTAAGACCACGCTGTTTCCTCCAGTCTTTGAGCATTAGCTGTCCTGTTGCAGAAGGTCTTTTTATTGAAGAGTGTAGTTATTTGTATTTCTGAAACTCACAAACACTTCTCAGAGTGATATTTTTGGAGCATAGAAAGGTGAAATTGTGGATATTGAATCTGTGGATGAGGGGATCATACTGTATTATTATATTTGAACTACCTTTTAAAAATAGCTTAAAATTGATATATTTAATGTGGTTGCTTTTTAGATTATTTAATGTTTGTTTTCTTGGTGGTTTTAATAGTATTTTCTTTGGGTTGTAGGTCTTTTCGGGCTATATGGCCATGTTCTAGTGGCATTCTCTCCTGATGTTTCGCCTGCATCTATGGCAAGCATCCTCAGAGGTAGTGAGGTCTGTTGGAACTAGGAAAATGGGTTTATATATCTGTGAAATGACCAGGGTGGGACAAAGGACTCTTGTCTGCTGGAGCGAGGTGTGAATGTTTCAACTGACCATCTTGATTAGCATTTGATGGCCTGGCTGTTGTTTGGTGTGGCTTGTTAGTGCAATCTTTTGTTGAGAGGTGATGAGATGTCCCAGATTGTTTCCTCTCTGTTGTTTTGCTGTTGTAATTTTAGAGTTTTTTTTAATACTGGTAGCCAGATTTTGTTCATTTTCCTGGTTTCCTCCTTTCTGTTGAAATTGTTCACATGCTTGTGGATTTCAATGGCTTCTCTGTGTAGGCTGACATGGTGGTTGTGAGAGTGGTCCAGCATTTCTGTGTTCTCAAATAATATGCTGTGTCCAGGTTGGTTCATCAGGTGCTCTGCTATGGCTGACTAATAATAATAATAATAATAATAATCTTTATTTGTACCCCGCTACCATCTCCCCAAGGGACTCGGTGCGGCTTACATGAGGCCAAGCCCACAGCACATCAATAAACAAAATAATCAATACAAACAGATTAAAATAAAACTCAAAAACAAAAATACACAATGAGCAATTAACAATAACATACAGCATTTAAAAACCTATGGCTGGGCCAAATGTAATAATTAAAATTTAAAATGTTGGGCATGAACAAGATACGGTAAACTAGGATAGGGTTTTCAAAGAAAGAAGAGGGCGCTCAGACAATCCTAATCAATATTAAAGTGCATTTGAGGACATGTTGCTAAGAGTTTTCCTTATTCTGGGAAGGCACACTGGAACAACCACGTTTTCAGGCTCCTCCTAAAGACTGCCAGCGTTGCAGCATGTCTGATGTCCTTAGGGAGTGAATTCCAGAGTCGAGGGGCCACCATCGAGAAGGCCCTCTCCCTCGTCCTCACCAATCGCGCCTGTAGGGCCTCTCCAGATGATCGAAGAGATCATGTGGGTTCATACACGGAAATGCGGTCACGCAGGTAGACGGGTCCCAAACCGTTCAGGGCTTTGTAGGTAAGAACCTGCACCTTGAATTGGGACAGGAAAATGAACTGCAGCTGGTTGAAGTAGTCTGCAGTGCCTTTCATGTTCCTTGATTCGTGTTTGGGCGCTGCGTTTGATGGTCCCTATGTAGACTTGTCCACAGCTGCATGGTATTTGGTATTTTCTTTTATCTCAACTTTGTGAGTGGACTTGGGACCCATATTGAGAAAAATGTGGGATATAAATAAATTAAATCAGCAAAACTATAGATCTCTGTCGCCCTCTAATTCTTCTGATCCTGGTTATAATCTCATTACAGGAATTGAAAGATAAAAACAACTTTCCTCATTGCTACTGCAGTTCCTCATTCCCAGAAGTATTAACTTTTTCATACTGATAAGTTTTGTTAAATACTTATCAGTATGAAACAGTAGTAAAATAGTATAAACAAAGAATAACTGGATTGGTATTTTAGCAACAGCATACTCACCCAAATAAATCTATCACTTCCCACAAACTATAAGGTCAAAATATTTCTCAGTAACTTTGGTTGATGTTCAACTAACACCATTTAAGCCTTGCCTTTTATGGTCATTCCCCCTCCTCTCCTTTAGTCACTTTCGCAATCGCACCACAGGACTGTCATACTCTGTTGCTATATTTGGCTAACTTCTGCCAAATTTACCAGTGGAAAAGAGATGCTTCTGCTCTTAATGTTTCCCAAAAATCTATACAATCAATGTCCTAAAGCAGGGATCCTCAAACTATGACCCAGGGGCCGGACACAGCCCTCCCAGGTCATTTACTCGGCCCTCGCTCAGGGTCAACTTAAGTCTGAAACGACTTGAAAGCGCACAACAACAACAACAATCCTATCTCATGAGCCAAAAGCAGGCCCACACTCCCATTGAAAAACTAATAAGTTTATATTTGTTAAATTTGATCTTCATTGTAATTATTGTATTGTTTTAAAGTGTTTTGCACTACAGTGTGCATAGGAATTCATTCATTTTTTTCAAATTATAATCTGGCCCTCCAACAGTTTAAGGGACTATGACCTGCCCCTCTGTTTAAAAGGTTTGTGGACCCCTGTCCTAAAGAAATAGTGTGAACCACTGATTCTTTTTATCCTCGCTTAAAACAAAAAATGAGTTGTGATTCCAAAGCAGCCATTACCCTTTCTTCCACTGCCTGCTTTCTTTCCTGTATTTCCTCTCAGTCAAAGTTATTGACGCCTGAAATGTCCAAAATGCCCACATCAATCATTATATTGATTATTCCTTTCCACAGTCTTCAAAACAGCCACCAAAACTTAAGACTAAATCCAATAGTGTTTGCAACATACTATCGTGACGCATGCTATATGTGGTCTCTGTATCTGTCTCAATACAGAGACCACATGTCTGGTTATGAGATCTTTATTACTAATAGACTCTCTTCGTCACCAACTCAAGTTCATCAGTCACCCTCATGACCTCCTACAAAGTAATGACTTTAGCTAGATTTCACCTGTACTTCTCAAAATATTGTCCTTTAGAAAGAAAATAGCTGAGTTTCAGAAAGTAAATGTGAAAGCACTTCTAAGAGCTAATGCACACATGCATGAAATCCTGGACTCACATTAGTTGAGCTTCTGCCTGTCTTTGCAATGTTTCTCCACATCCAGTGGGGATTGAGAAATTTCCTTGGTTAAATCAGCTTTGGGCCACATTGGGCAATGTTAGCACGTGCAACAGAGTTTGCTTGAAATGCTGGAGCATTTCACATCTTCTGGGTAGTGCAGACAACGGGATCAAGTCCAGTTTGAACTGTCCACCGCCCACATGGGACACCTCTATCCTCACCATTTATCTGCACTCATCAGTGCAGGAAAAATAAGTCAGAATATGGAGCCCCCAGTGGTGTAGTTGGTTAAACTGCTCAGCTGCTGAACTTGTTGACTGAAAGGTCGTAAGTTCGAATCTGAGTAATGGAATGAGCTCCCACTGTCAGCCCCAGCTTCTGTCAACCTAGCAGTTCAAAAACATGCAAATGTGAGTAGGTACCACTCCAGCAGGAAGGAAACAGCACTCCATGAAGTCATACCGGCCACATGACCTTCAAGGTGTCTACAGACAACGCTGGCTCTTCATCTTAGAAATGGAGATGAGCAGCACCCCCCAGAGTCAGACACAACTGGACTTAATGTCAGGGGAAAACCTTTACCTTTTAAGTCAGAATAGGGTGCCTGCAATGGACAGTAGGTTTTAAAGTGATGGTCCAAGTAACCCAATGCAGTCTTGCGCAGGTGGACACTGCGGACGCCAGTCTGCCATCACAGCAGTTGCAGCAAAGGGTGTGTGGCACACTTCAGCGCCAGTCCAAAGTTTTTCTGTTCCAGACTAGCTGCAGATTTACCAGGCAGTGTAGACTTGCTACACATTAGTTATTAGGTTCACTCCTTTTTATCTACTGGCAAGTAAACCTATATCAATCAGGTGAGGCTGCTCATTATAGATTCCAACCCAACCCCATGTGTCATGTGCAGAAATCTTGGCATGTAGGTGAACACTACCCAGTCACTTCTGCTTCAAGTTCAACTGCTAAACAAATGGTGTGTCTTTCGTCTCTGACCTATTGTAATTTTGAAATCCTGCAAGGAAAACACTTTCTGGGCTAAGATTTGTGGGTTGTTTCTACACTCCTTTAGATAGCAAGAACTTTCAGCACCGTGCTTCATCAGTTCTTTGGAATTCACTGTTTCTTGCCACATCTGCACATAGCCGTTCTCTGAGTACATTTAATATTTCCCCATCATTCTGGGGAAGAGAAGGTGATGTAAGCGCTTGGAAATGGGCTCCACCTTGGAATAATGGAAGCACAACAATTGATAGTAAATCTTATTATCACCAACAAGAACTGATAGAAGGACACCTGATGAGCTACAGAGGCTAGGAAAGCAAGTAACAGCAGTTTGATCAAATGGCTTTTACTAGGGGGTATTGGAAGGTTTTTCTCTTGCTTTGTGTAACTGTTCAAGTACATTATGACCCCAAATCCATTTCTGACCAGGCTGAGATTACTTAAACAATAGGTCCAACAAAACCACTAAATTACCACATAATTAGAGCCCCCAGTGGCGCAGTGGGTTAAACCCCTGTGCCGGCAGGACTGAAGACCGACAGGTCACAGGTTTGAATCCGGGGAGAAGCAGATGAGCTCCCTCTATCAGCTCCAGCTCCTCATGCGGGGACATGAGAGAAGCCTCCCACAAAGATGATAAAACATCAAATCATCCGGGCATCTCCTAGGCAACGTCCTTGCAGATGGCCAATTTTCTCACACCAAAAGAAACTTGTATTGTCACTACCTCTGAGGATGCTTGCCATAAATGCAGGCGAAATGTCAGGAGAAATGCCTCTAACACATGGCCATATAGCCCAAAAAAATCTACAACAACCCAAAAGCAACTTGGTTTCTCAAGTCGCTACTGACACGACCAAAAAAACCCACATAATTGAATTGGAGGACATAATTGAGTTGGAGGCTTCTAAAGATACATCCTCCAATGTGACACTATCGTAACTTCTGGGGAAAGTATATCAAATAAGTGTCCAGAGGACCTTGCAAATTCCTAAAATGGGTGACAAACTCATTTTCATGGAGTGCCATAGCAGCCTTGTGGTTTGCCTTCAAAGGGCTGTTGAATCCATAGATGAAAAACCATGGATACAGAGGATCAGCTATAATTTTTTACATAGTGGTCAGTGCTCTGTACTTTTTACCCAGTTTGGGTCATGAGATTTTATTGAATGATAGCTCTGTAGATAATCTTCACTTCACTTTATTTCTTAATTAGTCGCTCTCCACCAAGGTGCTCCGAGCGACTTACAGTCTAAAATAGCATTTCACAATATGAAAACATTCAACATAAAAACATTCAACAATGACTATTTGGCAAATTAGATCTGATTACTTAAATGCACAACCAAACAGCCAAGTCTTGAGTGCCTTTACAAAAGGTCAGAACTCCGACATTGCTCTAATATATGGAGGCAATGAGTTCCACAGAATTGGAGCATAGGTCGAAAAAGCTCTACGCCTTGTAGCTTCCAGGTGTACCTCCCTAGGCCCCGGTATGTATAGGAGATTTTCCTGGGTGGATCGAGGTGACCACTGATGGAGAAAAGGAATGAGGCGGTCCCTAAGATATAAAGGTCCTTGGCCATTTTGAGCTCTAAATGTCAGGATCAGTATCTTGTAAGAGGTCCGATGTTCTATTGGTAGCCAATGCAGTTGTTGTAGAATCTGTGTAATATGGGATCTTATAGATGATCCCGCTAGCAGCCTGGCCGCCGCATTTTGGACCATCCGAATCTTCTGAGTTGTTGACTTTGGAAGGCCGGCATATAAGGCGTTGCAATAGTCCAACCTGCGTGGATTACTGTTGCCAATGCTTCTACCGAAAGGTAGGATGCCAATTTCCTTGCCTGCCAAAGATGAAAAAAGGCCTGCTTACTTATGGCAGTGATCTGGGCCTCCATCATCAGCGATGAATCCAACACAACCCCAAGGCTTTTAACAGTGGCAGATGGAACCAGAGCTTCCCCATCGAAATCAGGCAGAGACTGGATTAATTCTGGCGACTGGCGAGGCCAGAAGATCTCAGTTTTAGCAGGATTCACTTTTAGTCTGCTCACTCGCAGCCAACTCATCACTGCTTCCAAACACAGCCTAAAGTTCTCAGGAATCACGGTTGTCCGAGGTTCGAGACGCGAGAGTAGCTGGGTATCATCTGCATACTGGTAGCACTCTATGCCGAGAGGATAGCACCCTGGGGAACTCCACAGCAAAGGCAGGAGCTCTCAAAGCTTTGGCCTGACCACTCCACCCTCTGTCTCCGGTCCATTTCAGGGCTAAACCTCGTACACCAGACGTAGCCAATCGATGAATCAGCAAGTCATGGTCCACAGTGTCAAATGCAGCTGTGAGGTCCAAGAGTACCAATAGCGCTGATCCGCCTTGGTCTGCGCTATTGGTACTCTTGGACCTCACAGCTGCATTCAACACCGTGGACCATGACCATGGACCAATCTGTCATGTAGACTGAGGATATATGGGAACTGAAACCCAACAGCACTTGTGGCTCTGAGATTCTTGGAAGGTTAAAGGATATATTCAAGGTAGACCTCATATCCACAAGCTTTGTGTTGTTGTTTATTCATTCAGTTGCTTCTGACTCTTCGTGACCTCATGGACCAGCCCACGCCAGAGCTCCTTGTCGGCCTTCACCACCCCCAGCTCCTTCAGACTCAAGCCAGTCACTTCAAGGATCCCATCCATCCACCTTGCCCTTGGCTGGGTGGCATGGTGAAAGGGGCGAGAAAAGGGGCCCTCTTCCTTTTTCCTTCCATTTTCCCCAGCATCATTGTCTTCTCTAAGTTTTCCTTTGTTCTCATAATGTGTCCAAAGTACTTCATCTTTGCCTCTAGTATCCTTCCCTCCAGTGAGCAATTGGGCTTTATTTCCTGAAGTATGGACTGGTTGGATCTTCTCGCAGTCCAAGGCACTCTCAGAACTTTCCTCCAACACCACAGTTCAAAAGCATCTATCTTCCTTCGCTCAGCCTTCCTTATGGTCCAGCTCTCACATCCGTAGATGACTATGAGGAATACCATTGCTTTAACTATGTGGATCTTCGTTGCCAGTGTGATGTTTCTACTCTTCACTATTTTATCGAGATTTGTCATTGCTCTCCTCCCAAGAAGTAAACAACTTTTGATTTCCTGGCTGCAGTCTGCGTCTGCAGTAATCTTTGCACCTAGAAATACAAAGTCTGTCACTGCCTCCATGTTTTCTCCCTCTATTTGCAAGTTCTCGATCAGTCCGGTTGCCAGAATCTTGGGGTTTTTGTATGTTTAACTGCAACCCAGCTTTTGCACTTTCTTCAAGCTTTGTATCTCAATTCAAACCCCACAATCCCGACTAATCAGAGCAAATAGTAGTCTTCCAGATGCTACTGAATCAGACCTCCATCAGCTCTAGTCGTGATGTCTAATTATGAGGAATACAGGAGTTGTACAGGGTGAGGCAGCATAACTTCCTTTTTTAAAAAGTGTGCCATTCAGTCGATTGAAGATGTAGCGGAGTGCTAGTGGTCTCGTTCGAGAGGCGGGAGTATAAAGTTTTGTCCAGACACAGTTCAGTTGCCATCATGCGTTGGAACAGTGAGGAGCATGCTTTTGCCGTTGAGGTCTACTTTTCGAGCGGATTTGGAGTGGCCAGCTCGCTCTCCAGATTTGGCCCCTTATGATTTTTTTTCCTATGGGGTTTTTTGAAATCCCATGTTTCTGTGAACCGCTCAAGGACCCTACAAGATTTGAAGACCAACATCCGGGAAGAAATTGCCAACATAACACCTGCTATTGATATCGAGCCTCTTTTAGGAGGGTCTCCCCAGCCGAGGAGATCCCGAGGACCGCACCAAAGAGAGTCCTTGAACCTTGGTGAGGGCAGCAAAGCCAATTCCAGCAGCAAAAATATTTAAAATAATAAATCCTCACCAAAGCGGAAGAAGTTGGCGACCGAGGGGTCTTTATTTGCGATTCAGCTGTAATCGGATACAAGTGTAGGGATATTTCCTCTAAAAGCATACCGCTACAGAATTTACAAGCATTTTTATAGAGAAAACACAGCAAAACATTTTGAATTTCCCGCCCGCCCCTCTCCTCCCGGCTTCACGCTGATTGGTTGACAGCCCGAACAGCTGGGAGGAGGCTTGGCGGCCCGCCTTGCTCTGGGCCAATCAGCGAGCTTCTCCGCCTCCAGAGGGCCAATCGGCGCACTCCTCTTGCTTCCGAGGATGGGCGAATCAGAAGAGAGAAGGCAGGACGACCGCGGACAATGGGGGAAATGATGGGATTATTGATAGCCGGCCAGCTGGAATGTGAGGGTTTGTTTTTGGCCAGCTAGGTGTGATCTTTACAAAAAAGATTTTCCTGTCCTTGATGGGTTTTGGTGGAGAGAACAAACAGGATCGGGACAGGGGACCCCAGGGGTCATTCCTGTCCTTTGTAAATCAATCAGAGTGTCCAACTAGACTTCCTCACCCGCCAGACGAACTCAGAGAGCGGGAAAGGAAATCTCAATTTGCTATTGTCAATGCAGATGTGAAATAATCAAAATAAGTTTCGAGGGAGGCAGGGGTCCTCCCTCGGGCATTCCAACAATCCTTGGTCACATTTTCTAGGGCAAAGGGCAAGGGGAAAGGTGGGAAGCAAGCGATACTTCATGCATTGTCATTAATACAAAATTCATATAGGAAAACCCCATTCCCACCCCACATCTTAATCATTTAATAAAATAATTGATTTTTATTTGAAAATTTGAAGTCCCATGCTCCTGGGGAAAGTTCGTGGAAACGGAGGTGGCTTGCAGTCCGAGACAAACAGCAGAAAGCCATTTTTCCTTGGTTAATGTCAGCAGCTGGGCGCAGTGTTGATCTGTAGCAAAATCCATAGCTTGGTCCTTGGGGAACTACAACTCCTTCCCAAGGACTGGGCTCCCTGCCCGGCCCCCTCTCTGAGGTCTCCTGGAGGCATCCGCAGCAAGTCCCGGTTGTGGGGCTAGGCAGGAATGAACGGCAACAAAGAGAAATGGACTGCTTGCGCCGTGCCGGCAGAGTTTGACAATCAGCTGTTTTCTGTCAAATTTTATTTCTTAAAACAAAACAATTATTTCCCAGGCGTAGGGATCAAAAATGAGAAAAGCATGATAGCAGTTTAGTTAAGAATCGAGTAAAGAAAAATATGGCATTAAAACGGGGCCGATCCGCCATTTTGAGATTTTAGCGGATACGGGGGCCCAATAGGAAGGCCTCCGTATCCGCGGTTCCAATTGACGCAGATTCGGCCTCCCCGGGACACCCAGAAGGCATCCCAGGCAGGCCCGCAGTCTCCCGGAGCCTAGAAAGAGGTTTATTTCATGCATAGGTTAGCTCAGGCAGCAAAGGACACAAAGTATCAAACGGAAAAGTTAAAAGTTGCAAATTTTAAGTACCTTTATTAGGGATTTGTTACAAAGTAAGGAGAGGAGGAAAGTGATAGAAGGCTGAGTGCAGTCCTAGGTTTTGAGCTGTCTGCTGGGGCGCATTCCATCAGTTGGTCCCAAACTTGGCTCCCAGGAACTGCGGAACTCTCCGCTGCGGTTCATACCAATTTGAAGGCGGGGGCCTCTGCCGCTCTCGGGGTCACTATGCTGGCAAGAGTCATGACAAACGGCAGAAATCGGTTTACTCAGTGTATGGAGAATGGAGAATGGGGGACGTCACCTATCTAATTTGATCTTCAAAACTACATAAAACAAAACTTTAGGTATGCGGCTACATTATAAAAAAACATTCTGTTTCATACAATAGGTTTTATTAAGTTTTGAAAAAAGAAAGTTATGCTGCTGCACCCTGTAGTGCAGCATCTAGAGGGCCGCATAAAATGACATGGCTGGCCAGATTTAGCACACATGCCTTGAATTTTACACATGTGTCCTAAAGAAACCATTTTCTCCAGGTTGCACGTAAGTTAAACTGTGGGGATGGGTTCTGTGATTACAGGTATCTTACAAACTCATCATATGAGCTGATTTGCCCATTGTATGCCACTTCCTCGCCCCTTTCGCCAAGGAGCCCATTACACGATGCACATCTACTTTCGGCTGGGTGGCACGGTGCTTCGAAAGCAACATGGGATGCTTCTTGTGTTGCCTTTACTACAATGGGGGAAGCTGGGTGGTAGACACTCCCACCCCTCCAGTGGGAAATCAGTTCTCCATGTCCCCCGCCGGGACCCCATGGTTTTGCAATGATACATGGTGAATCCCTCACTTAATGGGAGAAGGTCCTTACTACATTACACATACTGCATACATTTTACTTTTCACTCCACATGTTTGTTTTGGTACAGCTGAGTTCCATAGCTGCATGCATGCTTTGTAACATGTTTTAAAGACACAACTCCAAGTAGTCTTTTCATTCTGTATCATTTACATTTCACAGGAAATGCGTCCCAAATGCTTGCTTTTGCTATTTGGAGCTGAGCTGCTGTTCCTGACAACAGGTGAGATGGTACTTGCTGCAATTAGGCTTTTTTTTTTTTTTTGTCGTATCAGGAGTGACTTGAGAAACTGCAAGTTGCTTCTGGTGTGAGAGAATTGGCCACCTGCAAGAACTTTGCCCAGGGAACGCCTGGATGTTTTGATGTTTTACCATCCTTGTGGGAGGCTTCTCTCATGTCCCCGTAATGGGGAGCTGGAGCTGATAGAGAGAGAGCTCATCCATGCTCTCCCCAAATTCGAACCTGCGACCTGCCGGCACAGAGGTTTAACCCACTGCGCCACCGGGGGCTCCTATTATGCTGAAACAGTGCAATTATGCTGAAACAGTGTAGGTGGATTCTCTTGGAATTATGGAAGGAAGCAGGTTAATTATGACAAATTCATAGGGGTTCTTCTGAAGCCCATTGAAATAAAATAATGTTAAAGCATTTTAACATTGTGGCCACACTATAGTACAAATCAGTGCTGCAACTAGTAATGGAAGAAAAGTTGGATATCCCCTTTGGGGAGAATTAACATAAGCAAGAATTGTTGCTTAGTACCTTCAGATCATTTCTGATTTATCACAACACTAAGGTAATCCCAGCATAGGATTCCCTTGGCATGCTTTGATCCTAGAAGATTTGTCTTTGTCTCCCTCTAAAGCCTCTTCTACACCGCCATATAATCCAGATCCTCAAAGCAAATCTGGATTTTATATGACAGTGTAGACGGGTCCTGTCACCCATCCAAAGTAACCCAATCAGTTCAGGCCCCGCCTATCTCTGCGATCACATCTCCCTCTATGAACCAGCGGTGGGAGGCCCTCCTCTCGCTCCCACCACCGTCTCAACCCCGGTTGGTGGGGACGAGGGAGAGGGCCTTCTCAGTGGTGGCCCCCTGCCTCTGGAATGTCCTGTCCAAGGAGATAAGGCTGGCCCCATCCCTCACCTCCTTCCGTAAGAACTTGGACTTGGTGGTTTCATTAGGCTTTAGATAATTACTAGTCTCAAATCTCAAGCCCTTGGTCCAACAGTTAGGACTTGGCCTTTTACCCCATCCATTTCCCAGTTCCCTGTCATCGGAGGGTGATATCGAGAGCGCTTTTGGAAGGGTCTCCTTGGTGAAGGAGACCCCGAGGACCGCACCAAAGAGGGTCCCTAAACCTTGGTGAGAACAGGGAAGTCAAATTCCAGCGATAAAAATATTAAAAATAATATAAATCCCACCAAAGCGGAAGAAGATGGCGACCGAGGCTCTTTATTAGCGATTCAGCTGAGATCGGATGCTATTCACCTCAGGAAACATTGTTTAAGAAAGTGCTTCACCACAGTAAAAGTCAATTAGAATACATATTACAGTAAAACATTAAAACAGCAATTACAATCAATAACTATAATGGTCAGTCGTCACACTAAAATCGTTGCTCATCATCCTCCATCCATATCCTCGGGTGTTGGCTCACTCTTCGAATGCCTGTCTCCATAACCAAGTCTTCATCTGTTTCCTAAATGTCAGGATAGAAGGGGTGGTTCTGATCTCCAGTGGGAGAGAGTTCCACAGTTGAGGGGCCACCACGGAGAAGGTCCTGTCCCTCGTCCCCACCAGACGCGCTTGCGAGGCCGGTGGGACCGAGAGCAGGGCCTCTCCAGACGATCTTAATAATCTTGATGGTTCATAGGGGAGAATACGTTCAGAGAGGTAAACAGGGCCAGAGTCGTTTAGGGCTTTATAGGTTAACACCAACACTTTGAATTGTACTCGGAAGCTAATTGGCAGCCAGTGGAGCTGGTGTAACAGTGGAGTGGTGTGCTCCCTGTACCCAGCACCCGTTAGTAGTCTGGCTGCCGAGCGTTGGACTAGCTGCAGCTTCCGGGCAGTCTTCAGAGGCAACCCCACTTAGAGAGCGTTGCAGTAGTCTAAATGGGATGTAACAAATATCTGCTTTGAACTGAATAATCTGAGTCCACACTGCCATATAATTCAGTTCAATGTGGATTTTATACAGCTGTGTGGAAGGGGCCATAGAAGATGTTTCTCTACTTTGATACCAATTATTATTAATCTTAACACTGTTTTTCTTTCTCCTCCTCCTCAAGCACTTGCACTTGAATGCACCAAATACAATGTAAAAACATGTCAAGAATGCATCCGATCTGGCCCTGGTTGTGCCTGGTGCAAAAAGCTGGTATGTTTTATTCAATCTCATATTTTATAGCATAATTGTATATTGCTGCACTATTGAGTGCTTTCTGTGAGCCACACCAAGCCCCTTCGGGGAGATGGTGACAGGATACATATAAAGCTGCTTTTATTATTATTATTATTATTATTATTATTATTATTATTATTAGCTGTCCCCTGCCACGCGTTGCTGTGGCCCACATGGGGGTTCTGTGTGGGAGGTTTGGCCCAATTCCATTGTTGGTGAGGTTCAGAATGCTCTGTGATTGTAGGTGAAATATAAATCCCAGCAACTACAACTCCCAAATGTCAAGATTCTATTTTCCCCAAACTCTACCTGTGGTTCACATTTGGGCATATTGAGTATTTATGTAGAGTTTGGTCCAGATCCATCATTGTTTGAATCCACAGTGCTCTCTGGATGTAGGTGAACTATAACTCCAAAACCAAAGGACACTGTCCACCAAACCCTTCCAGTATTTTCTTCTGGTCATGGAAGTTCTGTGTGCCAAGTTTGGTCCAATTCCATCGTTAGTGGGGTTCAGAATGCTCTTTGATTGTAGGTGAACTATAAATCCCAGCAACTACAACTCCCAAATGACAAAGTCAAATTTTTTGAGTGAAAGACATACATTGGGTTGTTAGGTGTCTTGTGTCCAAATTTGGTGCCAATTCGTCCAGTGGTTTTTGAGTCCTGTTAATCCCACAAACCAACATTAGGCAGGCTATAAATATTGTAAATAAATAAATAAATAAATATTTATGGCCTAGATCAGCTGTTTTGGTATTTTAAAATGCGGGCATGCACTGGAGCAATCCACACCAGGGTATTCAAATGAAATCACATGCTTTCCTGCAAGGATATTCAGTTGTGCGACTATGCACATTTTTCAGCCAGAATCAGGTTTGAAGTGCACTTTTTAAATACGTGCTTTTCAGCTGTTAATCTGAATCAGCATGCATTTTCGTGAAATGTCATTTAGCCAATCCTCCCCTTTTAACCCGGTTTCATCCGCATCTTAGGGCATGTGTAGAGGGATCCTGAGAGAGTGGGCTTCCAAGAAAAGGTCATATCTGGTGCCTTTTAGGTGGATAGACTAACAAAGGGTATTTCTAATACAGCGCATTCAGAATGCATATATATGCAACATACATAAACTATATGTGATCTACTCCTTTCAAACTAGTGAAGAAGTAAAAGTAACTGTCCACCTCCTATCTTTGCATGGTTCTTGGCATGGCTTCCCACTATTGTTGTGGGTTTGACCAAAACAGCAACTAAATGCCAATCATGAAATGAGTAGTGAGGTACAGAAGTTGGTTACTGGCTCCATTAAATGTGCAGAAGATGCTCTTAAAGTGCAAATCTAGGAAAAGTGTGAAAGAGAGCATCAGCCATCGGCTCATGAGATGGGCTGGAATGGACCTCAAACAGAATAGCGTGGCATAAAGAAGTGGCATAATAAAACTCTAGCTTGCACAACAGCCCAGAAGAGACAACAGGATCAACTGCTTATATGACCCTCTTCTCCTTCCCATTGCTGAGACTGACTCAGAACATATCCAGTGATGAGTAAAAGTAGGAACTGTCATAATTTCCACTGAAAAGCAATGAATTATGGGCAAAAAAGTAACACAGTTTCATTCTTACACAAAGTAACTGGGAAAGTGGGGGGAAAGACAGGCTTAGATACAAGAAATATGTGTGATGGCTGACCATCTCACAAGACAGGGAAAAATGGGAGGGAACAGGACAACACGGTTCCCTGCGCTTTCTCCCAATTTCTTCATCTAAATGTGATGAGGGGTCTGGGTTTTGAACAACACAGAGACTATAAAAACGATCATGGAGGCTTTATGCTACCCATGTGCTGGACCTTCCTCGTCCCTAATGTAAAGTGTCTAAAGTGTTCTCATTTTCTTTAAAAGTCTAAAAATATTATGCCTGGAATCTGGAAGTCATTGATCACCACAAATTAGTTTCCAGTTTTCTTATATTTCTACTGTATTTCTCATAACTTTTCCTGTCTGCTGAGTACTTTGTGTCTTTTATCTCAGGATGGAGACAAATTCAAGTATTCTAATGGATTTGATGAAACTTGATGTGATGTGTTTGTCCCCTACAGTCCTGGATATAACATGAAACCTTCATGACATGAAGTGAAGTCTAATCCCTTTAAGGCTCCAATTCTTTTCCATCTTAAAACTGGTCATTCTGCTCTTATGACTTTGACACCAGTGCAATTGTTCTCTCTCTCCATTGTCCCCAACCTAGGGTAGATTGTGCATGTAGGTGTGTGTAGATGCTTCATGAGATTTTCCACAATTCTGTGGATTTTTTTAGTTCCAATATTGTTTGACCATGAAAATTTGAAAATTATTCTCATGAACCAGCATGGCTTACTTTGTTTTATGTTTTATATGAATTACAGAATTTCACAAAAGTAGGAGAACCAGATTCTATTCGCTGTGACACCAAGCAGCAGCTTCAGCAGAAAGGATGTGAAGGGAACATTGTTTTTCCTGAAAGCGTTGCCAACCCCCAAACGTTTGGTACATCAAGAGCAAATAGAAACCTTTCTCCTGAGCTGGTAGACGCAAGACTGAGAAAAGGTATCCATTTATATTAATCCTTATGAATACTAACTGAAACTTGAAGAGGTGAATGTCATGACAGAATAGGATGAAAAAAGTGAGATCTCTACAAATATTTTTGGACACACGGTGAATATCTGCTGATTTAAAAACGTTTGTCCCAGTTTCTTTTAAATTTTTATTTATTTATTTATTTATTTATTTATTTACAGCATTTATATTCCGCCCTTCTCACCCCGCAGGGGACTCAGGGCAGATTACAGTGTACACATATATGGGAAACATTCAATGACAATTTTAACATACAACATATACAGACATACACAGAGGCTATTTAACTTTTTCTGGCCGCCAGGGGAGCTGTCGCTTTCATCGTCCATCTGCGACACTGATGAAGTACTTCTGCATTCCCTGCATGCTTTTTTTCACTGGAGTGCTTTGCTGGAGTCTTTTTTTTATGGCCTCATAAATCAGTTAATTTAGCCTCCCCACACTTTAAGGTGGTACCTAATTTTCCTACTTGACAGATGCAACTGTCTTTCGGGTTGCAAAGGTCGACAACAGGCTACACAATTGGTTGGAAACCCACTCCAACCCGGGCTGGCTTCGAACTCATGACCTTTTGGTCAGAGTGATCTTAATGCAGCTGACACTCAGCCAGCTGCGCCACAATCCCGGTGCAGATATTGGTCTGCGTGGATGGGTGGACATAGTAAAACTTTCCCATATTCACAGCTGCAGTCTGAGGTTTTTTAAAAGTAAATTAAGTGTTTAAAACATTTTTTTTAAAACTCAGTTCCCTCTAGTATACTTCAGTCTACCATGCTGTTTGTTGGTCCTGGTATTTCTGGCTCATAGAAATGATCAAGGCGACTAAAATGATCAAGGGTCTGGAGAACAAGCCCTATGAGGAGCAGCTTAGGGAGCTCGGCATGTTTAACCTGAAGAAAAGAAGCCTGAGAGGAGATATGATAGCCATGTATAAATATGTGAGAGGAAGCCACAGGGAGGAGGGAGCAAGCTTGTTTTCTGCTTCCCTGGAGACTAGGAAGCGGAACAATGGCTTCAAACTACAAGAAAGGAGATTCCATCTGAACATGAGGAAGAACTTCCTGACTGTGAGAGCCGTTCAGCAGTGGAACTCTCTGCCCCAGAGTGTGGTGGAGCCTCCTTCTTTGGAAGCTTTTAAGCAGAGGCTGGATGGCCATCTGTCAGGGGTGATTTGAGTGTAATATTCCTGCTTCTTGGCAGGGGGTTGGACTGGATGGCCCATGAGGTCTCTTCCAACTCTTTGATTCTATGATTCTATGATTGTATGAATAGGAGACCATGCTTTGGGGATATTATCCCTCTCCCCTACATTCTCAAAATAATTTTGAATCCTGGATATCAAAGAGTATATTAACTGATGGCATTTTGAGTGTGTATTTTGAGCATCTCTATGGGTCCCCAGGCACAGAACACAGAACTTTGTGAGCGCCGTTCAGCAGTGGAACTCTCTGCCCCGGAGTGTGGTGGAGGCTCCTTCTTTGGAAGCTTTTAAACAGAGGCTGGATGTCCATCTGTCAGGGGTGATCTGAATGCAATATTCCTGCTTCTTGGCAGGGGGTTGGACTGGATGGCCCATGAGGTCTCTTCCAATTCTTTGATTCTATAGTTTACTTTCTTGTTTGTTGTCACTTTTGCTGCTGTTCCTATCTCTGCTGACCTACCCTGAATTTGAAAGGGAAACAGTTTGGTGGAACTTGAGTGATAGATTTTTGACAGCAAGTTGGAGAAAACAGCATAGGCAGCTTGAGAAAAAGGCAAATCTTTTCCAAGTTAATCAAAGTATTAATCAAAGTGTTAAAATATACTTGATTGAAATATTTTTGGATATTATCTTATGATTTTTTTAATGTAACGAAGAGGGGAAAATGGTAGGTTGGATATATGTAAATGTTGGTAAGTATCAGGCCCGTAGCCAGGATTTCGATTCGGGGGGGGGGGGGGGGCTGAGTTTGATTCGGGGGGGGGGGGGGCTGAGTCTGAGTGAAAGAGGGTCTACCCTAGCAAACCTTTTGTATCGTTACCCCAATACCCCCATGCCTATGGGATATATTGAGCATGGTGATCAGATCATGATATGAATAAACATAACAGTTTAAATAATGCACCAGTAAGGCCTTTTCGCAAACCACCATGAGAATTTGGGGGGGGGGGGCTGAAGCTCCTCAAGCCCCCCAAGCCCCCCCCCCTCCCCCCAGCTACATGCCTGGTAAGTATGCTTACATACGTAGCTTGTAGATGTCATTGTTCACACCCATTGCTTCAATGAGGCTTTAAAAACCTCATTATTTGCAAATATTTTTTGGGTGGGGACAGAGACCATTGGAGATTACCCAATCCTGTAGACCAGGGGTCCTCAAACTAAGGCCTGGGGACTGGATACGGTCCTCCAAGTTCATTTACCCGACCCTTGTTCAGGGTCAACCTAAGTCTGAAATGCCTTGAAAGCACACAACAACAACAACAATCCTATCTCATCAGCCAAAAGCAGGCCCACACTTCCCATTGAAATACTAATAAGTTTATATTTGTTTAAATTGTTCTTCATTTTAATTATATTGTTTTAAAGTGTTTTTGCACTACAAATAAGATATGTGCAGAGGGCATAGGAATTCATTCCTGCTTTTTTCAAATTATAATCTGACCCTCCAATAGTTTGAAGGACTTTGACCTGGCCCTCTGTTTAAAATGTTTGAGGACCCCTGCTATAGACTATGCTTAGAGAAAAGTTATGACTCACTCATGTCTATAAATCTTGCCATAAGTCAGAATCTACTTGAAGATACATAACACCAACTTGGGGGGGGGGGTGGAGATTGGGTGTCCACTGTAAAAGTATGCAAATTCAAAATGGCCCATTTCAGTTATGTTAGGTCCAAGTTGCTTCTCTCATTTTGTTCTGTGTTTCTTTGCATATTTTTCCACTTTCTTGACTGTGAACATAATCATCTTCACCCAGGTCCTTGTCTGTTTACCGTTCTTCTCTGCTCTTCTCCCCATCGTTCTCTTCATCCCAGATTCTTTGATTAGCTTACTTTTTTATTCCCCACACTCTCCCAGTCCTTTAGTCTTACTGAATGAGCAGTCAATCTCCAAAGTGGGAGAACCTTGCAGTTGCCAAGCTGAAGAAGGTGGTTGCATGCTATCTATACTCTACAGGAGATTCTCAGGCTTTGTTTGATGCACCAGTTCAAATGCTCATTCTTTTATTTTTTACTGACAGATTTTACCGCTTCTTTTAACGTGACATTCCACCGTGGGGAGGATTATGAAATAGATCTCTACTACTTGATGGACCTCTCTTACTCTATGGAAGATGATCTGGTCTTTGTGAAGAAGCTAGGTGGGGAGCTGTTTAATGCTCTCAGACGCATGACCAAAAATGCTCGTGTCGGTAGGTACATTTCTGGTCAAGCAACATGGTTGTTTTCTTCCAATACTTTAAACCACTTCAGAAAAATCTTTGCAGTAGTAGTTTAAAAAAGCTTATTTTTGCTTTTACTCAGAGGAATTAACTAGATTCTAAACAATGTTTCAGATCAAACTTCCTCCATGTTCTTTTAGGATTTGGTGCCTTTGTGGATAAGACGGTGCTGCCTTTTGTTAACACACACCCCGAGAAGCTGCAGAATCCCTGTCCAGTCAAAGGAGTCAATTGCCAACCACCATTTGCTTTCAGACATGTGCTCAGTCTCACAGATGATGTGCAGCGGTTTCAACAAGAAGTCGGAAAACAGGATATATCAGGGAACCTGGATGTACCAGAGGGAGGCCTTGATGCCATGATGCAAGTTGCTGTCTGTGGGGTAAGATTTGTGACAACTGCCCTATGGTGACAGATGCCTTGGTTTTTGTTTTGTTGTTGTTGTTGTAATAATAATAATAATAACAACAACAGAGGGAGGTAGGATGTATCTAGTAAGAGGGTTTTAAAGGAAATGTAGGGAGAACAACCCAGCGGATAGTTAAAGTGCTTCTGAGGACATTTAGCAGGGAAATATTTCCTTTATTCAGGGAAGGCACACTGGAACAGCCACGTTTTGTGTGTGTTGCTGGTGTCGAGAGCCCCTGCCCAGTAATTGGTCTGCACCGCAGCGGAGAGTTCCGCAGTTCCTGGAGGCAAAGATTGGGATCAGCTGATGAAATGTGCCCAAACAAACAGCTCAAGACTAGGACTGCTTTCAGCTTTCAACACTTTCCCCCAAGCCCTGACTTTGTATCTAATCCCTAATAAAGTACTTGAAAATTGCAACTTTTTAACCTTTCCGCTTGATACTTTGTGTCCTTCTCTGCCTAAGCTAACCCAAGCATGAAATAAACCTCTTTCCAGGCTCCGGGCAACTGCGGGCCTGCCTGGGATGCCTTTCTGGCGTCCCGGGGAGGCCGAATCTGCGTCAATTGGAACCGCGGATACGAGGATCTGCCTTTCGGATCTCGGTATCTGCTAAAATCTCAAAATGGCGGATTGACCCCGTTTGATGCCATATTTTTCTATGCTTAATTCCTAACTGAACTGCTATCTTGCTTTTCTCACTTTGGATCCCTACGCCCAGGAAATAATCTTTTTATTTTAAAGAATATAATTTGACAGAAAACAGCTGATTGTCAAACTTTGCCGGCTCCGCGAAAACCACCAATTTCCCCTTGCTGCCGCTCGTTCCTGCCTAGCTCCGCAACCGGGGACTTGCTGCGGCTGCCCCCAGGAGACCTCGGAAAGGGGGCTGGGCAGGAGGCCGGGTCCTTGGGAAGGAGTTATAGTTCCCCAAGGACCAAGCTATGGACTCTGTTACCAATCAACTCAGCACCCATCTGCTAACTTCAGCCAAGGAAGAATGACTTTTTGGTGCCTGCGTTCAACTACAAGCCATGCACATTTCCACGAACTTTCAAGGAAGCTCCGGGTTTTCAAATAAAGAAATGATTTTATTATTAGGTATCTGGGATGGGAATGGGATCTTATATGTATGAAATATTATTTTTTGAATATGTATGAAATATTGCTCGTCTTCCTGTCTTACCCCCTGACTTTTGCCCTGAAAAATGTGACTCAGGACTGTTGGAATGCCTGAGGGAGGACCACCGCCTCCCTGGAAACTTACTTGATTATTCCACATCTGCATGGACAATAACAAGTTGAGATTTCCTTTCCCGCTCTCTGAGTTTGTCTGGCGGGCGAAGAAGTCTATTTGGACACTTTGATTGATTTACAAAGGGACAGGAATGACCCCCGGGGTCCCCTGTCCTGACCCTGTTTGTTCCTTCTACCAAAACCCATCAAGGACACTCTCTGATCTGAAACAGGAAAACCTTTCTTAAGGAAAATCGCACTTAGCTGGCCAAGACAAAGCCTTAAATTCCAGCTGGCAGGCTAGCAATAATCCCATCATTTCCCCCATTGTCAACAATCGTCCCGCCTCCTCTCTCCTGATTCGTCCATCCTCGGAAGTGAGAGGAGCGCGCCCATTGGTCCCCCAGAGGCAGGGAAGCTTGCTGATTGGCCCAGAGCGACGCGGGCCGCCAAGCCTCCTCCCAGCTGCTCAGGCTGTCAACCAATCAGCAGGAAGCCAGGCGGGGAAGGAAGGGCGGGAAATTTGAAATGTTTTTCTGTAAAATGCCTATAAAAATGCCTGTCTGGCGGGCTCTGTACTGGTATGCTTGTGGTGGAACTATTCCTACAATGCATCCGATCTCAGCTGAATCGCTAATAAAAATGCCTCGGTCACCATCTTCTTCTGCTTTGGCGAGGATTTATTATTTTTAATATTTTCTGTTGCTGGAATTGGCTTCGCTGCCCTCGCCAAGGTTCAGGGACCCTCTTTGGTGCGGTCCTTGGGATCTCCTCGACTGGGGAGATCCCCTAAAAGCGGCTCGATATCATCAGGAGAGACTGCAAATCGCTTCTGGTGTGGGTGAATTGGCCGTTTGCAAGGATGGTGCCCAGGAGACGCCCAGATGTTTTTAATGTTTTATCATCCTTGTGGGAGGCTTCTCTCATATCACTGCATGGGGAGCTGGAGCTGACAGAGGGAGCTCAACCTGCTCTCCTTGGATTCAAACAGCTGACCTGTTAATCAGCAATTCTGCCAGCACCAGGGTTGAACCCACTGCACCACCAGGGGCTCCTGATGCCTTAATGAAATGGGGATTATAGAAAATGAGTACATTAGACCATGCCCCCTGCAAACAGTTTCAGTATAAGTTTCTGTGAATTAATACTGAATCAGTACATACTTTGTTCAATGCCAGGGCTACAGGCCAACAAATATTAACCTAAACCATTTAGGTATCATTGTATTACATTCTTATTTATGTGTGTGCATGTGCCTTTAAGTCATCCTGTCAATTTATGGCAGCCCCATTAATTTCATAGGGTTTTCATCTACACCGTACTATATTTTTTTTGTCGTGTCAGGAGTAACTTGAGAAACTGCAAGTCGCTTCTGGTGTGAGAGAATTGGCCGTCTGCAAGGACGCTGTCCAGGGGACGCCCTGATGATTTGATGTTTTTATCATCCTTGTGGGAGGCTTTGATCATGTCCCCGCATTATAACACAGTATAGATGGGGCCAAACTAGGCTTTGACTTCCAAAAACCTAATGGGAACTGGTGCCTCCAGAATATTCAGGACTGTGTGTGTGTAGTGAAGGGGAATATAATAAAACAAAATGAGTAAGATAACCAAATAAAACATAGAAAATACAGCCTACTTGCAGCAAGGCAATCAAAAGATGGAATCTACTTTAATAAGTCTCTGAAAATAGGCATTTTCATGAATATATCCCCAATGCACGTGAAATCTGTAACAGAAAAGCTCCTCTGGCTAGTTGTTGTAGGATGGGAAGCATGGGACATCTGTACAAGGTCATCTCCTACATATCTTAAAGTACAAGAGATGGAGTATGATGATGACAGATATGTGGAGTCAAGATTGTGTGAGAATTTGGATTTAAACCCACCTGTTAAATTGGGTATGTAAACTTGCAGCAAGCAGGGCTGTTGACTGAGAACAGGAGTGTACTGCCAGTCAGCAACACATTTTCTGCGTTCTGGAATAAAGATTGTTTCTTTGACTTGTGGCATTAAGCTTGGGTGAAAATCACAAGCCAGTATTCACTGGGGATCAAAATTGTTCCTAAACTGTTTTGGGATTTTATTTATTTTGTATCAAAAGCATTGCATAAATTAGTATAAAACTGATAAAAATAGAAGGAGCGCAGGCAGCTAAATATCTTTTGATCAAAAACGGGCAACAGCAACTGCATTGTCTGTAGCCTGCAACAATTCTTCCTCTGTATATGAGGCAGGGCATAGTGGACAAGCATACAGATGTGGAGTTGTCTGTTCTGCTCCACAGTCACCCAAGGTGGGGGATTCTTTTAGGTAGTGCCATTTTGCCAGGTTGTCTTTTGATCTGCCCACTCCACTTCTTCCAAAAGCATTGCTTTTCAACATTTGAACATTATACATTAAATTAAAATTAAAATTAAAAATTAAACATTTTAAACAAAAGCATTGCTTTTAAACATTTGAAACTGTTTTGGGTGAATGTGATCAATAAGGACTTTGCATTTCATTTCTTTTAGCACTGAAGCCATTTGGAGGAATTGGCAAAAAAAAGTATAAATCTCCTGGTTATGTTATTGTGGTTTCATTAGGAACTTTCTCATGGCAAGAACAACACAGAAGGGGAAAAAAACCATTTAGAAACCAATCAGAATATTGTTTGTGAAAGCAAAAGCAGCTGAGAGCGATGAGGACAGGGTGGGAGCAGCTTCTCATCCGATAATGAGTTATAGGATATAAGAAGGTATCAAACTTAGGGAACTTTGCAGTAGGCAAAGTGTTGTATCGGGCTTGGGACTTTATTGCTGCCTTTACTCTTGCCTTGGGTCCTGGGACTGCAGATCGCTGCTCTACCGCGTTTCTACTGACTGGAATCTTGTAAGTGCTGACTTCTACCTCCTCTTTGACTCTGGGTTGTTTTTGGACGACGACATCGCGTTTTGGACCTGAACTTCTGTTTTTGGACATTCTTTGACTTGGGACTGTTTACTGACTACGTTTTTGCTTGCTCCTACCTTGTTTTCTTGTGTTTAATGAACTCTGTGATTTTGAAGCAGTTTGCTTGAACTTTCAGTTATCCCGGATTATATTCCAGTATAATCTGGATTATCCGCTAAGTTTTGTTTTTTACACAGCAGTTGCTGCAGACTTTTAGTTATTGCTAGAAACACTAAGTTAAGTGTTTCTAAGCCATTTTTGTTGTGTTTGGACCTTTTACTTGTGTCTGGCTCCTTTAAGGCATCTGGTTCATGACATTGTTCCTGAGATTTTTTTCCCCCCAAATATATGGCAACCTTTATGTTATCTGTCTTTTAGAACAAAGTTAAAATATATTGATGTTTTATGTCCTTTCTTGCTTAGATTTTATGACTATTTTAAATATTTATTCATTTGTTCTTTATTTCAAATCCAGAGTAAAATAGGTTGGAAGAACTATACTCGACTGTTAGTATATGCAACAGATGCTGGTTTCCATTTTGCTGGGGATGGTAAACTTGGAGCCATCTTAACACCTTATGATGGGGAATGCCATCTGGAAGAAAACATGTATAAAAAGAGCAATGAATATGTAAGTGCTGAAAATGAGTATTACTTACCACAATGTAGCTTGTAATATTGTGCCAGATAAGCTTTAACCAAGGTTGGAGTATCCATGAAATTGCTTTGGTAGAAAGAGTTGTAACTGGTTGAGAAAATTAGAATAAACTAAGTGTGCTTTATTTATTTATTTATTTATTTATTAGATGCACTTATTGACCGCCATTCTCAGCCCTTACGGGCGACTCATGGCGGTGTACAGTACACATAAAAAGACAGTTACAGAGGCCAGTATCAACAGCTTTGTGCTTTTCATTCTAATGATAATTAAATTTTAGTTTCTGTGACTATCTTATACCATATTATGCATCTCATGTGTGCTTCCTTGGACAGAAGAAGCCTTTAGAATAAAATAAAATATTGAAATGCAAAACTGTAGATATTTACATTCTCTTGTACATAAGCAAAGAGGAATGTGAGAAATTGGGGAGGCTATAAGGTACTTGCTTTCAGATGTCATCTTTGTTGTGCAATTGCTTCCCATCCTCACTGTTTTCTTTTTCTCACAGGACTATCCATCTGTTGGACAGCTGGTACAGAAACTTAAAGAAAATAATATCCAGCCCATATTTGCTGTTACCAGTGATGTGGTTGAAACATACAAAGTAAGAAATATTCCCAGTGATATAGAAGGGTCATAGTACACAATCTGCACGGAAAAGTATTACACTTATTAGGAGCTGTTGGATGATTTGAAGGAAGGAGGTTACCTTAACTGACATTTACTGCTTTACTTTTGCACTATAATCATACCTATCCTATAAGGCGAGGCAATGCTTTCAGTATATTTGTTCTTCATTGGTAGAAACTCAGTGAGATGATCCCAAAGTCTGCAGTAGGAGAGCTGAGGGCCAACTCAGATAACATCATCCAGCTTATTCGGGATGCTTATAATGTAAGTATTAGCAATAATGTTGCTTCCATCCTTCAGGACAGGTGGCGGTTGCCTGGCTATCAAGATACATACATTCATATATACCCACATGCATACACCTTTATTTAGTATTTGATAGATCTGCTGGGCGCTGTAGTAATAGAATCATAGAATCATAGAGTTGGAAGAGACCTCGTGGGCCATCCAGTCCAACCCCGCCAAGAAACAGGAATATTGCATTCAAAGCAGAGGGCCATCCAGCCTCAGTTTAAAAGCCTCCAAAGAAGGAAACTCCACCACACTCCGGGGCAGAGAGTTCTACTCACAGTCAGGAAGTTCTTCCTAATGTTCAGATGGTATCTCCTTTCCTTAGTTTGAAGCCATTGTTCTGCGTCCTGGTCTCCAGGGCAGCAGAAAACTAGCTTGCTCCCTCCTCCCTGTGACTTCCTCTCACATATTTATACATGGCTATCATGTCTCCTCTCTGCCTTCTCTTCTTCAAGCTAAACATGCCCAACTCTTTAAGCCGCTCCTCATAGGGCTTGTTCTCCAGACCCTTGATTATTTTAGCTGCCCTCCTCTGGACACATTCCAGCTTGTCAATATCTCTCTTGAATTGTGGTGCCCAGAATTGGACACAGTCAAATATCCCTTTCATAATCACCATGGCATTATCTCTCTGTGGTGGCAAGATTGTGTGCTCCTGTGAGGGAAAAGACTATGCTGTTGGTAACTACGGGTAGGGTCACCCAGGTAAGACAGGCTTTTGCTAAGGAATCAGACTTAATGGGTGGAAGATGAAACTTGACAGAGGATCTCTAAGACACCAGCAGTGGCACCATAGCTAATGCTTCTTAGTACAACACAAAAAGATGCAATGGCAAGCTATATCCAAAGTTTTCTTTCTCTACCTTAAAAATCTTATGATGAGAAAATCCAAATTGAAACAAAAGATAGTGCCAGAAAATAAGACTTGTAGGTCAGAAGGTATTCAATACATTACTGAGATTCAGCAGAGAAGACAGATGAGCAAGACTGTGGCTAATGATGCAAGCTGTTTCTATACTGAAGTCCAGGAGGAAATTGACTGCACTCTAAGGCCCCCTCTACACTGCCAAATAAAATCCACATTATATGGTTTGACCTGGACTATATGAGTCTACACTGCCATATAATCTGGATGTTTTGGCAATGTAGAAGGGATCTAAGTTACCTATCCATTTTGTGTGCATTTTGTCTGAAGTCATCTGGAGACTTCACATGCCCATTAACATGTCCAGGTATGTAGCCGGGGCGGGGGGGGGGGGTGTTTGAGGGGCTTCAGCTCCCCCCCCCCCCCCAAATTCTCATGGTGGTCCACAAAAAGGCCTTACTGGTGCATTATTTAAACTGTTATGTTTATTCATATCATGATCTGATCACCATGCTCAATATATCCCATATGCATGGGGTTATTGGGATAATGATCCAAAAGGTTTGCTAGGGTAGATCCTCAGACCCCCCTTCAAATCAAACTCAGCCCCCCCCCCCCCGAATGAAACTCAGCACCCCCCGAATCAAAATCCTGGCTACAGGCCTGAACATGTCAGTATGTTGCTAAAAAACGTGCTAGATAAAGGCAAGGCTTGGAAGGAATGAGTCAGAGCACTGTATTGAAGTCTGGCAGGGCGTATTCTGAAACTGCATTATATGGCAGTGTAGTCTCAGAGAAGGGAGTGGTTTCTTTTTTTATAAGAGTTATGGTACAGTACTTATATACTGGCCCATGGGTAAGTTGTCACAGGTTCTTTTATTACTAAAATTTCTAGATTTGTACATAAATATATAGGATATACCGTATATAAGTATAAGTATAAGCCAACCCAAATATAAGCCGAGGCATCTAATTTTACCACAAAAAAATGGGAAATCTTATTGACTCAAGTATAAGCCGAGGGTGAGAAATGCAGCCACTACTGGTCAATTTCAAAATTAAAATTAGATATCAATAAATTACATTAATTGAGGCATCAGTAGGTGAAATGTTTTTGAATATTTACCATATTTCAAAGAAAAATGGTAAACTAGCTCTGTAAGTAGAAAAGGAGGGTCAACAAAAAAAAATGGTATCAACAAATAATTTTATAATAATAATAAAACTTCATTTGTATCCCACCCTATCTCTTCATGGGGACTCAGGGTGGCTTCCAACATAGTAACAGGCAAACATTCAATGCCTATATAAACAGAAAACCATAAAAAAATCTAAACAAAAAAGGCAATACCTAACATTGTACAATAAGTTAAAATAAACAGTTGCATTAAATAATTATCATTAAAAGAAAATTTAAAAAACAGTTGAGGTAATAATAATAGTAATAGTGTTGGAAGGGACCATCTAGTCCAACCCCCTTCTGCCTTCATGCAGCTGAAGCACAATCAAAGCACTCTTGGCAGATGGCAATCCATAATAATAATAATAATAATAATAATAATAATAATAATAATAATAATAGTGTTGGAAGGGACCTCTAAAGCCCATCTAGTCCAACCCCCTTCTGCCTTCATGCAGTTGAAGCACAATCAAAGCTCAGAGGAGAGAAAGGCGTGCAGGAGGAGAGATCAGGATCCTGGTGGGAAGGCATGGGGAAAGGGCTCTTCTTTCAGCCCCACACACCGCCAGGACCCTGACCCGAATATAAGCCGAGGGGAGGTTTTTCAGCCTGAAAAAAGGGCTGAAAAACTCGGCTTATAGTCGAGTATATACGTTGCCTACTTTTCAAAGAATGAGAATGCAACAGAGGATGGATTAACAATAAAGGGCAGCTGGGGCCAAAATATTATTTTCCTCATTTTTAACCCCATAGGCCACACTTATCCACCTCTTTTCTAAATAATATGCATGTATACTTCTAGCCCCTTACATTCTTGCAACCATCTCCATTTTCTTACAGAATTTGTCTTCCAAAATTATTTTGGATCATAGTCCTTTGCCAAGTTCTGTAAAGGTCACATATGATTCCTTCTGCACTAACAAAATAAATACCAAGGATCAACCAAAAGGAGAATGTGACAATGTCATGAAAAATGATGAGGTAGGTTTGTTTTGTTTTGTTTTGTTTTTTGGTTTCATCGTGTCAGGAGCAACTTGAGAGACTGCAAGTCGCTTCTGGTATGACTTCTGGTGTGGTACCAGAAGCGAATGAGGTAGGTGAAGCTGAATTGAACTGATATCCTCCTCTTTGTCCCATTACCTGAAGTAATGGGACATTACCTGAAGGAATGTATGAGGCTCTCTTCTCTTGTATAGTATCAGAACAGTCTTTACAGCTGGACCAAGCTGAGAAAGAGTGTCTGGCCCAGAGGTTCCCCAGTGAATTGTATGATTCAGTCCAATTTCCCAAATCCCACACCAACATCCTAACCACACCACCATATGTAGCAGTGGGGGTAGGTTAGGGTTAGGAGTCAGCTAATCTGTATTAAGGGTGTGCAAAATGGCAAAAGTCCATTCTGTTTTTGTTTTGTTTTCATTTTGAATTTCGGTTGCCCCCCCCCCCCCTTCTGTTTTGGGAAAATGCTTCCCAAAATGTAAACAGAACTTCAGTTCCCGAATTACGAATCTGAATGGCCCCCCTGCTAATTTCCCAGAATCTTCCCGAAAACTGAACCAAGGGGATTGTTTTATTGCTTTTATATGGTTTATATTATATGTAATGTTTTTAACTGTATTTATGTTGTTTGGGGGCATTGACTGCCGACTGTAAACCGCCTCGAGTCACCTCCAGGTTGAGAGGGGTGATATATAAATATGGTAAATAAATAAATAAACAAACAAACAAACAAACAAACAAAATGAAAACAGAACAGATTTCTACCATTTTGCACACCCCTTTTTTGTCGTGTCAGGAGCGACCTGAAAAACTGCAACACCCCTAATTTGTATTTATTGGGTGCTTTTTAGAGAACCCCTTAACTGTTCTGCTATCCTATATTTTCAAATGTTTTGAAATATGCAACTAGTTTAAGCATATCACTCTCTGCTTCCAATGAAAAAAATGCTCTGCTTTACTGAGAATCCCTTCACATTTCTATTATGCCGTTTGTCAATAGGCCAAGAGGACCATTGTGAAACTACCTCACTTGGGAAGTGTGGCTCCTGTCACTGACTGATTTTCAATTAGATTTGAAGGTGTTTCATTTAGATGTGACTACCTCTAAAATCTAGTGAAACTACTTTAAACTTAAATTGAGTATAAATTGATCTATATTTTGGGGTTTTTTCCAGGTCATTTTTCAGGTTAAAATTACAGCAACAGAGTGCATTGACAACCAGACCTTTACTATCCAGCCTCATGGGTTCTCTGACTCCTCCGTCACTGTTCGTATACGCAGTCGGTGCAACTGTGAATGTGATGAGAAAATACCTGATGGCACTGAATGTAGTGGGCATGGAACAATAGACTGCGGTATTTGCAGGTAAACAAATTACTCCAATGCTACTGGCGCTGTCCCTAGTTGCATATTTCACATATCAAAGTAGTAGGCCAACCCTGCTGATAAATGTTGAACATCTTCACTGTTCAATGGGTTACTTGCCAATGGTACATATGTGTGTCTGATCAGTCAATCAAAAGCTGATCCCTCAGAATGCACACACTGCTTGTTTTGATTTTGTCAGATGAAACGCAGAAAGTAGATTTAGCTTAAAGAAAACCTAAATGTAAAAAACAATTAAGTAAAACACAATACAATATAGAGAAGACAGCATTTGATCTGAAGCAAATTCTCAGACTTACTATATTTACAGAAGATCAATTCCATTTTTCATAACTTCCTGGTATGCAAAAGATGAACTCTTGAAAAAAGACAAACGAAAGAGGGGAAGTACATTCAATGAGCTCTGATTGTAGGCGGTTATATGCAAACTATCTGCTATTGTCCATGACTCGGCTCATTTCTGATGACTTAAACTTATGTAGAGTATTAGGAGAAAGGATCTGGGCAGCAAGAAAGGTAGGGCAAAAAGGCACTTGGGGGCGAGGGAGGTGAGGAAAAAAGGCTTTGGGGGGCAAGGGAAGTGGGGAGGGGGAGGGGTAGGAAAGTGGAGGGAAAGCTTGGAGTGGTAGGAGGAGGAGGGAATCACGGAGCCACTCAGTATGCTTCACAGAGCCCCAAGGGCTCTTGTCATATGTACTTTTAAAAACATTAAATGGGTTCTTTTATTCCGCTTTCAGTGAGACAGGTTGCATTAGGCACTTTCAGAGAAAGAAGTAGACACAGACTCAAGTACTGAGTTTTATAATAATTATATTGGTTGCATAGGCGAAGGGGGATATTACATCAACATTTACACATATACTCTAACATTCAATCATCCATTCATCATTCATTCCTCAAGCATTCTTACCATTCTTCTTGTTGAAGATGATCCTCTTCTTGAAAGGAGGCGGCTGTTCATAATGGTGTTCAGAAATGGTGTTCAGTTGATCTGACACTTTCTGAGAGTATTTTCTGTTGATGTGGTCCTGAAAGTTGTACATTACTGACAGATTCCATCAGTTCCTGGACAGATGTTGATTTTGTTTAAATGGCTTTCCTTATCAAGGAGCCTTGTAAACATTTCTGTAAGGAGCCACAGTGTTGACGTCCTTACTTAAAAGAACCATTGTCTTTGACAATGTAAACAAGTTGTTTTTCGACCAAAAGTTCATCAAGTCAGCAATGTCAACAATTAATTGTTTCAAGTCTCATCAGCAATTTTTAATTACAGTCCATGAGATATGCAGATGATACCACTTTGATGGCCGAAAGCGAGGAGGAGCTGAGGAGCCTTCTAATCAAGGTGAAAGAAAAAAGTGCAAAAGCTG
Source organism: Anolis sagrei (assembly GCF_037176765.1). NCBI lineage: Eukaryota > Metazoa > Chordata > Lepidosauria > Squamata > Anolidae > Anolis > Anolis sagrei. Next base: position 162,661,856 of record NC_090021.1, on the reverse strand, counting down.
GGTGGCAGCTAAACATAAAAAAATCAAGATCTTGGCAACCAGAGTGATTGATAACTGGCTAATAGAGGGAGAAAACGTGGAGGCCATGACAGACTTTGTATTTCTAGGTGCAAAGATTGCTGCAGACGCAGACCTCAGCCAGGAAATCAGAAAACACTTATTGGGAGGAGAGCAGTGACAAATCTCGATAAAATAGTGAAGAGTAGAGACATCACACTAGCTACAAAGATCCGCATAGTCAAAGCAATGGTATTCCCCATAGTCACCTATGGATGTGAGAGCTGGACCTTAGGGAAGGCTGAGCGAAGGAAGATAGATGCTTTTGAACTGTGGTGCTGGAGGAAAGTTCTGAGAGTGCCTGGATCCAACCAATCCATACTTCAGGAAATAAAGCCCGACTGCTCACTGAAAGGAAGGATATTAGAGGCAAAGATGAAGTACTTTGGCCACATCATGAGAAGCAAGGAAAGCTTAGAGAAGACAATTATGCTGGGGAAAATGGAAGGAAAAGGGAAGAGGGGCCGACCAAGGGCAAGATGGATGGATGGGATCCTTGAAGTGACTCTCTTGACCTTGAAGGAGCTGGGGGCGATGACGGCTGACAAGGAACTCTAGTGTGGACTGGTCCATGAGGTCATGAAGAGTCAGAAGCAACTGAACGAATGAACAACAACCTGAGTTCTTCACCTGTTTCTTGTAGGTTTCTAGGATTCATTCGTTAGAATGGTATCTTCAGCCCAATTAGGCCGCATTTGTACGTTTTTCATACAATCTCACTCAAACAATACATTTTTTAATCATAACACTCTGCGGAGTACACTTTGAGAACTGATGCTCTAGAAGAAAGATGGAACCAGCCTGGGGGGGGGGGGGGGCTTTCAAGTTTAGGGAGTGATGAGCAAAGCAACCAGCACATACACAGAATGATATCATGTCTGAACAGAGTCTTTCATTTTTATCAAAGAAAGAGAACAAGGACCTCCTGGAAGTTGTACAAAAATATTGTTCATTGTGTGTACACACCTTAAAAAGTGGGTGGCAACAGGAGAACTATTACAAAACCATCATCTACCTCCTGCTCTCTGCACATGTTCCAGAGCCCTAAAGCGTGTTCCATTTTTAATTTATTTTTAATCACTATCTTTTCAAAATTTCCAGCATACAGTGGTATTAAATGTCACTATCCAGAGAGAAAGCACTTGTTCCATAGCCATGGTTAAAGAGATGAAAAGTACTTTATGTGTGCTCAGTGAAATTAGAAATATTAATTCATTTTGGCACTGTTCCATTATCTGGGCAGACTCCAAAAGGGGGCCCAGAGTGAGAAGAATAATCCATTTTATGGAGTGGGGGGAGTTGAAGAAGAAAAACCATTTCCCCAATTTTTGCTGGTTATTCCCCCTCCCTTCTTTCCGTATCATAAATGAGGGTTATTTCCACAAAAGCAACATGGGTGGAGGGAATAACAGGAAAACAAGAAGAAATAGTTTTCCTCCTTCAAACCCCCTCCCCTTGTAAAATGGAGCATCCTTCTTTCTTTCGTGCCCCCTTGTGACCTCCATCTAGATAATTTTATTTACTAAAGTTTGACCCTGTATGTTAGGGGTTTAAAAGATAAATATCTCTTTAATAAATGACCAAGTTTGAAGTTTGTACCTGGGCTCCTTGCCAGTTGACTCACAACAAGAGAAAAGAAGAATGACACAGTGGCTGGCTGTTTGGACAATGTGTCACCAAACATCAATATTTGTGTAAGAATTGTACAAATCAGTAATGTGGTGTAGTAATACTTTCCTCTCAGTATCCCAATCCTTTTTTTAAAGGCCACATGACTAAGTAACATAGGATAAAAAGAGCCCTCTTTATTCTGGATTACGTTTTATTGAGTCAGGTGAAAAATGTTCTTATTTCTGATTAATGGAAACCCTAAGGTAAAGGTAGGTAAAGGTAGTCCCCTGACATTAAGTCCAGTCATGTCTGACTCTGGGGTGTGGTGCTCATCTCCATTTCTAAGCCGAAGAGCCAGCGTTGTCCGTAGACACCTCCAAGGTCATGTGGCCGGCATGACAGCATGGAGCGCCGTTACCTTCCCGCCGGAGCGGTACCTATTGATCTACTCACATTTGCATGTTTTTGAACTGCTAGGTTGGCAGAAGCTAGGGCTGACAGCGGAAGCTCACGCCGCTCCCCGGATCAAACCTGTGACCTTTCGATCAACAAGCTCAGCAGCTCAGTGCTTTAACCCACTGCGCCACCGGGGGCTCCGGAAACCATAAACATACCCTATAATGGGAAAATTTGTTCAGAGAGAGCCCTTGCTTTCTTGAGAGTGCTAAGATGGCATAACTTGCTTAAGTCGGGCTTCCATGACTGAGTAGATCTTTAGACCCTAAACTCCAGAGTCAGTGCTCCAACCTCTGGTCCCTTATGTGGGAATTACTTCAAGTGTATTTCTGTATTTCTGAATCACTGCAGGCGGTTGTGTTAAAGTAGTCCAATGAGTTATATTTCCTTTGGTTGCCTAATTTTCTGATTGGAGGTGGGAAAGGCAGAATGTTGGTGGTTATAGGAATGCTCTTAAATCACATTTCAGATTCTAGATCTTTGAACAATATTGAATTGGACCAGACACCAGGATTTTTATATTACAAGCTATTCCTTGACAACATAGAGAATCTTGCAGCACCTAATAATAATGATAATATTAACAACAACAACAACAACAACATTTTATTTATATCCTATCCCTCTCCCCAAGGGGACTCAGGGCAGCTTTAAAGACCATGAACATTTTATTACTGAACTTCTTCTATTCTAAGATTAATTTCTTTCCTATGTAAACATCTATAAAAATGGGGTATGTCTTAGCATCACAGGTGTATCATGTATTTTTGTTATTGGTGGTGTTACTGAAATTAAGGTGCATCACAATCGATGGCGACTTACAATTGAGGAAATGCAGGATATAATATGTTTACCTGTATTATTTAAAATGGCATTTTTATGATGTAAACATTTACATCAAGATGGATGGATAGTATCCTTGAAGTGACTGGATTGACCTTGAAGGAGCTGGGGGTGGTGACGACCAACAGGGAGCTCTGGCATGGACTGGTCCATGAAGTCACGAAGAGTCGGAAACGACTGAACGAATGAACAACAACAACAACAACAAACATTTGCTGAAGTGCATTGTAGACAATGGCAGCCTTAATAAATGTGTCAGTCTTTTAGCCTTCCTTAATAAGTCCTTTTACAATGAGTCCTGCAAACAGAACAGTCTAAGTGTATCTAGATCAAAGAGATTCTGACCTTTCCCTGTGTTGTGTTGTGTTGTGTTGTGTTGTGTTGTGGAGGAACCCAAAGAAATCAGGCAGTAAGCAAGCCTTTGACCACTACTCACTCATTTGTTAATCAAGCCCTTTGGCAGTGTTTTTATTTGTGGCAAAGAAAAAGAAAAATATTCACTCTATGAATTCAAAGTGGAAGTGGAAGCCCTGGAGACTAGGACGTGAAGCAATGGCTTCAAACTACAAGAGAGGAGATTCCATCTGAACATGAGGAAGAACTTCCTGACTGAGAGAGCCGTTCAGCAGTGGAACTCTCTGCCCCGGAGTGTGGTGGAGGCTCCTTCTTTGGAAGCTTTTAAACAGAGGCTGGATGGCCATCTGTCAGGGGTGCTTTGAATGCAATATTCCTGCTTCTTGGCAGGGGGTTGGACTGGATGGCCCATGAGGTCTCTTCCAACTCTTTGATTCTATGATTCTAAGTGCTAAATTTTCTGAAAGGTTTATTCTTGAATGACTAAATACATTTTACACTTATTTTGGAATCATCTAAAATCTAGATTTTAGAAGAACTGTTTCTCAGTTGTCCTAAATTCTGAATATATCTTCTGTCCTGCCAGGTGCGATTCCGGTTTCACTGGAAAGAATTGTGATTGTAAAACTGGAGGCAAATCCAGTAAGGAACTGGAAAAGAGCTGCCGAAAGGACAATGCCTCTGTCATCTGCTCTGGCCTAGGGGATTGTGTATGTGGACAGTGTGTTTGCCATACCAGTGATAATCCCAAAAAGCAGATTTATGGTACCTTCTGCGAGTGTGATAATGTTAACTGTGAACTTCACAATGGCCAACTTTGTGGAGGAGAAGGTGAGTGACTGATGAAAGCAGGTTATGAGAAGGAACGTCACATTTATTCCCTTTGTTTCCTGTTGCTGTTATTTTGCTATAGGGATGTAAAGAATATATTTTCATGCCTACACTTTCATAATTGTACCTTTTTGTATCAATGTGTCTGCATCTTCCAGCTCAGTGACCATTACATGGCACCAATTTCCAGCTCACTGACCATTACATGACACCAATCTTTTCATTGCCTAAGGCTCTGATTTGCACTTTGATCACAGCCACTGAACTTAGAAGTAGGTCAGTTCAGCTGATATTACTGTCAATTACTTTCATGGATGACTTACCATTGAGGGCAGGGGCCCTCAAACACTTAAAGCAGAGGGCCAGGTCACGATCCCTCAGACTGTTGGGGGACAGACTATAGTTTGAAAAAAAAACTTGAACAAATTTCTAGGCACACTTCACATATCTTATTTGTGGTGCAACCCTCCCCCCCCCCCCAAATGAAAGAACAATACAGTATTTAAAATAAAGAACAACAGTATTTCAATGGGATCTGTGGGCTTGTCCTTGCCTAACGAAATAGTCAAGTTAATTAGGGTGGTTGTTGTGTGCCTTAAAGACATTTCAGACTTAGAGTGACTCTAACTCTAAACTTTTGTGGCAGAAACTGGGTATATGACCTTGGAGGGGTGCATCTGGCCTGCGGACCTTAGTTTGGAGACCCTTGATTTAGGACCTGGTCCAGAGAGGACCGACCATGGCAGTGCCTTTCTGTGGAAGTGGGATTCAGTGCTCCTGTAGGGCGAGAGGCCATGCTGAGGGAAGCAGTGTTGTCTTGGGTCTCCCACATCAAATAGCCTTTTGCTAAGAATGCAGACAAAATGGTTCAAACAGCTACTGGGCAGATGCAGTGGCAGGAGATGATGTAGTCCCCCTTTGGGGGTTGAGAAGGATGGGATAGAAATGCAATAAATAAATAAATAGGTGGAGTGGCACTATAGCTAAAACACTTGTTAGTATGCCCAGAAAGAGCATAGTATCCCCAATCATTTCTTAAGGTATTTTCCTATCAACTGGGCTGTTTTTTTAAGCACCAGGTAGATTGGACCTGGGTTTTAATGTGAAAGTGTGTCTTTAATCTGTTATCCAAGATATTTTATATCTTGTGTATGTTAAGGGCCATTCTACAAAGGGGCAAAAGTGTCATGGTCGCCTCAAGAGAGCTAGCTGCCCTGGGCATCACTGCCATCATTTTCTAGCCCAGGCCTTCAAAAAGACCTTTTCTACCCTACCTTTTTTTTAAAAAAATAAGAGTCAATAATGTACTCTGTTTTTTAATCATTCCCTTCTCTGAGTAGTGAAAGGTAAGAGCTTTGTTTGTTCCCTGAGGACTTGAAGAAACTCTGATTCCCTCTTCTGTTTCAACTTCCCATCTTTTTGAATGCCTGGGTGGGAATATAGCAGTGGCTCTTTGGAGCTTTCTCTCAAAGGAACCAAAGGGTTCAGTGTTTCTTTTAGGTTATCTTGGGAGAGACTATGCTCTTGCTTTCTTTGCCACTCTGCTCAAAGAAGCGGGTGGTTCCTTTTCTGATGGTACAGTGCTTCATGTTGATCCGTGGATATGTTGACCCAAGCTTTTTGACTTTTTTTTTAAATTTAAAATTCTAGACCTGTATATATGGGGCATGTATATACATGTATATACGGGGCATCATTGCTTTTCAATATCTTTCCAAATTTCTTGCATTAGTGACAGCCTGCTCTTTTATCAAAAGATCACTACAGCCATTTACAAGAAACAGATGTTATTTTAGTATGAGAAAGTTAAGAGAATTATCAGTGTCAAAAAGATAGCTTTCTTTCCTTTCTTATTCAACCCTACTTTCTGTTAAAATTGTCTCATGTTTGAAGTATGGACATGAACAATATTTTCTGCCTTTACTTCTCCTCTTTGCAGAACGAGGACGGTGCGACTGTGGGAAATGCAAATGCTTCCCTGGCTTTGATGGCAGTGCCTGTCAGTGCAGATCCTCAACTGAAGGCTGTTCCCTGAACCACAATTCAAATGTATGCAGTCTCCGTGGGGAGTGTCAGTGCAATACCTGCACCTGTGACCCAGGCTACCAGCCCCCATTTTGTGAAGACTGTCCTGGCTGTCCATCACCCTGCCCCAAATATATGTAAGTGATACAAGGGAGCCTTGTCTTCCCTTAAGTTCCCATGGCTGTGGACGCAGCTATATTTTGGATGTCAATATAAAAAAGTATTCCATTTATACAATACTAGCTGTCCCCTGCCATGCGTTGCTGTGGCCCAGTCTGTTGATCTGGAAAATAAAGTAACGAGAAAGTGTTGGTTTCTAATCTATGTAATTTCTTTATGCTTGTGGGTAAACAGTATTTTTTGCTGATTCTTTGTCAGTGTTGATGTGGAGAGTGTCTGGTTTGCCCACCCTGGAACATGCAACATATCATTGTCCTTCTTTAAGGGTCCCTTTCAAATCTATGAAACTATATCTCTGTGAATCATATCTATCATCTATCTATCTATCTATCTATCTATCTATCTATCTATCTATCTATCTATCTATATCTATGGCTGGATGGCTCTTTGTCAGGAGGACTCTGATTACGTTTTCTTGCCCTGATGAAGGAAGTTGGATTGAATGGCCTTAAGTATTTTCTGTTGGTCATGGGGATTCTGTGTGGGAAGGTTGCCCCGATTCTCTGCCAAGAAGCCAGGTATATCAGTCTGACAGCTGAGAAACCTGAATTGCCTTGCATGAATCTTAGTGGATATTTACCACTAAGGAGAAGATTGACTCAAGCGAGCTTTTAACTCTTCTCAGGAAGATCATACTTTACAAAAAGGTTGTGATTATTCTAAATAGTGTGAATACTAATTAATCTCCAAAAGGGTCACACTTCCAAAAGGCTATGAAGATTCTGGTTTTCCAAAAAGTTATGTCGCTAAAAAGTCACGCCTTTCCAAAAAGGTTCCCCTGCAAGATAAGGTCCAAAGTGTTTTTATATGCTTCAAATGTACTGCATAGCATCTAGACCGCTGCACCTCTGTTCTGGGAAATTCTCCTTAAAAACATGCTTGTTGTTTCTTGTTGATTTTTCAGTTCCTGTGTTGAATGCCAGGCCTTTGGGAGTGGCCCGTTTCAGAAGAATTGTACCCAGCAGTGTCAAAATATTCATTTGAAAGACACGGTGGCACCCAAAAGTAAACAATGCAAGGAGAAGGATTCTCAAAACTGTTGGATCAGTTACACTATGTCTCAAATGGATGGAAGGGAGAAGTATGCTATTACAGTAGATCCTAAGAAAGGTATGTTGGGCACAGGTTTTTTTTTTAATAAGCCCCATTCATACCAACAAAACAGATAGTTTGGCTATAACTACTCTCACCCCACAACACATTTACAACATAAAAGACTGCCCCAGCCAAAGTTTGGGAGTCCTCTTGGATTCATCACTTACGCTTGAGGCTCAGGCGTCGGTGGTGTCCGGGAGGGCTTTTGCACAACTGAGACTTGTGCGCCAACTGCAACCGTACCTCGTAAAGGCTGATCTGGCCGGGGTGGTCCATGCCTTGGTCACCTCTTGATTGGACTACTGTAATGCGCTCTACGTGGGGCTGCCCTTGAAAATGGCTCAGAAATTTTAGCTAGTCCAACGGGCGGCGGCCAGGATGTTAACTGGTGCTCCTTACAGAGAGAGGTCAATCCTCCTGTTCAAGGAGCTCCACTGGCTGCCGTTCATTTTCCGGTCCCAATTCAAGGTGCAGGTGCTCACCTACAAAGCCCTAAACGGTTTGGGGCCTGCCTATCTGCGTGACCGCATCTCCGTCTATGAACCCACACGCTCTCTTCGTTCATCCGGAGAGACCCTGCTCACGATCCCACCTGCGTCGCAAGCATGGCTGGTGGGGACGAGGGACAGGGCCTTCTCTGTGGTGGCCCCCCGACTCTGGCATCCCCTCCCCAAGGACATCAGACAAGCCGCTATATTGGCAGTCTTTAGGAAGAGCTTGAAGACCTGGCTATTCCGGTGTGCCTTTCCAGGATAGGAAACCCCAGCAACACGTCCCAAAAGCACTTTATTAGAGATTAAGATTGTCCGCACATTGCACCTATCCAAAATCCTTATATCACTCAGCATACTCAGCACTTTTTAATCTGTAACCATTACATTTGCCTGGCCTAGTTTTATTGTGTCACTGTGTGCTGTTTTTACTGTTTACTGTTATTGCTTTAATGTTTTTGATTTGCTTTTGGTTTATATGTAATTGTTATATTGTTGTTTTATTGTGGCCTTGGCCTTTGTAAGCCGTATCGAGTCCTTCGGGAGATGCTAGCAGGGTGCAAATAAAGATAATAATAATAATAATAATAATAATAATAATAATAAATCATGTACATCCCAGGGGCAGAGGGCATTCTTTTGACTAGCACACAAAGCAGGCAAACCAACATTGCAGCTGGATCATCGCTTTTGGGGCCCTTCCAAAATGTGTCGCCTGTTGGGCTTTTACTGGAGGCGTCCAAACAACGCCTCCAGTAAAAACGAATTAAATAAACAAATACCCAATTAGACTTGGGTCTTTCTAAAAGGCCCAGGTCTAATGGGGTATTGGGCCTGTGAGGACTGACTACCAAGTAGTCCTGGGACTACCCGGAGGTCAGTTCCCACAGCAATCTCATACTTTTGGGCTCCTGGAGCCCAAAGCTGCAAGATGGCACCCCTCCCCCAACTCCCCTTTCCCCACTAGCTCCTCCCCCTGCCTCCTGGCGCATCATTTCTATTTGCCAAGAGGAGTGCTGGAGCAGCTTAATGGTGGGCCAGTAAGGTTTTTTTTTAAATGTTGTTAGTTTAGGGGGGCTTCTGGGTGCCTGGGTACCCTCTCGGTAGTTATCAGGAGGACATCTAGACACCCCCCAGAAAAGCCCAGGTTTTCGAGGGAGATGTGGGGACTAAAAGCCTTGTTGAAGTGGGTTTTTTAAACCCGCTTTGGTGTGGGTTTTTCCCCTGTGTGGAAGTGCCCTTGGTACTAGTCCCTATCATACAACACTGTGTGCATCCCTCTACTAATCTACTTTTTAATAACTACTTCACTGGGGAGCTGTGCTTCCCTGCCCAGAGCGCTTGTACCCTACTTTGTGCTGGTCAGTGACCGTAATAAAGTATTGTATTGTGTTGTGTTGTGTTGTACAGTTTTGACTCCCTCTCCCTTCCACCATGATGCTCACTCATGACAAGTAAAGCTGGCCACTGAGTGGGAGGGAGGGAGGCAGCCAGCAAGACACAACTACATCATGTATTATGTATTACATCTTATTCATCTCATGTGGATTGTAAGCCTGAGGTGAAATTAACATTTTGTAAGCTGCTGTAAATGGATTGTCGAAGGCTTTCACGCCAGAATCACTGGGTTGTTGTAGGTTTTTTCGGGCTGTACGGCCATGGTCTAGAGGCATTCTCTCCTGACGTTTTGCCTGCATCTATGGCAAGCATCCTCAAAGGTAGTGAGGTCTGTTGGAACTAGGAAAAAGGGTTTATATATCTGTGGAATGACCTGGGTGGGACAAAGGACTCTTGTTTGCTGGAGCTAGGTGTGAATGTTTCAACTGACCACCTTGATTAGCATACAATGGGCTGACTGTGCCTGGAGCAAACTTTTGTTGAGAGCTGATTAGATGTCCTTGTTTGTTTCCTCTCTGTTATTGTGCTGTTGCAATTTTAGAGTTTTTAAATACTGGTAGCCAGGTTTTGTTCATTTTCATGGTTTCCTCCTTCTGTTGAAATTGTCCACATGCATGTGGATTTCAATGGCTTCTCTGTGTAGTCTGACATGGTGGTTGTTGGTGTGGTCCAGCATTTCTGTGTTCTCAAATAATATGCTGTGTCCAGGCTGGTTCATCAGGTGCTCTGCTATGGCTGACTTCTCTGGTTGAAGTAGCCTGCAGTGCCTTTCATGTTCCTTGATTCGTGTTTGGGCAATGCTGCATTTGGTGGTCCCTATGTAGACTTGTCCATAGCTGCATGGTACACGGTAGACTCCTGCAGAGGTGAGAGGATCCCTCTTGTCCTTTGCTGAACGTAGCTCCAGCAGACAAGAGTCCTTTGTCTCACCCTGGTCATTCCACCGATATATAAACCCTTTTTCTAGTTCCAACAGACCTCACTACTTCTGAGGATGCTTGCCATAGATGCAGGCAAAACGTCAGGAGAGAATGCCTCTAGACCATGGCCATACAGCCCGAAAAAACCTACAACAATCCACTGCTGTAAATGGCTTTGTGACTGAAAAGTAGGGTAACCACCCTGAGTCCCCTCAGAGAGAGAGGGCGGGGTATAAATAAAATCTTCTTCTTCTTTTCAAACAATTCTTATGTATTTTATTAATTAAATTATCTTAAAAGGAAAAAGATAGACTAGAATTTAGGTATAGTATGGGAGTCTAACGCAAATGGGTCGAAGCGATAAAATAATAATAATATTTTTGAAGCCCACCCAAATTGCTAGGGATCTAGGGGAGGGATTTAGAAAGTGAGAAAAAGAATAGATTAAAAGCAGAAACAATAGAAAACTTCCAATCTTCTCCACCATGGTTTGTGTTTTCTTTTCTCTTCTTAATTATTGCTGTCCACATCCTTCCTTCCCTCCTCCTCCTCCTCCTCTTCCTCCTCCTCCTCTTCTTCTAAATATTCTCCCAATTTAAAAAGTCTTCATTAGCTCCTATCCTGCTACATTCTCATTACCTACCTTAGTGGGACGGGTCCCTTCTGTTTTTGTGCCAGCATGCCAACAGTGACATGATTTCTGGGGATGCTCCTTTTCTCCCTGTCTCCCTAATTATATCCAAGACCGCTGCTGTGCTTTTATTTTATATATATCTTTGCCAATTTCTAATGCTAAAATTTTACAATCACTTAAAAGAATAAAAATAATTTTAAAAACACAAACTTTAAGTCATGTTGGGTAAAGAATAGTGCAGGAAGGTGGGGTTACAAAGGATGTGTGGAAGACTAAACATGAGACTACAGATTAGTGACCCAGCACTGTTGCACTAATGAAGTGAAGTATTATGCCAGAGGTGGTCAACCCGTTACATATCGATTATCTACATTAACCCCAACTATCGAGACACAGCAGGTTGGTGTGATGAAATTGTATTTATTGTTCATTCAGATAATGCAAATTTTCTGTTTCCCCTTTGTTCTTAGAGTGTCCAGAGCCACCTAATGTTGCAGCCATTGTGGGAGGTACCATTGCTGGTGTAGCTCTCATTGGGCTTCTCCTCCTCTTGCTTTGGCGGCTACTGACAGAATTGTTTGATCGCAGAGAATATCATAGATTTGAAAAAGAGAAGTCCAAGGCAAAGTGGAATGATGTAAGGATGCTGTGTTTTATGAGTAATTTCTTGGTGGGGGAGAAGGCCGGCTTATTTTTTAAGGAGGGGAGGCCACCAAGGAATTCCAGGTGTTGTACACTGTATTTCAGAGGAAGGAATTGGCAAAACCATCTCTGAGTATTCCTTGCCTAAGGATTTCATCATAAAGACCAGGCGTAGCATCCTGCTTTCCCCAACACATGGGGAAAGGATTACCCTTGCAGAGAGGTCACAACATGGGAAGCCTCTTGTATTGGGGAAATAGCATCCAGCAACACTTTCCTCCCAGTTGGGGATGGGTCCTCCACCGGAATTCACACAACATTGTGTGATGTCCGTCCGGCATGGTGCTCCACCCTCTAGACAGGGTGAAAGTATCCTAGGATGCTGAATTCACCCCATCCAAAAAGGATGTAAGAAAACCCTGTGAAATTAATGGGGCCACCTTAAGTCAACAGCTGACTTGCAGGGACACATACACACATAAGCTACCAAAGCAAAGTAATTGGTCTGGTATGGAGAACATCTTCTGTGGAATGTCCAGGGTGGGAGAAAGAACTCTGTTTGAGAGCCAGAGTGAAGAGAGAGGGGGCCAGGGGACAGTTCCACCTTATCTCCTGGATATGTCATCAATAGGGGACTCCTGCCCCCAGCATTAACTGCTGCTCTGGGCCAGAGTGAAGAGAGGGGAGCCAGGGGACAGTTCCATCTTGTCTCCTTGCATAGGTCATCAGCTGGGGACTCCTCTCCCGAGCACCAACTGCCGGTCTGGGCCAGAGTGAAGAGAGAGGGGCCAGGGGACAGTTCCGTCTTATTTCCTGCATGTGTCATCAATTGGGGACTCCTCCCCCCAGCACCAACTGCCGGTCTGGGCCAGAGTGAAGAGAGAGGGGCCAGGGGACAGTTCCACCTTATCTCCTGCATGTGTCATCAGTAGGGGACTCCTGCCCCCAGCACTAACTGCTGATCTGGGCCAGAGTGAAGAGAGGGGAGCCAGGGGACAGTTCCATCTTGTCTCCTTGCATAGGTCATCAGCTGGGGACTCCTCTCCCGAGCACCAACTGCCGGTCTGGGCCAGAGTGAAGAGAGAGGGGCCAGGGGACAGTTCCGTCTTATTTCCTGCATGTGTCATCAATTGGGGACTCCTCCCCCCAGCACCAACTGCCGGTCTGGGCCAGAGTGAAGAGAGAGGGGCCAGGGGACAGTTCCACCTTATCTCCTGCATGTGTCATCAATTGGGGACTCCTCCCCCCAGCACCAACTGCCGGTCTGGGCCAGAGTGAAGAGAGAGGGGCCAGGGGACAGTTCCGCCTTATCTCCTGCATGTGTCATCAATTGGGGACTCCTCCCCCCAGCACCAACTGCCGGTCTGGGCCAGAGTGAAGAGAGAGGGGCCAGGGGACAGTTCCGCCTTATCTCCTGCATGTGTCATCAATTGGGGACTCCTGCCCCCAGCACCAACTGCCGCTCTGGGCCAGAGTGAAAAGAGAGGGGGCCAGGGTTCCACCTGTCTCCTGTGCTATGCTAATATATAATATATCATATTGTATATACATATAATATTATAATGTAATGCAATATAATACTACTACTACTACTACTATTATTATTATTATTATTATTAACTTTATACCCCGCAAAATCTCCCGAAGGACTCGATGCGGCTTGCAAAGGCCAAGGCCACCTACTAATATATTATATGATATTATAATTATATATTTATATTACATGTAATATTACTAGTAATATTACAATATAATAGTATAGTACAATATAGTAATATTTAATGCTGATTCTGTACTATGCTAATAACATAATACATTGTATGTATAGTATATCTTGTAAGCCGCTCTGAGTCCTCTTCAGGGTGAGAAGGGTGGCATATAAATGTCGTAAATAAATAAACAAACAAATAAATAAATAAATAGGTGAAACAGCTAGGCCGTTAAATGCTGATCAAGGTGGCCAATTGCGACATTCACACCAGCCCTCAGAACTCCCCCTTCTTCAGTAAAAGGCTGGACAGGACCCTTCAGCCATGGAGTTTCTGGTCTCATGGCCCACTTGTGCCCTGTCTTCAAAGCTCCACCATCCTTCAAAGACAGAGCACTTTTCAAATAAGCGCCTTCCATACCCTATGTTCGCTTACAGCACTTATTAATTCTTCTCAGTGAGATCAAGGTCTGTCTCACTGGGAAGATTTTTTGTCTCTGAAATTGTCCTTTTTAAAAGACCTGTCCCAGCTTCCTGACAAAACCACTACTTCCTTTGGTAACCTGTTTGAGGGGAGGGAGAAAGGCAGGTTGTCAGAAACCTGCATTTTCCTTAAATATGTTGATTTATTTGAGTAATTAAATTGTTTATATCTTGTGGTTTACCCTCAATTGAAAATGTAGACATCTATTTGTATAAGCTACAAATGCCTGTGATGTTTTATTGGCAGGCTGATAACCCTCTATTCAAGAGCGCCACCACCACCGTTGTGAATCCCAGATTCAATGGCCAATAATGTGGAACTCCAGTGACATCGCAAAGTGCCAAGAAGGGAGGAAGAACAGAGATGAAGACATGGGTTTTATTCTCCATAGTGGCTTCTCTTGTCATTGGGTGTGCATACACTGAATAATTAATGGTTTGATGTGTTTCACTGCTATGGCTCAATACTTTGGAATCATAGTAGCTGTAGTTTTACAAGGTCTTTAGCCTTCATTGCCCACGGGTGCTTCATGCCTCACCAAATGACAAAAAAGTCTTGATGAACACTTTGTCACACCATTGCAAACGTTATATCAAGTTAAACCTTGGTATAACTTTTGCAAATATATTCTCACTTGAGATCAGGCAAACAAAGGGAATGTTTATTAAAGCTTGTACAGATTGAAAATCTTTGCTGAGAAATGTAGCAAAATTGTTAACTTACATTAATGACATATACAAGATTTATTCTAATTCATAATTTCACTATCCAGAAACCCTACATTAAAGTTTTATGCATAGTGGGGGAAATGGCTTTTTCTGGTTTGCACTTCTTTTTTCGTTTAAAAATATTATTATTATTATTATTGTATATCATTACATCCTCACTCAGAAAAGCCCTAATACGGGTATTTTTTAAGTAAGGTCCGTTGGAACATAAGTACACAACGAAAGTTTATTTCAAAAAAGTAAATTTATTTTCAAAAAGTACATACTTCACTCTATTTTTCGACATAGTTGTCAAGTTTGTTCAAACACTTATCATACCTCTGGACCAATTTTAAAATACCCTCTTCATAAAAACTTGCCGCCTGCTCCAATTAAAGAAGCGTGACCGGAGCGGTCCTCACCATGGACGTTGTCATGGCCATCTTTGAATTGTCGTACCCACTTACGCACTTTGCTTTCACTCATAACAGTATCACCGTCCACTTCACAAATCTGTCAATGAATTTCTGCAGCAGGCAGGTTCCTTGCTGACAAAAACCATATCCCTGAGCGAACCTCACATGCGGAGGGTGAGTTGATAGTCTTAAACATTTTTAAAGCACAGAACAGAACCGTACAGGTTAGCTACAGAGCGGAAACGGAGCACAGTTGTTCCTGAGGCATGCCGGTACACGACGCACGTGCTCGTTGCGGTATGCGTGCGAACTACTAGTGTCTACAACAAACGGACCTTACTTAAAAAATACCCCTCGTATATTAGGAACAACCTACTGTATATACTCGAGTATAAGCTGACCCGAATGTAAGTCGAGGCCCACAATTTTGCCATAAAAAACTGGGAAAACTTATTGACTCCAATATAAACCGCTACTGGTAAATTTCAAAATAAAAATAGATAGCAATAAAATTATATTAATTGAGGCATCAGTAGGTTAAATGTTTTTGAATATTTACATAAAACCGTAATGTAAGTTAAGACTGTCCAACTCTGATTAAATCATTATTCTTACCTTCTTCAATGTAAATGTGCTCCTATATCCTTCCGATAATCACCATAGTTTATTTTAATTATACATTTTGGGGAAAATGCTGTGAGTATATGAATAAGAAAAAGTGAGAAATATTGCCTTGGGAAGGGGGTGGAAAAGAAGGACTGGAAACAGGAAAAGGTTGGAATGGGAAAATGGTTGAAAAAATGGGGAAATGAGGTGGAAAGGGGGTAACTTGAAAACTAGGATAGATTGGGGTGAGAAGGGGGCAACTGGGGAGGGGGAAATGACTGAGGTGTGAAAGGGGGGCTGGAAAAGTGGGAAAGACCCCAGTCTGGAGAGTGCGGGGCCTTGGGAAAAGCTGGGTAAATTGGGGTAGCATGTTGAAATACTTTTATGCCTTTTTCACTGAAATTCGATCTTTCTTGAACAAATTTGAATTTTTATGAAATATTTTCAAAATTTTATATCCTTCTGTAATTGTTTCGTCCTTATCAATTATTTATGACACTGATTCCTTCTTTCTTTTCTTAAATTGCATGCCACCCATTTCCTTGGTTTGTTAGCTCATTCAAAATGTTTTAGTTATCTAATTTCTTTCCTCACATTCTTTTACTGCTATTAACATTTGTGCCAATGATAATTTTTATATTTGGAAGATTTTTTGAGTTGTCTCGTTTCCGCTTCATCCTCATCCTCATTCATCCTCATTTCATTTTATTTCTTGTGATTTTTGTGTTGTTTTTAATTTCATTTTTAGTTCTGAACTTTGCTGTATGAAAAGCCTTGCATAATCACCTTATTAGTGTTATTTAAATATCTTTATCTAAATTCTCTTTGAAGTAATTTTTTTTATTTTTTGCTTTTCAGCTCTATATTCTTTTTGTAATATTGATTCAACCAATCTCCAATGGAAATAAGAGTTTTTGTCTTCTAAATGTACTACAGCTAGATGGGGGTCTGAAAAAATATTGGTCAATGCTCAATTTTAGTTTTCATATACAATACATACCCATTCTAGAAAGTGATTTATGTCTTTCTGAAAAGAAGATAGATTCCACAATGTTTCCATATTTAATTATTCAACCATCATATAATCCCATATTGTCTATCATGTCACAAAAAATAAATAAAAACAGTTCGGGTAGTTTTTATTGATCTATTTTTATGTCCCTATGTCGTTTTTTCTCCTAATAATATCTGATTTTCAAAAGATGCTTCTGAAATCATTTTTAATTTTTTTTAAAAAGACCGGTTTACTCAGTAGGAGTAATAATAATAATATTTATTTATTTTACCAGTCATGTGACCATTTCAAAATAGAACATGAGTAAAAAAAAACAAGGCAAAAAGGTGAAGACAGCAGCTGACCTTCTATTTATAGTCAGAATCTTATTTTCCTGGTTCTTCTTTCAGGAAATCTGCTCCTTTCTTAATAGCTTTCAGAATAAAAAGGCTTACTCTGATTATATTGGATCTTTCCTGACCTTGCAAGAGGGATGTCAGAATATCATTTCTGTTGGGGGACCTGCAGTTGGATAATATTGAATGTAAATTATTATTATTATTATTATTATTATTATTATTATTATCATTATTTGTACCCTGCTAGCATCTCCCGAAGGACTCGATGAGGCTTACAAAAGCCAAGGCTTCAAAACACAACATAACAATACAACACCTAAAGCAAATTAAGAACAATTAAAGCAATATTAAACAACAAGCAGTTCAGTATATGCAGTATATGTCTTGCAGTTCAGTATATGCTGGACAGTCAATTAAGAAATGTTTAATATCTTCCACCGTTTGTTCTCCCCAGACGCAGAATCTGGTTTGCATCATAATACCGAGTTGTTCAAACTTAGCCCTAGTATATATTCTTCTTAAGGGTAGTGGAAGTGGAATAGTTAGGTAGTGCTCTAAATGAATATTACTTTTGTGGGAAACTAAAAACCTTGTGACTGAAGACCTACCTATGCTCTGTAGGTCCAGCTGTGCATAGACATCTCGAATGCACCACTTGAGCATTTGCCCTGCCCCCGGACCCAGAACACCCAGAAATTGCAAAGGCAGACCGAATCCAGCCAACTCATTATTCAGAGCCGCCATCCACGATGACTTCTAGTCACCCTGGACTTGATTCTCTAGACACACAGGCGAGGAAGTCTACTGGGATCCATAGAGTTTACTTTTGACCAGTAATAAACTGTCTCATTAATATTTGAGCTTTTACTGGGGGCATTCCTAGTTCCACTCTATACTCGGAGTATAAACTCTCACCATCTGAGAGTTTAAATCCCTTTAAATCCTTATAGCTCAGTTTTAATTCCTGCATTTCTATCCAGGGGATTAGGAAAAACTTTTTCAGGTGGAATGGAATATTTCACATATCTCTCTCTCGTCCTTTCTTATTCAACTCCAGTCAAGTGAGCATTGGTCACCCTGACATGTGTGGAATGCAAGGAGGAGAAGGAGGGAAAGACTGGGCTGATAAGGCTTTTGTTATGAGAACTGAGGGAGGTTAGAGGGGTGTGTGTGGGCAGGTGACTATATAACCCACCATTCTGTTTGCTTCAGCAGAACTGTCTTTCTTGTACTCTGGTAAAACAGAAAATAAAGTTAAATTTCCAGTGTCTCGGCATTGTGAGCGGCTTTTATTCCTAGAAGTTCCAGAACCTGACACATATCCTTAGCACCTTCAAATCTGGTAGAAAGTTTAAACAATGCAGACTGTCAATAATGATGATGATGATGATGATGCTTTATTTCTAGATCGCTCTCTCCCCCCAAAGGGCGGTTTACACACACAAAAAGGCAAGCATTCAATATTTGCAGCTAATATTGGACATTACATCAATTTAGAGGATTGGGAGATAATACGGAACAAGAAAATGAAATATACTTACGCATTTGATTTAAAAGAAAACTGGCTAAAAATGATGTATAGGTGGTACATCACACCTCAGAAACTGGTAAAATGCTACCAAAAAAACAACAATAAATGCTAGAAGTGCAAAGAACAAACTGGCTCTTTTTACCATATGTGGTAGACATGTAAAACTGCCAAAACATATTGGAAAAATATCCATGAAAAAATAGAAAAGATACTGGATATAAAAATAGAACTAAAACTGGAATATTTTCTTCTGGGAATAATCGTTTTGGAAATAGAGCTGAACAAAGATGAACTTTTCAACTACCTGGTGACGGCAGCCAGAATAAATTATGCAAGAGTGTAGAGAACGAAAGATATTCCACCTCAAAAGCAATGGTTAGTAAACTTTTTAGATATTATGAACATGGATAAATTAACCCAACGGATGAGTATAAAGCAGAACCTGAAAATTTCCAAAAGAGATTGGACACCAATAAAGAACTTTATAATGCAAGAAAACCTGAAATGGTTAATAGATATAAGATAATTTCAAGCATCAAATGCTCTTAGGACGAACCATAAGAAGGAGCTTGCCAATCCACCGTGATTGACTATCTGAAAAATGAAAAAAAGGAAGATATACCTGAAGTGAAGAAGATTGGAAGTCAGACTATATATTAACTCTAACCCAACCCTAACCCCTTCCCTATCCTTCCATCCCTCTGTTTTCCTCCCCCCTACCCATCCCCCCAAAACACTGCCCTATTTAAATTTCTTTTATGTCTCTTTCTATTTTCCTACTTTCCTATACCAAACAATTATTCTCCCTCTTTTTATTATATCTGAAAAACTCTAATATATGTATGTATGTATGTATGTATGTATGTATGTATGTATGTATGTATAAAAAGGCAAGCATTCAATGCCTCAGGTGAGTCAAACTTATATGGCACTTTCATCAATAACTTAGGAAACCAGGAGATGGATGTTGATTGTTAACTGTTGTGGATTGATGCTGTTGATCCTGTTTGTTGCATTGTTATGTTTTAATTGCACTGACACTGTTTGATAATTGTACCATGTAAACCGCATTGAGTCGCCTGTTAAGGGCTGAAAAATGCGGTATAGAAATAAAGCAAATAAATAAATAAATAATAAATGTACCATCACTGACCCTAATGACACGCTATGATGGATCTCCTACCCAGCTTGGCCCCACAGTTCCAACCCATGGGCTCCTGTACCTCACCATGCCCTGTTTCCCTTCAAGATCCTTCTCTAGATAGGGTAATTGGGCTTCAAGGCGAGCCCCATGTGGACCATCTGCTGTGTTGTTGAGTTGGTGTGCTGTGGTAAGCATGACCAAAACATAACAGAAATAACCAGATATAGTTGTAAAAAGGAATAAACAAGTCTAAGTTTATTAAGACAAAACTGGATCACAATTAGATATCCCCGGGACTATTTAATCATTCCCAGCTCCCTTAAACCATATTCAGTTCTTCTCCTGAGCTGATTGTGATATCTTTATTACAGCCTCTCCCTATCTCTAGGCTATCTTCCTTCCATGTTTGTTCTGTCACGGACAACTTCCACGTTGTATCTGTCTCCCCAATAAATCCGCCTCAGCATTATCTAAGAAGTGTTTGGCTGGAACAAACCAGGCTTGCCCAGCTCCTCCCTTCACACATGTGGATTTGGGGGAAAATGAATATTAAAAACAGGAGTTCATTTGAGATTTAAGGCTTCTTTTTCTCTGATATGCTTTTAGTAGAATTGTGGAACATTTCCAAAGATTTTAAAGCTATCTCTTCTCCACATATTCTTGATACTGAAATCGGTTTGTTGCTTTATCACATTTCTTAGCAGATAGATGCCACTCAATGCTGTCACTGCTCCAATGCAGAAAAGGCTTCTGTTTATTACCTAAAAGAAGAAACCCAGTTTGAGTTATAGATCGGAATAATGCAACAGGAAAAAATTGAAATATTTCCACCATCCCGTATTCAGAAATTGTGAATGAGCCCAATTGGACTCAATGGATTCACACTTAGTAGGCATGCATTAAACTGCAACCTAAAGATACCACAGCTCCTAAAAAGAATGTTACACCTTAAAAAAAAATATCATAATAGCTATTGATATTGACACTTTAATGTTTTAAATAATGACCAAAAGAAGGGTTGCTATGTTACCGCACCTCTATATCACCAATTATAAGGAACCTGGAGAAAATTATACCAGCCGATTGCCACTAATTATAAGGAACTTAGCAGGAAAAGGAACAGGGGATTTTAAAATAGTGAATCCCACAAGCTGCCAACCAAATTATATATAGGTGCAAGGGAATTTTTAAAACAGGAAAGAGGCAACTGGGAGATCTTGAAACTGTTTCTTCAATTGTTTTTGCTGTCACCTTTTTGTTTGGTATTCAGACTGATGTGGAGAGTATACTTAGTAACACTCTCTTGTATTACAATAAAGTTTATTTTCTTTAGAGGGTTTAAATCACAATGATGTTCACACTGAGGCTGTTATAAAGTGTTAACAAATCTAAAACGTTTATTTAACAGGCTTAAACTTCTTCTGGTACAAATACGTAGTGGTTTCAGTAAGTTACTGGTACATAAGCTTCTGGTTACTTTTGAGGTACAATTCTTAGATAGGTTCTGGGTTCAAATCTTGATGTTAACAAAACAGGAGATTATCTCAGGAAATTAATCGCTGATAATAATTCCAAACAAAATTCCCCTTTTCTGGAACCTAGCCAATATCCTTTGGCCTAGCCTTCCTCAGGGACAAAGAACAGACCACGAACAAGGTCCGGTTCCACTATCTGTATTCCTAGCTAATTTCTCTAGCTCTTGAATACCACAAAAGATTAACCCAGCTCTCCTATCTAACACCAACTAACTGTTATCACCAACCGACAAACTTCCCCAACGGACAATTTCCAACTACCAACTCAAGCCTCAGTTCGAAAGGTACATTTTTTCTGTATATTGTTGAAGGCTTTCATGGCTGGAATCACTAGGTTCTTGTAGGTTTTTTCGGGCTATAGGGCCATGTTCTAGAGGCATTTCTCCTGACGTTTCGCCTGTATCTATGGCAAGTATCCTCAGAGGTAGTGAGGTCTTTTGGAAATAGGAAAATGGGTTTATATATCTGTGGAATGACTGGGGTGGGGCAAAGAGCTCTCTGCTGAAGCTAGGTGTGAATGTTTCAGCTGACCACCTTCATTAGCATTTGAAGGCCTGGCTGAGCCTGGGAAAATGTTCTGTTGAGAGGTGTTAAGATGTGCCTGGTTGTTTCCTCTCTGCTGTTTTGCTGTTGTAATTTTAGAGTTTTTTAAATACTGGTAGCCAGATTTTGTTCATTTTCATGGTCTCTTCCTTTCTGTTGAAATTGTCCACATGCTTGTGGATTTCAATGGCTTCTCTGTGTAGTCTGACATGGTGGTTGTTGGAGTGGTCCAGCATTTCTGTGTTCTCAAATAATATGCTGTGTCCAGGCTGGTTCATCAGGTGCTCTGCTATGGCTGACTTCTCTGGTTGAAGTAGTCTGCAGTGCCTTTCATGTTCCTTGATTCGTGTTTGGGCGCTGCGTCCATGTAGACCACCAAGTCTACATGGTGGTCCCTATGTAGACTTGTCCACAGCTGCATGGTATACGGTAGACTCCTGCAGAAGTGAGAGGATCCCTCTTGTCCTTTGCTGAACGTAGCATTTGTTGGATTTTCTTGGTGGGTCTGTAGATTGTTCGTATGTTGTGTTTCCTCATCAGTTTTCCTATGCGGTCAGTGGTTCCCTTGATGTATGGCAAGAACACTTTTCCTCTGGGTGGATTTTCATCTTTACTCTCGTGGCTTCTTCTTGGTCTTGCAGCTCTTCTGATGTCTGAGGTGGAGTATCCATTGGCCTGTAGAGCCCAGTTGAGGTGGTTCAGTTCATCTTGGAGGAGGTGGGGTTCGCAGAATCTTTTTGCACGGTCTGCCAAGGCTTTAATGGTGCTTCTTATTTGACTTGGGTGATGGTTGGAGTTTTTATGTAGATATCTATCTGTGTGTGTGGGTTTTCTGTAGACGGTGTGACCCAATTGTTGATCTGGTTTGCGGATGACTAGGACATCTAGAAAAGGCAGTCTTCCTTCATTTTCTTTTTCCATTGTGAATTTGATTTTTGGGTGGATGCTGTTAAGATGGTCCAGGAACCTGCTGAGTTCTTCTTCTCCATGGCTCCAAATGGTGAAGGTGTCATCCACATATCTGAACCATATAGTGGGCTTTTTGGTTGCTGTCTCCAGGGCTTGTTTTTCAAAGTGTTCCATGTACATTTTTCTTTTTGAATGCTAGGCTCCGCCCCCTATTTTCTAACCAATCCTGGCCATCTAATCTCTGCTTCCTGGATTAGGACATGCCCCCTCTAGAAAACCCTTAACTAAGATGGCGTCTCCTTGTTTCCCTATCCTAAGATGGCCACCAGGGCTTCACCAGGCCCACATTCTAGCTGCTTAAGGTAAGGAGCTCTTTACACTATGATAACAAAGGTTGTTATTGTAGGAATGTCACTGACTACCCCCCCCCCCCCCAAAAAAAAACCTACTGTAGATGCAGAAAATGGCAAAAAAAAATCCGGCAAATGCTTTCAAATACAACAGACCTTATCCTGCCACTTCCATCTTTGCACAGCTTCATGATACCGGATTCTGGAGAAGGTGACCTGAACCAGATTACAAAATCACAGAGATAAGTCCCAGAAGGAGAAAGGAGACCATCTAGAATTAAATCACATACCAGTGCTGCAATATTTAGTGGTAGGGGGCTTACCATGGTATACAGAGGGATGATGGTGAAGGGGAAGAGGGCATGAAGTAAGTTGAATATTTTTTTCCGGAAGATGAACCACCTTGAATTAACAAGCTCACGCATCTGAAATCACCAAGAAAGACATTCACATTCCACAACATGTTTCAGTACTCAATTGTCAACTAGCTTATTTATAGCTTATGTTGTTCTATGCATTAACATTGACTCTGGTTTATGGCAACCCTGTCATAGGGTTTTTCATGGATCCCTATCACACCACAATGACAGCTGGTTGTTGATGCTCTATATCATACCCTCACCACACTTATACTTTTTTTTTCATCTGCGCTAATATTATACCATAATTTGCACAGGGGTTTTTCATCTGCATTAATTTTGTTTTTACCATTCTATTTGCCCCACCTTGTACTTTACGGATTGAAACAAGGGTTAGCTCCTATATACCTCCTTCCATCCATAAAAAATGCTATAAAAGCACAACCCCCATCGTTGCTCAAATCTCTCATCACAAAAGTTGGCACCAGAACAGAAAGACTACACTATCCCCTGCCATTTTGCTCTCTTTCTCTTATGACAAATAACATTGTTGCAGGTTGCTGTGTTCAAAACTGTGTAATTTCTACTTACTAAGCTGTGATAACCCCAATACATCATTACAGTTACCCCCATCTCTGTCCAAGTCTTATTATTTATTTATTTACAGTATTTATATTCCGCCCTTCTCACCCCACAGGGGACTCAGGGCGGATTACAAAGTACACAAATATGGCAAACATTCAATGCCAAAGACACACAACAGATATAGACAGACAGTCAGAGGCTATTTAACTTTTCTGGCCACCAGGGGAGCTGTTGCTTTCATCGTCCATCTGCAACACTGATGAAGTACTTCCGCATTCCCCACATGCTTTTTCTGGAGTGCTTTGCTGGAGTCTTTTTTATGGCCTTGTAAATTAGCTAAATTAGCCTCCCCACACATAGGTGGTACCTAATTTTCCTACTTGACAGATGCAACGGTCTTTCAGGTTGCAAAGATCGACAACAAGCTACACAATTGTTCAGAAGCTCACTCCGACCCCGGCTGGCTTTGAACTCGTGACCTTTTGGTCAGAAGAGATCTTAATACAGCTGACACTCAGACAGCTGTGCCACAGTCCCCACACTGTGAGAGGTGAAACAGGAAGAGAAACAGAAGATACATTCCCCAACTATTTTTGATATTTTAATCCTGTTAACAAAAAAACAGAAATGCTTATCACACTAAACATTTTTGAGGCTGTCTTGTTCAAAAATAACTTCATTCGCATTTATTGAGCTGTAATAATGTTATTACAGCATGATATTACAGCATTATTGTGCCATTATTTTGACTTCAAAATGTTTAATAAATTATTGTGATGTGTAGTACCACAGGGAAGCCGTGAAAAAGTCTTTAGGATACTGTTCCATTATCTGGGCAGAAGCCACAGAGGGGCGCTAGAGAGAGAGAGAGAAGGATAGTCTATTTTAAGAGAGTGGTGAGTGGGTTGAAGGAGGAAAATCATTTCCCCCTGTTTTCCCGTTATTGCCATCACCCATGTCCCCATCATGGAAACAACCCTCATTTATGACATGGGAAATGGGGAGGAGGAATAACCAGTGAAAATGGGGGAAATAGTTTTCCTCTTTTAACCCCCCTCCATAAAATTGACAATACGTCCCTCTTTATTGCCCCCTTGTGGCCTCCTCCCAGATAGCAGAACAGTACCGTCTTTAGAAAACACTTCTGTGCAGTAAAGACAGCTGAACAGTGACGTTAAATATCGTTCAGAATCACAGTGTTATTACAATATGTCAGCAAACTGTTTTTAATAGTGGAGACTGAAAGGAGTTTCAAGTGCATAGACCACAGAAAACACAGTTATTTTCTTGGGGTGCCTTGTTTTACCCACCCAAGCACTGGAAATATTCAGAGAGTATAGTCTTTGACTCGCACCACACCTGCTGATCAGTCGGTCTTGCAAATAAGTAGAATGAAACATCTGCATTGAAACTGGTTACTGAATCATAGTGGAAAAGGAGACCATTATTTTCAGGATGGAAAATACTACATTTTCAATGACTGTCCGTTTCAACAGAACCAGGAGAAACACAAAGTCATGCAATAAGACTGAGACAAAAGGCAGACCTAAACCATTGCAATGACGATGTAATGGTGTGATGCAATAAGGGCCTTGGTAAGATTTCTTTGGAAGCATTTTGCCATTGCTTTCCTCTAAGGCAGTGTTTCTCAATCTGGGGGTCGGGACCCCTGAGGGGGTCGTGAGGGGGTGCCAAAGGGGTCACCAAAGACCATCAGAAAACATAGCATTTTCTGTTAGTCATAGGAGTTCTGTGTGGAAAGTTTGGTCCAGTTCTGTTGTTGGTGAGGTTCAGATGTTCTTTGATTGTAGGTGAACTATAAATCCCAGCAGCTTTGACTCCAAAATGTCAAGGTCCTTTTCCCCCAAACTCCACCAGTGTTCACATCTGGGCATATTGAATATTTTGTGCCAAGTTTGGTACAGATTCATCCTTGTTTGAGTCCACAGTGCTCTCTGGATATCTTCTTCTTCTTCTTAGGCGATCCCTCGTTGGACGAGTAAGATGGTCTTCCATCATGGGTTTCCTTGTGGGTCCGCATGTGGCTGTGGAGCCCTATTCTTGCTCTGCATCTTCTTCCGCAGTGAGGGCATTGGTTTCCAGGTGGAAGGCGGTCCCGGTTGGGGTTGGCTTGACGCGCCTTCCTCCTGGCACGTTTCTCTCTTTCACCCTCCACTCGTGCCTCCTCGAATTCTGCAGCACTGCTGGTCACAGCTGACCTCCAGCT
The DNA here is from genome assembly GCF_037176765.1 of Anolis sagrei. NCBI lineage: Eukaryota > Metazoa > Chordata > Lepidosauria > Squamata > Anolidae > Anolis > Anolis sagrei. The sequence continues at coordinate 162,635,862 of NC_090021.1, read as the reverse complement.
GGAGCGCTCATGGGCCAGGGCCTCCCAGTTCTCAGTGTCTATGCCAGAGTTTTTAAGGTTGGCTTTGAGCCCATCTTTAAATCTCTTTTCCTGTCCACCAACATTCCGTTTTCCATTCTTGAGTTCGGAGTAGAGCAACTGCTTTGGGAGACGGTGGTCAGGCATCCGGACAACGTGGCCTGTCCAGCGGAGTTGATGTTGGAGGACCATTGCTTCAATGCTGGTGGTCTTTGCTTCCTCCAGCACGCTGACGTTTGTCCGCTTGTCTTCCCAGGAGATTTGCAGGATTTTCCGGAGGCAGCGCTGATGGAATCATTCCAGGAGCTGCATGTGACGTCTGTAGACAGTCCACGTCTCACAGGCATATAGCAGGGTTGGGAGGACAATAGCTTTATAGACAAGCACCTTAGTATCCCTACGGATGTCCCGGTCCTCAAACACTCTCTGCTTCATTCTGGAAAATGCTGCACTTGCAGAGCTCAGGCGGTGTTGTATTTCGGCGTCGATGTTGACTTTGGTGGAGAGGTGGCTGCCAAGGTAGCGGAAATGGTCGACATTTTCTAATGTTACACCATTAAGCTGTATCTCTGGCATTGGAGAGGGGGCGGCTGGTGACTGCTGGAACAGCACTTTGGTTTTCTCAATGTTCAGTGACAGGCCAAGCTTTGTGTATGCTTCTGCAAAGGTGTTGAGAGTGGCTTGTAGATCTTCTTCTGTATGCGCACAGACGACATTGTCATCAGCATACTGGAGTTCTATAACAGATGTTGTTGTGACCTTGGTTTTGGCTTTCAGTCTGCTGAGGTTAAATAGCTTGCCGTCTGTCCGATAGATGATTTCCACTCCGGTGGGAAGCTTCCCATCAACAAGGTGTAGTATCATGGCGATGAAGATGGAGAATAAAGTTGGGGCAATAACACATCCCTGTTTGACACCCGATTCCACCTTAAATGGGTCACTTTGGGAGCCATTGCTGTTCAAGACTGTTGCCATCATGTCATCGTGGAGGAGCCGCAGGATGTTCACAAATTTGCTTGGGCACCCGATTTTTTGGAGGATGGTCCAGAGAGCGCTGCGATTCACTGTGTCGAATGCCTTTGCAAGGTCGATGAATGCCATGTACAGAGGTTGGTTTTGTTCCCTGCATTTTTCTTGGAGCTGTCGTGCAGTGAAGATCATGTCCACAGTTCCTCTGGAGGGGCGGAAGCCGTTCTGGGATTCTGGGAGGGTGTCTTCTGAGAGGGGCAGAAGGCGGTTTGCAAGGATTCTTGCGAGGATTTTTCCAGCAGAGGTTAGAAGGGAGATACCTCGATAGTTTCCGCAGTCTGTTCTTTCCCCTTTTTTGAAGAGGGTGATGATGGTGGCATCCTTGAAGTCTGCTGGGATTTTCTCGGTCACCCACACTTTTTCTATGAGCTGGTGGAGTTGGTGTGTCAGCGCAGGTCCTCCCTCTTTAAAGATTTCAGCAGGGATCCCATCCAGTCCGCTGGCTTTGTTGTTCTTTTGTTGGCTGATGGCATTGCTGACTTCTTCCAAACTAGGCAGTGCTGCAAGCTCATCCCTGGTTTGTTGTTGCGGGATTTGTGAGAGGACCTCTTCGGCCACACTGGAGCTGCGGTTTAGGAGGCTTTGGTAGTGTTCTTTCCAACGTAGTGCAATTGACTTTTGGTCCTTCAGGAGTTTGGTTCCGTCTGATGAGCGTAGAGGCTGTATGCCATGGTTTCTTGGCCCATAGATGACCTTTGTGGCTTTGAAAAATCCTTGAGCATTATGGGTATCTGCCAGGTGTTGGATTTCTTCAGCCTTCTTTGTCCACCAGATGTTCTTGAGTTCTCTTGTCCTTCTTTGGACCTCAGCTTTTGCACTGGCGTAGATCTTTTTCTTAGCAGCACAGTTGATGTCTCTCTGCCATGTTTGGAAGGCTTTCCTTTTCTTGTCGATTAGCTGTTGGATCTCGATGTCATTTTCGTCAAACCAGTCTTGATGTTTCTTGGCTTGGTATCCAATAGTTTCTTCGCAGGCTTGGATGATGGAGGTCTTCAGTTTGTTCCAATGTTCCTCAACATTTTCAGGGTGTACTGTGGGTAGATGGTCCTTGAGTGCGGTTTGGAGATGGGCTCGTCTGGAGGGCTCCTGAAGGGCTTGGGTGTTCATTTTGCGCCTTGTCTTTCTTCCTTGGAGTCTGCGCTTGGGGGCGATCTTGATAGCCATCGTGGATCGGATTAGCCTGTGGTCGGTCCAGCAGTCGTCAGCACCTGTCATGGCTCTTGTGAGAAGTACGTCACGGTGGTCTCTGGCACGTGTGATTACATAGTCTAAGAGGTGCCAATGCTTTGACCGGGGGTGCTTCCATGATGTCTTGAACTTGTTTTTCTGGCGGAAGAGCGTGTTGGTGATGACAAGGTTGTGCTCCGCACATTTGGTGAGAAGCAGGATGCCATTCGAGTTGCTGTTTCCAACCCCGTCTTTTCCTATGGTGCCTGGCCACAGGTCGAAGTCTCGCCCGACTCTTGCATTGAAGTCCCCCAGGAGAATGATTTTGTCCTCCTTAGGTATCCCCGATAGGACAGTGTTCAGCTGATAGTAGAATTTCTCCTTGATGTCTTCATCAGCGTCTAGTGTTGGTGCATAGGCACTTATGATGGTTGCCCGTTGGTTTTTGGCAAGATCAATTCGGAGAGTGGAGAGTCGTTCGTTGATGCCAGTGGGTGCTTCGGACAGATGTTTCATCAGATCATTTCTTATAGCGAAGCCAACTCCGTGCATTCTTTGGTCTTCTTCGGGCAGTCCCTTCCAGAAGAAGGTGTAGCCTCCTTTTTCTTCCTTCAGCTGTCCCTCTCCTGCTCTCCGGGTCTCCTGTAGGGCTGCTATGTCGATGTTGAAGCGTCCCAGCTCCCTTGCGATGATGGCAGTTCTGCGTTCGGGGCGTTCACTGTCACTGTTGTCCATCAGTGTCCGTACGTTCCACGTACCGAAGTTCATTTTTCTTTTTTGACCGCAGGATGGTGACCCCACTGGACGCGGCAGTCCAGTCAGGGATAAGTGAGGCAGACTATGTTTAGGGCACCTTTTCTAGCCCCCTCCCCGTGTGGGGTGAGCAGAGTGGGTCCTAAAAAGGGCTGCTCAGTCGCGGATACAGCTGCCGAACTACTCAACTGCCTCGGACCTTGAGGTAGAACGACTGAGTCCATACCCACCGCCCATGTGCCAGTCTGTGACTAGGGGCTTCCAGATTTCACAGTCCTGCCCCCGTCGCCACTCGCTGATCGCCATGGGACTTTGGATGCTTGGTTTTTATTTTCTTTGGAAGACGCCTGTGCGTGGGTTTTTTTAATGTGTGGAGGTCAGTGCACAACTGAACAACACACAGTCTTCACAGATGAGGTTCCACTGGTGATGTAGTTTAACACAATGACCATGGCTTCTCAGTCTGTTGCAGCCTTCTTCCGCCTTCGCAGCCGTTGTAACATGTACCATGTTATCCTCCGCCTGCTCCACCGTTGAGGTCTTTGGGTCTTCGGACTGTGCTTGGTCTGGGACCTCCCCCGCGGCCACTCCTGGGAGTGCACGACTCCAGTTGTTGTGCCCACAGGTTCATCGGAACACGCAAGCCCCCTCACCACGACAAGGTGACAGTCCATCGAGGGGGTCTCTGGATATAGGTGAACAACAACTCCAAAATTCAAGGCCAATGCTCACCAAACCCTTCCAGTATTTTCTATTGGTCATTGTGTTCAACCAGTCCATACTGAAATAAAGCCTGACTGCTCGTTGGAGGGAAGGAGGCAAAGATGAAGTACTTTGGCCACATCATGAAAAGACAGAAAAGCTTAGAGAAGAAAATGATGCTGGGGAAAAAGGAAGGAAAAAGGAAGAGGGGCCGACCAAGGGCAAGATGGATGGATGGTATCCTTGAAGTGACTGGCTTTACTCTGAAGAAGCTGGGGGTAGTGATGGCTGACAGGGAGTTTTGGCGTGGGGTGGTCCATGAGGTCACAAAGTCGTAAGCGACTGAACAAATAAACAACAACAAACAACATGGTGTTCTGTGTGACAAGTTTGGCTCAATTACATTGCTGGTGGAGTTCAGAATGCTTTTTGATTGTAGGTGAACTATAAATCCCAGCAACTACAACTCCAAATGACAAAATCAATCTCCCCAACCCCAACCTCACCAGTATTAAAATCAGGTATGCATGCCAATTTGGTCCAGTGATTGAAAATACATCCTGCATATCAGATGTTTACATTGTGATTCAGAAGAGTAGCAAAATACAGTTGTGAAGTAGAAATGAAAATAATGTTATGGTTGGGGGTCACCACAACATGAGGAACCATATTAAGGGGCCGCGGCTTTAGGAAGGTTGAGAAACACTGCTCTAAATAGTATAAACCTGCCCAGAAGGTTCTACAGCTGAGCAAGGATTTGCACCCTGGTCTCCAAGAGTCTGAGTCCGATGCTCAAACTACTACACCATTTTAAACTCACCTCTACATAATTGTACATGGATAAATCTGAGATTGCATGGTCATCAGGCACTCTCAGTCTTGAAAACTCTGGAAGGCAACGACCTAGGGGAAAAGCAAGATCATCATTACACATAAGTTCACAGGTTACTGACAGCTTTCATCAGAGTAAACACTTAAAAGAAAAGGCCATCTGGCAAGCGTAGTCTGTGTGGGGATTTTGTGTTAGCATTTTGCCATTGTAGAAGTGTATTTAACATTTGTGTGTGGTTTAAGTACTCTTCTTTACATTATAAATTCTATTAAATGTATCTCCTTTACTCTTTCTCCCCCAGAAGTGAAATATATTAGGAGATAATAACTGTAGCTGTTTTATCATATTCCTCCTTCATTGATGAAACAGGACATGCAAGAGATTATGGCATTAAAGCACAGAGAGCCAGGGGCAAGTGACCATGTGCAGATGGAAGGCCTGATCCCAACTACAGGTCAATCGCAGGCCGGATCGAGGTATAGAGTGGCAACCTGTGCTCGACGGGGTCGCACTCCCCCTGAAGTCACAGGTCCACAGCTTGGGTGTCCTCCTAGATTCATCGCTAACACTTGAAGCGCAGGCATCGGCAGTGGCTGGGAGGGCCTTTGCACAATTGAAGCTCGTGCACCAACTGCAACCGCACCTCGTGAAAGCGGATATGGCCGTGCTGGTCCATGCCTTAGTTATGTCTAGACTGGACTATTGTAATGCACTCTACATGGGGCTGCCCTTAAAGACAGCCCGGAAATTCCAATTGGTCCAATGAGTGGCAGCCAGACTACTAACTGGGGCAAATTAAAGAGAGCGGTTTAAGGAGCTCCATTGACTGCCGTTTATTTTCCGGTCCCAATTCAAGGTGCAGGTTCTTACCTACAAAGCCCTGAATGGTTTGGGACCTGCCTATCTGCGTGACCGCATTTCCATCTACAAACCTACGCAATCTCTTCGATCTTCTGGAGAGGCCCTTCTCTCGCTCCCACCCCCATCGCAAATGAGACTTGTGGAGACGAGGGAGAGGGCCTTCTCTGTAGTGGCCCCTCGGCTCTGAAATTCACTCCCCAGAGATATTAGGCAAGCCCTCACTCTGGCAGTCTTTAGGAAGAGCCTGAAAACTTGGCTGTTCCAGTGTGCCTTCAATGATTGAATAAACAATAATCCCTGACCAAACCCTACATAAGATGTCCTTGGAAGCACTTTAGTATACCTGTTAGTGCAATGAAACTCCACTTTATCCCCCAGCTCCCCTGTCCTTGATACATTACATTTGTAATTGACCCTGCCCACTGTGATCAATTTTCTGTGTTCTAATGCTCTGATTTTATATTGCTTGATTTGTTTATTTATATTTGTTTCTGTATTTTATTTTATTTTTTATTTTTTGCTGCTGTGTTTTTGTGTTATATTGTTTTATTGTATTGCTGGGCTTGGCCTCTTGTAAACCGCCCCGAGTCCCCTTGGGGAGATGGTTGTGGGGTATAAATAAAGTTTATTATTATTATTATTATTATTATTATTATTATTACACTTCAAATGAATTGCATGGGTATTGTGCAAATATTACTAGTGAATTCACATCAAATCGCAACAGTCTTATATGTGCCTTGATGAAGACTCACAGAAATCATTTTGGAACTTCTCCATTAATTCATCAAAAACCAGGCAATCTTCAAATCCCTGAAGAAACACAAGTGGAAGATGGTCAGCTACTTACATTCTAACACAGAGAACAAGGAAGGAGAATCCCACTGACCTTAGCTATCCTGTTAGCAGTGTAAAGCTGGCCATCTGGATACCTCTCCCCCCCCCCCCCCCACACACACACCCATTGACCCCTGCACTCCTGGAAGCTGGTTTGTCCTTCCTAAAGGCCAACCCTGCCCTTACAGTGAGAGAGGAGTCCCTGCTACTTCCAATTATGGATGACAGGAGGAATTGTTTGTCCTACTGTCCACTGGCTCTTGCAGGAGCCAGATGGGTCCCAGCCTAGAAGGAAAAAGAATAAGAACAAGCATCTTCACACTAAAGAATCATCGTGCTTTAAAAATGGCGTGATAGTGCTCCATTTATGTGGCGTAAAAGATGGCCTGATCACCTTTGCTGTAAGAGCACCAACATCCAGTTCATCGAGAACGTGCCATGGAAGCTGAGGCAAGCATATCTGAGCAAGTTAGCAAAAGGTTAATTGTACCTCATCAGCATATGATTGTTTTCTGCTTAACTGTTTTTAATTTGCTTTAGGTATTGTATTGTTGTATTGTGTTTTGGGGCTTCGGCCTGTGTAAGCCGCATCGAATCCTTCGGGAGATGCTAGCGGGGTACAAATAAAGTTATAATAATATGAGAGAAGCCCCCCACAAGGATGATAAAAACATCAAATTATCTGGGCATCCCCTGGGCAACGTCCTTGCAGGCGGCCAATTCTCTCACACCAGAAGCGACTTGCAGTTTCTCAAGTCGCTCCTGACACGACAAAAAAAAAAGCATATGAAAGAACAGGTGAGGTATCACAAGTTTCAGAAATCAGCTGGGAAAGTGTGATAAAACAACAGCTGAGATCCTAAAATAAAAGGCCCTCAGTGCTGGGACGCTGGGTGGCAGCCAACATTGAGATTCTTGTCTTGGAATCTGACTCTGCTGTCCCTTGGTTTGAAATTCAAGGCTTTCAACTCATGGACTCTGATAAACATCATCTCTAACCCTGGACAGTGACCTTTAGCTATTGTTGTTACCTGGCTCTAATTCAACACCTATTACTTTTGTCTTGCAACCAGACTCTGCTGCTTCTTGGTTAGCTATTTAAAAACTCCTGGCTTTTGAACTCCAACAAACGGGATTTCTGACCCTGGACTGGAACTTTGGCTATCGTCGTTTCCTGGTTTGAGTTCAATGACTACTTGCTCTTGTTCTGGGACCTGACTCTGCTGCTTATTGACAATCTTATTGGTAAACCACAAGATGCAGAGCCAACCTTAAGAAATGGGGCTACAACAGTGGTTCTCAGCCTGGGGTCTCAAATGTTTTTGGCCTTCAACTCCCAGAAATCCTAAGAGCCGGTAAACTGGCTGGGATTTCTGGGAGTTCTAGGCCAAAAACATCTGGGGACCCCAGGTTGAGAACCACTGGGCTACAAAGTGGAATCCACAACATGTGAATGTGGAGAGGAGCAAACCACAGACCACCTGCAGCCATGCAACCTGAGCCCTGCCACATGGACAATGGAGGACCTTCTTGCAGAAACACCAGAGGCACTCCAAGTGGCCAGATACTGGTCAAAGGACATTTAATAGAATACCAAGTCTGCAAATTTTGTGTTTTGTTTGTTTGTTTGTTTGTTTTTAATGCAATACAACTGTTTTGGTTTGCTCCTGACACGATAAATAAATAAATATTGGTAATCTGACTTCTGGCTCAGACATCTTTGTTTGAACTCTGGACCAGATTCTCAGGCCCTTTCTACACTGTTCCCTTCTACACAGCTGTATAAAATCCACATTGAACTGGATTATATGTCAGTGTGGACTCATATAACCCAGTTCAAAGCAGATATTGTGGATTATCTGCCTTGTTATTCTGGGTTTTATGGTTGCATGGAGAGCCCACTGGCCTTATATCCCAGGATATGACTTCAGGTTATCTACTCTGAACTGGCTTATATGAGTCTCCAATGTCTGATAATCTGGGATAAGCAGATAATCTGGGATCAGATTCTGGGATATAGGGCAGGTTAGTGGGGGTCTCAGATAGTTTTCTGCTTTCTAAGGACTTTTGTAATTAGTATTTGTGACTCTCGACTGTTGACACTAGCTAACATCTATTTCTGTGAGTTTGTTTGGACTCTACTTCGATGCTGCATCTCTCGGCTCTGTTTATGACAGAGCTTGTGAAGGGGTGGGAAATCTGTCCACCACTTTTCTCTTTCTCATCCTGAGACAGAACATCAAATCCAGAAGAGTATGGAAATTAATTCATCCTATATTAATTATATCTAACTAGAATATTATGTGACATTACATTTATGCAGACTTCAGTTCCCCCGAACCCCGACACACATTTGTGAGTTGAAGTTTTATATATCTGACTAGCCATCCCCTGCCACACATTGCTGTGGCTCACAGGGGGGTTCTGTGTGGGAGATTTGGCCCAATTCTGTCATTGGTGGGGTTCAGAATGCTCTGTGATTGTAGGTGAACTATAAATCCCAGCAACTACAACTCCCAAATGTCAAGATTCTATTTTCCCCAAACCCCACCAGTGTTCACATTTGGGCATATTAAGTAGACGTGTAGAGTTTGGTCCAGATCCATCATTGTTTGAGCCCACTGTGATCTCTGGATGTAGATGAACTACAACTCCAAAACCAAAGGACACTGCCCACCAAACCCTTCCAGTATTTTCTGTTGGTCATGGGAGAACTGTGTGCCAAGTTAGGTTCAATTCCATCGTTGGTGGGGTTCAGAATGCTCTTTGATTGTAGGTGAACTATAAATCCCAGCAACTACAACTCCCAAATGACAAAATCAATATTTTTGAGTGAGGGACATACATTGGTTTGTTAGGTGTCTTGTGTCCAAATTTGGTGTCAATTCGTCCAGTAGATTTTGAGTTCTGTTAATCCCACAAACGAACATTACATTTTTATTTATATAGATTATTTGCGGATTTGATTAATGTTGGTCTTTCTAAGACTTTCTAGTCTTCCAGTAGCTGTAGTATTATTCTAGAGGACCTACACATTAAGAGAGAGAACAACCCTCTAGTGAAGTGGTTCTCAACCTGTGGTCCCCAGATGTTTTTGGCCTACAACTCCCAGAATCCCAGCCAGTTTACCAGCTGTTAGGATTTCTGGGAGTTGAAGGCCAAAAACATCTGGGGACCCCGGGTTGAGAACCACTGCTCTAGTGGAAGTTGTCCACAGAGTTGAACCTGGGGACTCAGAAATTTCTAGAGAAGTTCTCTGAGGGCGAAAAGGCCTTCTCGATTGTAGCCCCTTATTTATGGAATGCCTTGCCAGTTGAAACCCGATCAATCCGAGACCTACTTGCTTTTCGGAAAGCCTGTAAAACCTTTCTCTTCTGACAAGCTTTTGAGGGGTGAATAACTCGGGACTATGTCTGTTCTTGTTTTTTTGGTATTTTAAAGTTAATTGTATTGTTTTAATCTACTGCTGTAAACCGCTCCGAGCCAAATTGGGAGTGGCGGTATACAAGTTTAATAATAAATAAAAATAAAATAAATAAAATAAAATAAAGAAGGCCCTAACCCTTGCAATGAGGAGGGCCTTCTTTACTGTGGGTAGTGTTGTCACACCACGCTTTCCTCAAACCCTGACACATAGCCCCTTATTATAACTATTCTGCTTCAATTGGTCATTGGATATCCTCTTAGCCTGCATATCTTTTCTTTTTAATATGTTCGCTGCAAGGTGAACCCTTGGACTTACGGAATTCATGCCTTGGCCATAGAAGGGGACAAGTGCGTGTGCTGCATCTCCCATCAGGACACAGCGAGAGGCAACATGATATGAGGAGCATTTCACAGAGATCATGGCCTGGGGTGGTAGCAAAAAGTATTCTTGTATCAGTTCCTGCCTGAAATTAAAAAAGAAATCTCTGGTCATATTTGTCATGATAAAGAGTAAAATAATTTGCACTATTTACTGATTTGATATTCTTTGGGACTGCAAGCAGATTAAAGTGGAGATAAGACTTTCATTGCCATGTCACTGCACAGTGTATACATCCTAACCTATCTTTCCTAGCTTTATTTCACAAGCGACAACATTATCTGAAATCAGAAGGATATATTCTACATTAGGAAGGTACAGTGTACCCACTGTACCTTCCTAATGTAGAATATATCCTTCTGATTTCAGATAATGTTGTCACTAGATAATTAAAACGCTTTGTACCACTTTAATTGCTACGGCTCTATCCCTTGAATCCTGAGACTTGTACTTTCATGAGATATTTAGGCTTCTCTGCTAGAGAGTTCTTCTAGTGCTGCAACAAACTACTGAGGATTTCACTGAGTTCGAAGTGCAAAAATATTTGTGCTCAGTTGATTCAATGGTGGGAAAGGAGCAAGGGGCTGAATCTTGCTCTTCCCAGTAGACTCTGGGAAAAATAAACCACTGCAGCATCTCCTAACTTGGGTCTTGCTATCTTTAACCACACTCTGATGTTCATTGGGTCAAAAGCGCTTTTTCGATGCGCTTTTGGAGAGTAGCCATATTATCATACACAGTTGCTCCCCCTCAATGGTTTTCTGTCCCCAGAGTATATTTCACCACTTGTATGAAGGTTTATATTTATGACCCTATTCCTTACGGGTTTCTCCCTCACAAACAATCTGCTCCATCCCTATCTCATCCTAATTTTAGTATTTTTAGTATCTTAGTTTTTATCTTGCACATGCGGCCCCGCTCATTGTTATGTTATGTTATGTTATTTTACTGTGTATGATTTTATCATCTTTGTACTCATATGTTGTATGTATTTTACTGTGTTGTTATTGTGTTTTGGTTTTACTTTATTGTAATATGCTGTTGGGCTTGGCCTCATGTAAGCCGCCCCAAGTCCCCATTGGTGGGGTATTAAATAAAGATTATTATTATTATTATTATTATTATTATTATTATTATCTGTGTCATATGTGAAATCGTATGCAGCACACAGCCAGAAATCCTGGGAATTTTGTCAAACAGGCCCCATTTCAATTTTCACAATTCACAATGCAATTTTCATCAGGGTTTATTATGAGCAGTTCAAGCCAGCAAAGAAAGTCATAAACCTGCTGCATTTATAGTTCTAGGTACTGCAATTCAAGAGAGATCTTGACAAGCTAGAACATATCCAGAATGATCAAAAGTTTGATAGTCAAACCCTGTGAGGAGTGGCTTAGCGAGTCGAGTATGTTTTTCTTGGATAAAAGAAGACTGGGAGGCAGCATGATAGCTATGTTTAAATATTTAATGGATGCCAGATTGAGGAGGGGACAGCCTTGTTTTCTGCTGTTCTGGACATGTATAAATATGGGAGAGGAAGCCACAGGGAGGAGGGAGCAAGCTTGTTCTCTGCTTCCCTGGAGACTAGGACACGGAACAATGGCTTCAAACTACAAGAAAGGAGATTCCATCTGAACATTAGGAAGAACTTCCTGACTGTGAGAGCCATTCAGCAGTGGAAATCTCTGCCCTGGAGTGTGTTGGAAGCTCCTTCTTTGGAAGCTTTTAAACAGAGGCTGGATGGCCATCTGTCGGGAGTGCTTTGAATGCAATTTTCCTGCTTCTTGGCAGGGGGGTGGACTGGATGGCCCATGAGGTCTCTTCCAACTCTATGATTCTAGGGATGCTAGGATATGGAGTAAAAGATTCCAGCTAACTATGAGGAAAAACTGTTCATTCAGCAGTGGAATATGCTCCCTGGAAGTGTGGTAGAGTCTCCTTCTCTGGAGGTTTTTAAGCAGAGGCTAGATGAACATCTGTTGGGGGTGCTTTGATTGTGTGTTCCTCCATGGCAGGGGGTTGGACTGGATGGCCCCCAGGGTCTTTTCCATCTTTTTGATTCTATGATAGCATTTCATTGGTCTCTTGACACCCTCCATTTGCTTAAAGAACATCATTGCCAAAAGAAGGCTCACCTTCCCATGAGAGGAATTGCATCTGGAAAATACATTTCAAAGAAATCCAGCACTTGGTCTCCAGTTGTGAGCTTCTCAAAATCGTCAAAAGGCATGAAAAGAGTGCATGTGAAAGACTTGTCCTATGAATTTAAAAATGGGACTCAAGGGTTATTATGATATGCTGTATTACAAACAGTGATACATATTACACATCTTCAGTTCTACTTCAGGTTTTATATGCCAGAACTGCAATATAGTGAGGGACAAATGCTGACCTTCCACAGGGCAAGGCTATGCCTTTGAAATTATTGGCTCTCCAGCCAAAGCTCACTTTGAGGAGGACCAAAATATCCCCAGTCTGGGTTTATACTGAACTGAAGGATGAAATAGTTCTAAACTCAAAGTGAAATATTAAACAATTCTAGACTTCAATGGTCTGAGGGTTTATGCAGTCCTGGGGTTGGAGATATATATATGATCCTAGGAATTGTAGGTTGTAAGGCACCAGCATTCTTTGGCAGAGAAGGTTGAAGACTTCATAAATGGATAGCTCACATGACTCCATAGCATTGAGCAATGGCAATTAAAACAATGTCAAACAGTATTAATCCTGTATTGTCAAAGGCTTTCATGGCCGGAATCACTGGGTTGTTGTAGGTTTTTTTGGGCTATATGGCCATGTTCTAGAGGCATTCTCTCCTGACATTTCGCCTGCATCTATGGCAACCATCCTCAGAGGTTGTGAGTATTAATCCTACTGTACAGATACTTCCAGGGAGCAATTACTGGAAGATAATGAACTCTATTACTTCCATTATGTTTGTGCCATAGCCACCAGGAAGTTGAGTTTGTTCTATTATTGACTTCAGTAGGTCTGAAGTGCTGCTATATCTGCTATAGGGACAGTTTGTTATTCATCAGAATTAGTTCAAAAGCAAACTTTGGTCTACCTACCATTTTTATTATACTATCTGTTTAATTATATCAGACTTTAGCTAAATGCAATAAAATGAGGAATGCATTTACTAACCAAAATATGCAAGTTTACATGATATTGTTTGCTAAGAACTAGAGCAGGGGTCCTCAAACTAAGGCCCGAGGGCCAGATACAGCCCTTCAAGGTAATTTACCTGGCCCTCGCTCAGGGTCAACCTAAGCACACAACAACAACAACAACAACAACAACAACAACAACAACAATCCTATCTCATCAGCCAAATCAGGCCCACACTTCTCATTGAAATACTAATAAGTTTATATTTGTTAAAATTATTCTTCATTTTAATTATTGCATTGTTTTAAAGTGCTTTTTGCACTACAAATGAGATGTGTGCAGTGTGCATAGGAATTCATTTGTATTTTTTTTCAAATTATAATCCGGCCCTCCAACAGTTTGAGGGACTGTGACTTGGTCCTCTGTTTAAAAAGTTTGAGGAACCCTGAACTAGAGAAATGGAAAGCAGAGGGATTGGGTGTGGCTATTTGTTGAGTCTAAGGCTGAGAGTAGTATAAGAATCTTTCTGGCAGTGGAAACCAAATCCCCCAAATAAGACAATTCAGTCTATATGTTTGTACTATGTCTGCTGCTCCTATTATTCAATTCTCCAGAAATAGATCTAAACCTAGGCCACTCACAGTGGTGGTCCATGGACCAGTGATATTCCAGGAGCTATTAGCATGTGGTCCATAGAGCACCATTTTGCACCAGTTCCTGACATGTTTTTTAAAATCTGATTTCCTCCTTGAATCATCTGAGAAATATTGATCTGAACCACTTGGGAAGTGTCTTTGGGTCTTGTCTGAACTAGAAAAAAGTGCAGGTGTCACAGTAGTGTGGCTTAAGATATTTCAATTCAGGCATGGGAAGAAATGCCCTTTTGTACCATTGAGTTTGGGCAGCAGGGGATGTGTGTAGCTATCAATACAATTGGAGTCTGGTTTATATGGAATAGAAATGGCACTAGCAGAATCAATTCAGTGAAGAACACTCCAAATTGTACTTGAATTATTTTAGTGGTATAGACAATTCTTAGATTTCAAATTATACCATATTTCCAGAAAAAAGGCACATCTTACTTCTCATACCATGTTTGGCAGTGCAATCAGCATGAATGAGTTCCTTGGCCAAATGTGCAGAAAATTTGGCTCCATTGCAAACTGAAAGAAGACCCCAAAAAAGCATTATCAATCAATAATAGAAAGATTAGTCATTGGCTGAGAACAGGGCAGGGGGGCAAGTCTACTATGAGTTACCATTACTTACATCTCCATCCTTTGGGAGGATTTTCAGCTCCTTGTATCCATGAGGAATATAAGTCTGGCTGTAATTGAAACGTGTTTGTCTCATGAACTGCTTCCTAACTGTAGAAAAAGCTCCATCACAGCCCACAATGAGATCACAAGAGACCTCTCTTCTTGTCTGGTCTGATCTGTAGTAACAACAACAAAGAGGAACTGTACTGATATTTAATCACCTTTTCAGTCACACAAAATAAATAATGAAACCTGTCTTATACATTCTTAATTAACATTACGGTGTTTTGAATAGTGATCCTGAGACCTATTTTCATGGCCTTGTTGTAAATACCATAAAGACATTAGATCACATCTCATCTTGGAGGCTAAGCAGGGTCAGCCCTGGAACTTGGATGGGAGATTACCAAAGAATGCTGTAAGCTATAATTCCTTGGAAGGAATTAACAAAACAATGTTAAGTATTCCTTGCCTTAGGAATTCCTATGAAGTTAATGGGATGACAGGCAACTTACATACAAGTTGTAAAAACTTAAGAGTTAGTTCTTCTTATTTTGTTATATCTGGGCTTCATTTTATAATAATTATTTAATAGATAAAGTTAACACTGTATTTCTCAAAAGAAGGGCATCTGGGAACAAGGTAAAAATTGGATTTTTGAAATTCAGACAGAATTCTGAAATCCTAGAATCAGATATTGAGCCTTACATTTTAAGGTGAGCGGGCCCTCTGGCTTGAAGGTGGTGTTGTTGAACGCCAGATCTGTCAACGGAAAAACGACCTGGATCCAGGATTTAATCCTGGAGGAGCGGGCAGATCTGGCGTGCATCACAGAGACCTGGCTGGATGAAGCGGAGGGCGTAAACCTCTCCCAGCTTTGTCCTCCAGGCTTCTCCGTGCAACACCAACCAAGAGCCGGAGGACGGGGAGGCGGGGTCGCAGTGGTCTATAGAGATTCCATCCATCTGACCAGGAGCCCCATCCCGCAGACCACAAATTTTGAATGCGTCCACCTGAGGGTGGGTGACCGGGACAGAATAGGGATTCTTGTAGTGTACCGTCCACCTCGCTGCACTACAGTCTCCCTGCCTGAGCTAGCGGGGGTGGTCTCGAGCCTGGTGGTGGAGTCCCAACGGCTCCTTGTGCTGGGGGACTTCAACATCCATGCCGAGGCGACCCTCACAGGAGCGGCTCAGGACTTCATGTCTGCCATGGCAACCATGGGGCTGTCCCAGCAAATAACTGGCCCCACCCACTGTGCTGGACACACATTGGTGTAAGCTCACAGCAGCCGCTCCCAGAAATGACACAGGACGCCAATCCGTGATCAAACAGGAAACTTTTACTACTGGATGCATATACACAATGAAAGCCAGGATTGGCACACGGACGCAAGTCAACTCTTATATACCCTCCCCCACATTTGAATCCCCTCTTCCCGCCTGACAAAGATCCCGCGCAATATTCCCCGCCAAACCACCAACGGCCCCTCCCAAGGCCACCAGCTGCAATTCCTTATCAGTTCTCCATGTCAGGAATACGGTTTTTTGCGCCAACATCCAAGGCCAGGAAACCGAGTCCTGACATAATGTCCCCCTCCACCTCTTCTTCTTCCTGGAAGGGAAACATACGTCACCATTATGTCCCTTCTTTGTCTAGCGGGCCTTGGTATTTCTTTAGCAAATTACAATGGAATGTCGGATGTACCTTCCCCAATGTCTTAGGGAGTTTCAGAGTATATGTCACTTCATTTATTTTGCTAGAAATCCTGAAGGGACCAATATATTTGGGAGACAATTTCCGAGAGGGGGTATTTAGCTTGAGGTTTTTTGTGCTCAGCCACACTAAATCCCCCTCCTCCAACTTATCACCTTCCCTCCTCTTTCGATCTGCAAACAGTTTATATTTTCGTTGGGCCTCTCGTAGTGATTTTGCCACCTCCTCCCAGTTCGCCTTCATTTTGTCTGGCCATCCTTCCTTCCCCCCCAGCTCTTCCCC
Source organism: Anolis sagrei (assembly GCF_037176765.1). Classification (NCBI taxonomy): domain Eukaryota; kingdom Metazoa; phylum Chordata; class Lepidosauria; order Squamata; family Anolidae; genus Anolis; species Anolis sagrei. The sequence continues at coordinate 162,619,490 of NC_090021.1, read as the reverse complement.
CCAACTCGGCAGTTTGGGTAAAGGGGTTACTTCCATGCCGTACACTATTTCAAAGGGGGATTTCCCTGTGGATGCGTGACAGGCTCCATTATACGCAATTTCTGCAAACGGGAGTAAATCGGCCCAATCGGTTTGGCATTGGTTTGTGTATGTCCTTAGGAACAGCCCCAAGGTCTGTTGCATGCGTTCGACCCCCCCATTGGTCATGGGATGGAACGCTGAACTCAGGGTCCGTTCCACCCCCATCAACTGCATGAACTCTTCCCAGAACCGGGCCGTAAATTGCACCCCTCGGTCACTAATCACCTGGTCTGGACAACCATGTAACCGATAGATGTGTTTGATGAATAGCTCAGCCAATTTCTCTGCAGATGGTAATTTAGGCAGCGCTATGAAATGCGCTTGCTTTGAGAACAGATCCATTACTGTCCATATGTAACGTTGACCTCGGCTAACTGGGAGTTCGCCCACAAAGTCCATAGCAATTACCCTCCACGGTTGTGATGGTTCTGCCACCTTTTGCAATAACCCCGTTGGTTTTTGTGGGGTTGTCTTACTCTGTGCACACGCATCGCACCGGGATACATACATTTTGGTGTCATTCCTCATCCCTGGCCACCAACACTGACGTGCCAACATTTTTAGGGTTTTCGTTACTCCCCAGTGTCCCGCTCCCTTACTGCCGTGGCATCTGACCATCATTTTTTCCCTCAGGTTGCCTGGGATGTATAACTTTCTATGTACAAATCCCAACCCATCCTTCCATTCCACCTTTTCCTTATTTCTTTCCAGCCACTCATCCTCCCTGCATGCCTGCCTTATCTCCTCCTCCCATCCTCCGTCTTTGCTCTCAACCCCCACCAGCCTCTGGCTGCGTTCCGTTTGCGCTCGTGTTTGCACTGCCATGCCCCACTGCCGTTCTGAGAATATGCTCCCCTTCGGGCTTCGCCCCCTCCCTTCATCCTCCGGCATTCTCGACAACGTGTCTGCGACCACATTTTGTTTCCCCTTTTGGAAACGCAGCTTAAAATCAAATCTACTGAAATACTGAGCCCATCTTATTTGTTTTGCTGACAACTGCCTGGGTGAGGTGAGGTATTGTAAGTTTTTATGGTCGGTCCACACTTCAAAGGGGATGCCACTTCCCTCTAGTAGGTGCCTCCACGTTTCTAGAGCCCTCACCACTGACAGAGCCTCCTTCTCCCACACCGGCCAGTTCCGTTCGGTTTCGCTGAACTTTTTTGAGATGAACCCGCAGGGTTTCAACCTCCCTTCTGGGTCCCTTTGCATCAGGGCCGCCCCGTAAGCCCAATCTGATGCATCACAATGGATTATGAATGGTTTGGTCAAATCGGGGTGGATTAACACTGGTTCCTCAGTGAACCTGCATTTCAGTTCTTCAAAAGCTTTTTGGCACTCTGCTGACCAATTTAGTTTCGCTCCCGGGGACCGCACTTTCACCGTTTCCCCCTTTCCCTTTGTTTTGAGCAGTTCAGTTAAGGGCAATGTTATCTGCGCAAAGTCCTCTATGAACCCCCGGTAGAAATTTGCAAATCCGAGGAATGATTGCAACTGTTTGCGCGTTTGGGGAGGGCTCCACCCCCTGACATCCTCCACCTTTGCCGGATCCATTGCTATCCCTCCCTTGGATATCCGGTACCCCAGGAAGTCTATCTGTTCCTTATTGAACTCACATTTTGATAGCTTTGCAAACAGTTTTGCCTCCCTCAATTTCTGGAGCACCTCTCTCACCAATTTGACATGAGATCGTCTATCCCGGGTAAACACAATTACATCATCCACAAAACAAAACACCCCGCGATACAATAATGGGTGTAGCACCTCATTAATCATTTGCATAAATGCTGATCCAGAGCCTTTGAGCCCGAACGGACAAATTAAATATTCAAAATGGCCTAGCGCACAGGCAAACGCCGTTTTCCATCTGTCCTCAGGCCTTATGCGCAACTTGTGATAGGCCTCGATCAAGTCAATTTTCGTGAACACCCTTGCTTCTGACAACCTCGATAGCAAGTCCTTGGTTAGTGGCATGGGGTAGTTGTTGGTGGTACTCACTGCATTCAGCCCCCTATAGTCCACGCACAGTCTCAACGAACCATCCTTTTTGTGCCTAAACAGCACTGGGGTTCCCAAGGGTGACTCGGATGGCCTTATAAACCCTCGGGCCAAGTTCTTTTCAATATATTTTCTCAGTTCCTCCATCTCCTTGACCGACATTGGGTACAATTTACTCCTAGGCAACTTAGCATCCTCATTGAGTTCAATCTTTACTTCGACCCTCCTAGGAGGGGGAAGCTGGTCCGCCTCCTTTTCGTCAAATACATCCTCAAAGTCTCTGTATTCAGGGGGAATTTCCTGCACCCCACCCGCCGTGTTTTCTTCCCCCTTGCAACATTTTCCTCTTTCTTCGCTCTGGAATGTAATGCTGCCTTCCCTCCAATTGATCTGTGGGTTGGCTTCCTTTAACCATGGCATCCCCAGTATTACATTGTAAGTAGCCATAGGGGATACGACAAAGGTTATGCTGCCTTCCCAGCTCCCCACTTTACATCTCACTTCTCCCACTTCAAACCGTGCCGGGGCCCCAGCCGCCACTGACCCATCTAGCTGCGAGAATGCTATGGGGCTCTGCAAGGGGGTTTTCTCACATTTCAGTTCGTCTGCTAACTCTGGGGCCATAATGTTTCTTGAGCAGCCGCAATCCATGAGAGCTTTGCAGCTGGCCCACTTCCCCTCCCCTTCTAGCCTGATCGGGAATACTAGCATTCCTGGGCTGTGACTCACCAGATCTCCCACTGGGGCCCTAGAAGGGGGGCTCTCCTCCGCTCTCTTCCCTGCAGCCGGTTTGAACTTTGGGAAATGGGACTCTCCCCCTTTCCTTTGTCGGCATTCGGCAGCCCGATGGCCCAGGTGACCGCATACATAACAGCCGCCCCTCTGCTCCTTGGGCCCTCCGGTTGGGGCTTTCCCGACCGTGCCTCTCTCCGTCCTCCGACTCTCCTCCTTTGCTCTCGTCTGCTGCGGCGCCGCTCCTTGATGCCTCTTGACCTGTGCCAAGGTCGTCTCGATGCGGCCGGCCAGCTCAATCCATCCACTTATCTCCTCCGGGTCGTCGCGATGAAGCGCCCAGGTCAAGATTTCCTTCCGCAGGCCCTCTTTGAAGATCTGGACTTTGGTGGTGTTGGACCACTCTGGGACCTTCTCCGCCCTCAACCGGAATTCCTCCACGTACTCAGATACGGAACGATGTCCTTGGGTTATCGTCTGCAGCTTTTCCCTCGCCCGGACCCTCTCGAGCGGGTCCCTGAAGCGCGCCTCCATCGCAGCCAGAGGCTGGTGGGGGTTGAGAGCAAAGACGGAGGATGGGAGGAGGAGATAAGGCAGGCATGCAGGGAGGATGAGTGGCTGGAAAGAAATAAGGAAAAGGTGGAATGGAAGGATGGGTTGGGATTTGTACATAGAAAGTTATACATCCCAGGCAACCTGAGGGAAAAAATGATGGTCAGATGCCACGGCAGTAAGGGAGCGGGACACTGGGGAGTAACGAAAACCCTAAAAATGTTGGCACGTCAGTGTTGGTGGCCAGGGATGAGGAATGACACCAAAATGTATGTATCCCGGTGCGATGCGTGTGCACAGAGTAAGACAACCCCACAAAAACGAGCTGGAGGGCTGCTGCGGAGAGCGATGAGGAGGAAGAACGACCCCGGGGACTGGCGCCCCAGCAGACGTTCCTGGTGCCCCCGGCCGGAGCCGGGCGCGGCACAGGGCGTCAGGAATTGCCCCCGGAGCAGAGAGGGCTCCAGGGAGGGTCAGCCTCTCCATCACCTTTGACATCATCGCGAGGGTAGTCTCCATTGATGCCATCTTTTCCTCCAGGAAATCCAATCTCTGCGGGGAGGGAAACTCTAGCCCACTGCTTTCTCTCGTTGCTGCCCCTGCCCCCTTCACTCGCCTCTGTGTGACTCCGTTGGGCTGGGCATATGCAGTCGATGAAGCCAAGGCATTCACTCTCTCCAGCTCCTCTTCTGCATTTTCGAAAGGGGAGGCTGGTTCTCCCCCCTCCGTTGGATCTTCCTCCCGTTGCATAGGGGTACCTCACCACAGCCGTGGGATGGCCCCGAAGAATCCTGGCTTAATGTAAGCTCACAGCAGCCGCTCCCAGAAATGACACAGGACGCCAATCCGTGATCAAACAGGAAACTTTTACTACTGGATGCATATACACAATGAAAGCCAGGATTGGCACACGGACGCAAGTCAACTCTTATATACCCTCCCCCACATTTGAATCCCCTCTTCCCGCCTGACAAAGATCCCGCGCAATATTCCCCGCCAAACCACCAACGGCCCCTCCCAAGGCCACCAGCTGCAATTCCTTATCAGTTCTCCATGTCAGGAATCCGGTTTTTTGCGCCAACATCCAAGGCCAGGAAACCGAGTCCTGACACATTGGACTTGGTTTTCTGCCAGGGATGGGAGCAGGGTGACGGTGTGGAGGAGTTGTCTATCTCTCCGTTGCCATGGACCGACCACTTCCTGATCAGATTCAGGCTTACTGCGCCCCCTAACCTCCGCAAGGGTGGAGGACCCATTAAGATGGTCCGCCCCAGGAGGCTTATGGATCCGAATGGATTCCTGATGGCTCTTGGGGATTTTCCCGCCACCTCGGTAGGTGACCATGTCGAGGCCTTGGTCGCTCTCTGGAATGGGGAGATGACCAAGGCAATTGACAGGATCGCTCCGGAACGTCCCCTCTCAAGTAACCGAGCTAAACCGGCTCCTTGGTTCACTGAGGAGCTGGCAGCGATGAAGCGAAGGAAGAGGGAACTAGAGAGCGTGTGGCGCTCGGACCCAAGCGAGCCAAATCGAGCACGGTTTGTGTCCTTTCTAAGGGCATATGCCGCGGCAATAAAAGCCGCAAAGAAAACTTTCTTTGCGGCTACTATTGCGTCTGCAAAAAACCGTCCGGCGGAGTTGTTTCGGATTGTCAGAGGTCTTTTAACTCCCCCTACTTCAGGTGGGAGCCCTGACAATTCGGCCACGCGCTGTGAAGCATTTGCTCGGTTCTTTGCAGACAAAGTCGCTTTGATCCGTTCTGGGCTGGACGCCACATTAAATGCAGTCTCTGTGGATGTGACACAAGCACCTGCTTGTCCTATTTTGATGGATTCTTTTCAGTTTGTGAAACCCGAGGATGTGGACAAGATACTTGGAGGAATGAGGCCTACCACGTCCATCCTAGACCCCTGCCCATCCTGGCTTCTGAAAGAGGCCAGAGGGGGATTGGCTGAGTGGGTAACGGTGGTGGTTAATGCCTCCCTCCGGGAAGGCACGATTCCAGCGAGCCTAAAACAGGCTATCATAAAGCCGCTGTTGAAGAAACCATCACTAGACCCCACTAAATTTGACAACTTTCGGCCTGTTTCCAATCTTCCCTTCTTGGGCAAAGTCATGGAAAGCGTGGTGGCCTCACAACTCCAGGTATTCTTGAGAGACACGGATTATCTGGATCCGGCACAGTCTGGCTTCAGACCGGGACATGGTACTGAGACGGTCTTGGTCGCCTTAGTGGATGATCTCCGCCGGGAGCTAGACAGGGGGAGTGTGTCCCTGTTGGTGCTTCTGGACCTCTCAGCGGCCTTCGATACCGTTGACCACGGTATTCTTCTGGGACGCCTTGCAGAGATGGGCCTTGGGGGCACCGCTTTGCGGTGGCTCCAGTCATTTCTGGAGGGTCGTACCCAGAAGGTGTTATTGGGGGACTCCTGCTCAACACCACAGCCTTTGACCTGTGGTGTTCCTCAGGGCTCCATACTGTCCCCCATGCTGTTTAACATCTACATGAAGCCGCTGGGTGAGATCATCCGGAGTTTCGGGGTGCGGTGTCACCTGTACGCAGATGACGTCCAACTCTGTCACTCCTTCCCACCTGCTACTAAGGAGGCTGTCGAAGTCCTGAACCGGTGCCTGGCCGCTGTGACGGTCTGGATGAGGGCGAACAAACTGAAATTAAATCCAGACAAGACAGAGGTACTCCTGGTCAGTCGCAAGGCCGAACAGGGTATAGGGTTACAGCCTGTGCTGGACGGGGTCGCACTCCCCTTGAAGGCGCAGGTTCGCAGCTTGGGTGTGACCCTGGACTCATCGCTGAGCCTGGATCCCCAGGTTTCAGCGGTGACCAGGGGAGCATTTGCACAGCTTCGGCTCGTGCGCCAGCTGCGCCCGTATCTTGGGAAGTCTGACTTGGCCACGGTGGTACACGCTTTGGTCACATCCCGCCTCGACTACTGCAACACTCTCTACGTGGGGCTGCCCTTGAAGACGGCCCGGAAGCTCCAGCTAGTCCAGCGCACGGCAGCCATGTTGTTAACCGGAGCGGGACGCAGGGAGCGCACAACGCCCTTGCTGTCCCAGCTCCACTGGCTGCCGATCAGCTACCGGGCCCAATTCAAGGTGCTGGTGCTAACCTACAAAGCCCTAAACGGTTCCGGCCCAAAATACCTTGAGTACCGCATCTCGGCCTACGAGCCCACGAGGACCTTGAGATCATCCGGGGAGGCCCTTCTCTCGGTCCCGCCTGCCTCACAGGCACGCTTGGCGGGGACTAGAGAACGGGCCTTCTCGGTGGTGGCCCCCCGGCTGTGGAACTCCCTCCCTGCTGAAATTAGACAGGCGCCTTCCCTCATGGCCTTCCGCAAGGGCCTGAAGACCTGGCTCTTCGAAAAAGCCTTCAATTAAGTGCTATGCTTTGGAATGACCACCGGATTGGACTAGGACTATGAGATTGATTATGACCCAAACAGGACGAAGCGGATTTTTAGCTTAATTATCTGTGTGTCGGTAAGATGTATGTTATGGCCTTGAATCTACTGTAATTGTTGTCTTTATGTTCTATGTTCTGTACACCGCCACGAGTCGCCTCCGGGCTGAGAGTGGCGGTTAACAAATGCAAATAATAAATAAATAAATAAATAAATAAATAAATAATTTCACTTTTAATAAATGTAGCAAATTAAGGTTTTTTGGCATGAACTTTCACAACATTGGAACTGATCAGTTAATGGAGTACCTCCACATCATCTAGGTTGTTTTGCACATTTATTTATTTATTTTTTTACAGCTTTTATATTCCGCCCTTCTCACCCCGCAGGGGACTCAGGGTGGATTACAGTGTACACATATATGGCAAACATTCAATGCCAAGTTTTGACATACAAACATATACAGACATACACAGAGGCTATTTAATTTTTTCTGGCCGCTGGGGAGTTGTCGCTTTTATTGTCCATCTGCGACGCTGATGAAGCACTTCCGCATTCCCTGCATGCTTCCCCGCTGAAATGCTTTGCTGGAGTCTTCTTTATGGCCTCATAAATCAGTTAATTTAGCCTCCCCACATTTTTTAAGGTGGTACCTAATTTTCCTACTTGACAGATGCAACTGTCTTTCGGGTTGCAAAGATCGACAACAGGCTACACAATTGGTTGGAAACCCACCTCAACCCGGGCTGGCTTTGAACTCATGACCTTTTGGTCAGAGTGATCTTAATGCAGCTAACACTCAGCCAGCTGTGCCACAATCCCGGTGCTTAAGCATGTCTTTCAAAATGGTAACAATGATCCTTATGTATGTTGGTTTCAAATATCACAAATTCCCATGAGCAATAACCTCAAATTAAGTGAATGGGTTATGAGTCAATATTTTGTCCTTTATTAGAAAGTGTTTGTTCATGGGAAAGGACTGGCTACCTTTCTGCAGTGACAGGATTGCATGCTCCTGTGAGAATCAAAAATTGTAGGGAATTTGTGATCAAGAGATTGTAGGAAAATTGGATCAAGAAATGAAGCAGGAGATCTCTGACCAAACTTTGCGAGGTCAACAGAGACAACAATATAAAAGGGCTTCACCTGATAGGCAGTATTGAAAAAGACTTCGTAGTTGGAAGAAAAATATGGAGAACCTCTATTCCCTCTGCAAAAGCAAGATCAGGAGCAGATTATTACAGATTAATGTAAGGCTAAAGAAGAGCACTAAACCTAGCATTGTGCCAAAATACAACCAAAAGAACACCCTTGTAAAAGATAATATAAAATAGAATATTAAGCCCAATTGGCCAAGACCTAGAAGAACTCTAGACCAAAGTCAGGGAGGAATGCAAAAAGACATTATTTGCAGCCAAAAAGAAAGAGAATCCTCAATAGATGACAGATCTTTTTCTTGAAGCAGTTAAAGACAATCAAAGCAAAAGTAAAAGGTGACAGAACTGGGCCACAATCCTGAATGTGACTTATGCACAGTGACTTATGCACAGGGACTAAGCAAACTATTATAATAATCAAGATGAACAATAGGAGGTGAAAAAAAAGGAAAATCAAGAGATCAAATGAAAATTTAAGCCAACAGTGGGAATGCCATGCAATGAACAGGAAATCACACTAAATGAGCAAGTAAAAATAAAAAGACAATGGAAACAATCAAGTGAAGACCTATATAAAAGAGATGCAAAGATGACAGATTCAATCAAGGGAGAGCCATTTGAAGACGAACCTAGATTTTTAGAACATGAAGTGGAAGCTGCACTTGGACCACTTGAGAGAGATATAGAGAACAACAGATGCATAGCAATGAGTCTGATTCAAGATATTGACAGAATCTGCTTTAGTTCTAAATAAGATCTGTCCACAAATATGGAAAACAAAACAGTGGCCAATGGTTTGAAAACACTCAATATATATTTCAGTCCCTAAGAAAAGGAGCCCCCTCAAGAAAATTTAAAGTAAAAAAGGGCACGAGACAGGGCTGCCCGCTCTCTCCACTTATTTTTATTATGGCATTGGAGATCTTGCTCAATAACATAAAAGAAGATGAGAGTTTAAAGGGCCTTAAAATAGCGAAAGAGACCTACAAGTTAAGAGTATTCGCTGATGATCTTATATTTATTATAGAAGACCTGTTAACTAACATAGAAAAATGGATTCAGAAAGTAGAAGAATTTGATGCGGTATCAGGTTTCAAAGTGAATAGAGAGAAGTCAATGATATTAACTAAGAATATTAGAAAAACAAGACTGGAAAAGCTAGCAAAGATAACGGATGTAAAAATTGTTCACAAAATTAAATATTTGGGAATTTATATAACAGCAAAAAATACACAAGTAATGTAAAATAACTATGATATCAAATGGCAAGAGATCAAAAAAGATATGAAGAATTGGAGAACCCTAAATCTTTCATTACTGGGTAGGATTTCTGTTATAAAAACCAACATACTACCTAAAATGTTATACTTATTCCGGAACCTTCCAGTAGTCAGGAAAGGACAAATTTACAAGGATTGGAACAAAGATATAACAAAATTCGTATGGAATAATAAAAAAACGAGAGTAAGTTTCCCCTTCCTCCCCATCCCTCTTCTTTCCCCCTCTTATACCCCTTTTACCACTTCCCCCCACTTTTATTGCTGTATAAAGAAAATTCATCAATAAAAAATTATACAAAAAAGGAGCCCCCAGTGGTGCAGTGGGTTAAATCCCTGTGCCAGCAAGACTGAAGACCGATAGGTCGCAGGTTCGAATCCAGGGAGAGCTCCCTCTATCAGCTCCAGCTCCTCATGTGGGGACATGAGAGAAGCCTCCCACAAGGATGATAAAACATCAAAAACATACAGGCGTCCCCTGGGCAACGTCCCTGCAGACGGCCAATTCTCTCACACCAGAAGTGACTTGCAATTTCTCAAGTCACTCCTGACATGACAATAAATAAATAAAGTAAGTCCCTAAGAAAGGGGACACCCGGCACAGCAGTAATTACAGGACCATTGCATTAATCTCTTATGCAAACAAAATGATGCCAAAAATGTTAAAACAATGATTTTGATCATGTTTTGAAAGAGTAATGTCAGATGACTACGCTTGGTTCAGGAAAGGAAACAGTATTAAGAATCATATTGTAATGGAGTGCACTAAAGAATTTCAGAAGAAAATCAGCCTGTGCTGTATTGATTATAACAAAGCCTTTGGTTATATCACCAAAAACTTTTGTTTGTTTTCAAGGAAATGACTATGCCAAACATTTGATTGCCGTGATGTCCTCTACTCAAAAGAAGGGGCTACCATCAAGACCAAATATGGGGAATATGGAGAAACGGAATGGTTTCCAGTTGGCAAGAGTGTCAAGGCATTTTATCATCCTATTGCTTAACTTGTATGCTGAACATATCATACATAAAGTAGGATTAGACTTGGAGAAAGGAGGCATGGAAACTGGAGAAAGGAACCATTAACAGTTTAAAATATATGGATGATACCATACTACTAGCAGAAAACAGCAAAGTCTTGGAATTTACTAAAAAGAAAGTGCAGAAGTGGGTTTACAGTAGAACATTATTAATAATAATGACCACATAACTTTAAAATAGATAATGAAATACATATTTACTCAAGTCTATTTACTCACATATTTACTCAAGTCTAATGAGCATCATATTTTAGTAAAGTACGTCTCAAAATCAAATCATTGATTTTGGTCATAGACCAGCACAGGAAATAGAAATCACATTTTCATACAAACTTGGTATATTTAGTACATTAAAAATATAAATATAACTACTGAAGCACAATGTGGGTGAGGGAGAGGAGGGGAAAACAGGGTAAAAACATACAATGCACAGATCCATCACCAAATTGTAGATTCAGGGAAGATAATTATTGGACACACAGTTAACTTTTGGGAAAGTATGTCTCTAAAATTAGGGTATGCATGAGATTCAATTGTGCATTAGAATCATGTGTTTGTATAAGGTGGGCGCCCCTCCTTGCCTGTGATGCTGCCAGAGGGGCATAACTCCTTTATGGCAAAGCCGCCACTACTGTTTTGGGCATAGCCATGGCAATGGCAGGATCCCAGGCTGTGGGAACAAAGGCTCAGCCTGCGCCGCTTCTCCTCCCTAATGATTGGGCTGTCTCCAGGCACACTAGTGGCACATTGGGGCCTTGGGATCAGAGCCAGGGAAGCAGCCATTTCCACCTGAGCCCAGGAGAAAGTGGCTCATTTTTGTTCCTGAGTTATAAATCTCATTTCATAATTGGTTCTATCAAAAAGCATGGAAAAAGGTTTATTAAACTGCAAAAACTTGGAATATCTCATCAAGTCTCAACCAATTCCCCACCTCCTCCAAGATGAACTGAACCACCTCAACTGGGCTCTCCAGGCCAATGGATACTCCACCTCAGACATCAGAAGAGCTGCAAGACCAAGAACAAGCCACGAGAGTAAAGATGAAGATCCACCCAGAGGAAAAGTATTCCTGCCATACATCAAGGGAACCACTGATCGCATAGGGAAGCTGATGAGGAAACACAACATACAAACAATCTACAAACCCACCAAGAAAATCCAACAAATGCTACGTTCAGCAAAGGACAAGAGGGATCCTCTCACCTCTGCAGGAGTCTACCGTATACCATGCAGCTGTGGACAAGTCTACATAGGGACCACCAAACGCAGTGCCCAGACACGCATCAAGGAACATGAAAGGCACTGCAGACTACTTCAACCAGAGAAGTCAGCCATAGCAGAGCACCTGATGAACCAGCCTGGACACAGCATATTATTTGAGAACACAGAAATGCTGGACCACACCAACAACCACCATGTCAGAATACACAGAGAAGCCATTGAAATCCACAAGCATGTGGACAATTTCAACAGAAAGGAAGAGACCATGAAAATGAACAAAATCTGGCTACCAGTATTAAAAAACTCTAAAATTATAACAGCTAAACAACAGAGAGGGGAAAAAAAAACCAGGCACAGATTAACACCTCCCAGCAACAGATTTTCCCAGGCTCAGGCAGACCTTCAAATGCTAATGAAGGTGATCAGCTAAACATTCACACCTAACTGCAGCAGGGAAGAGCTCCTTGCCCCACCCCAGCCATTCCACAGATATATAAACCCATTGTCCTAATTCCAACAGACCTTACTACCTCTGAGGATGCTTGCCATAGATGCAGGCGAAACGTCAGGAGAAATGCCTCTAGAACATGGCTCTATAGCCCGAAAAAACCAACAAGAACCTAATTCCACATAGTTTGTGGCAGCCACAAAAATGAAGTTTCTGGAGTATAACAACTACTTTCAAAGTACATACCACTCAATTAAACAGGAAAGAACACTTTCAAACCACGAATAGGTTTTTTCCAATTTTGTTACCTTGAGTAATAAGGTGTCTTGGAGATTTTTCATTCATAGCTTTACCAATTGATTTGATAGCAATTAACAATATCAGTGAGAAATAACATGATTTCTTCTATTAAGAAGATGCATCCAGCGTGAAAGCCCTGTTTGTTATTGCTCTTTATTTCTCACTGATATTGTTAATTGCTATCAAATCAATTGGTAAAGCTATGAATGAAAAATCTCTAAGACACCCTATTACTCAATGTAATACAATTGAAAAAAACCTATCAGCTAAATAAGAACTCCAACAGCCTTTGTAGTGATTAAACTTTGGGATAAAGAAATTTAATTATCTGAAGTATAATAATGTCACATTGGTCCTATGTTCCATTTTAGTCTACAAGCATACCCGTATTTTCTGGCACGACTGGGCATATAAGATGACCCCCAAATTTTCCTGTTAAAATATAGAGTTTGGGACATACTTGCCATATAAGACTACCCCTCTTCCAACACACACCAAATAAAAATAAATTAAGAAAACATCAAATTTGATTTCAATATGGTAATTTTCCTATTACCGTACCTCCTTCTCTGCCTCTCAGATCTCACACATGTGCGCCTTCACTGCTTCACTGCAATCCTCAGGAATGAGATCTGAGAGGCAGAGAAGGAGGTACGGTAATAGGATACAAGGGTGGACCAGGTGGGTGAAAGAAGCATCTTTTTCTGAGCACAGCGCTGATCTATCTCTTTTTTTCCCATACCCTGGGCATCCCAGACACCTGCACCTTGCTCCACCCTTCACTTACATCTTCCCGGTGAGGCATCCCCTCACCTCATCATTGGGACCACATTAAGTCACTTCTTTCCACTAATCCTGGTGAGTGGATTTTCTTCTACCGCCACCCTTGCTGCTTTCATACAGTTTCCGCATATGGTAGGGATACAGCCATGGCTGTTTTTGAGTTCCCCTCATCATGTGCGGCAACCACAGATTCTAGTCCAGTTCGGAAGTTTCAGCACCCAGCGTATAAGACTAAACCAGGTGTACAAGATGACCCTCGACTTTTGAAATGATTTTCCTGGGTCAAAAAGTAGTCTTATACGCCAGAAAATCCAGTGAATATATTTAATAGAGAGCAAATGTCATAGAAAACAGATAGACCAACCCTGAAGTAAAGATTTGTAACACTGTGCTGTTAATCTCTTAACCTTCTCCCAAAAAAGTCAATGATGCCAGGAGGAACTGCAAACCACAGACACAGCAAGCTCATTGAGAAGAGATGATGGCCTATTATTTGTGTTCTGGTTAATTATTAGAGTACTCAGGAGGGCTTATTTTATTGATTACCTTGAAAAGTCCAATAGCCCTGATTCTACATTGCAGCGAAGCAGTTTGTGTCCAAAGTATAATGTAGTGTTGGAATATTTCTCAGCAGCTGTAAAGAGGGAAAGAAAAGAGGGATACTGAAGGAAAATGATTAGGCAAAACCAGGAGATATTCCAGCTAACTAATTTCCCCCTAAGTACAGGAATTCGAAAAGCTACAGTATGTCTAAAGTATTTTTTTTTACAATGCGTACATTTAAAAATTGCAATACATTCTGCATGTTTCGGAGGCTTATTGCCATTCCCAAAATGTGAAATAGTTGTCATGGGTAGCTCTGCACAACTGCTGCCATTGCAGGAGTGTCATTTCCCCTTCTTTGTCTGTTTGTTTGTGTTCTTTTAATTTACAGGCACATTGCAACTGGGAAGTACAGGGTGAGTTTTTTAAAAAAAAAAATGTATAACAAAGGGAACTTGACAGATGCCACTACAGAATCACATGAACTTGTCATACAAGGTAAGTCATGGCAGCGAGATGGCAGACAGCAATGATATTCTGCTGCTGTGGCAATCCATCACAGCCATGTGATAAAGTCCTCTATCAACTGAGTAGATTTGTATTTTCTAGATCAGGGGTCCTCAAACTAAGCCACGGGGGCTGGATCCGGCCCTCCAAGGTCATTTACCCAGCCCTTGCTCAGGGTCAACCTAAGTCTGAAATGACTTGAAAGCACACAACAACAACAACAACAACAACAACAACAATCCTATCTCATCAGCCAAAAGCAGGTCCACACTTCCCATTGAAATACTAATAAGTTTATATTTGTTAAATTGTTCTTCATTTTAATTATTGTATTGTTTTAAGTGTTTTTTTGCACTACAAATAAGATATGTGCAGTGTGCATAGGAATTTATTCATTTTTTTTCAAATTATAATCCGGCCCTCCAACAGTCTGAGGGACTGTGTCCTGGCCCTCCGTTTAAAAAGCTTGAGGACCCCTGTTCTAGATAATCTACTATACCCCCCTCCACCCCATTTTAAATGTAAATAATTCGATTGATTTTGTGTCCTATGAAACTTGCTGACATATCTGTGCCAGCATAAGCTTGTACTGTAGAGTCTGTGGATTACATACAATTACCATATGTTATCAGCTGTAAATGTGCCATTTTTTCTTTCTCGATAACTTTTCTGTATTTATCCTATGTTACACTCAGAATTCAGATTCTAACTTGCACGCCAGCATCCCATTTGGTACATTCTCTTTAACCTTCTATACCAAATATAGACTCCCTTTGATACCAGTGCTTTCACTAAGGGTGAAAGCACTGGTACATCATTCAAATGCTTCAAATGCATATTAGCTGTCCTATGGCTTTTGACCAGGAATATCAGTTTCAGTCATGTAACCGCACTTAAAACACTCTTCTAAGTATTAAAAAGTAAACAGAATGGACACAAAAGAGTGTTATTTGATATATTATCTGGTAATACTGTCACAAACATTCAATTATTTTGGCTATATGATGGGATTTTGGATGACCACTGATAGAAAAAGGTAGACTTACCACTTAGAAGCTCTTTGTTTAAATTTGCTCTATCGACAGAGAGAATATACTGCATGAAAAATATATAATGCAAAGAATACTTTTGTAAGTGTTTTAGCGGATGGTTAAGGTTTTGTTAGCCAACTTCTCCTCTAAATTTTATGTCCCTTTCATAGCTATGAGGCTGAGATTCCCTCACCTGGCTGCTACAGTGCATATTTCTATACTCTTTCTACCAGCAAAAGTCAAATCCACATAATAACTTAGCCACACAGAAGATAAGAATGATTACATATCAGTGCAATAGTATCAGTGATTATAGCTATGCCTGATGTCGAGCACCCCCCCCCCCCAAAGTAAGGGATAGTGACTTATAGTTCTGCAAAGGGCAAGGGCACCAGACTACACAACAAGGGTTAAGTCTTGGTCACATTGCCAAGGCACTGACAACAACAAGGACCCCACGAGGCTTTTGGGAAATGGCTGGATCTTGGGACTTCTGCCCTTTGTGAGAGTTGTAGTTTCCCAAGGACCAAAGTGTGAATCAGTTGCAGCACAGCTGGGGTTTCATCTGCCAGCCTTCCCAATGATCATGGACTCTCTGCCTGCATGTCTTGGACTTCAGTACATACTATCTCCCTCATGAACTTTCCTCAAAGACCTTTTAAAACATTGGACTTCAGGCTTCTTCATGAAAATTAATCCTCTTATTAAATATACTTGGGATGTGGGACAAAGATGGGGTTTTGTTGCTATGAAATGCTTATGATTTGAATGTATGTATCTTGCTATGAAACATTGCTTGTCCTCCTGTCTTACTTTTGCCCTAAAAAATGTGACCCAGGACTGTTGAAATGCCTGAGGCAGGACCACAGCCTCCCTGGAAACTTACTTGATTATTCCACATCTGCATGGACAATAACAAGTTGAGATTTCCTTTCCCGCTCTCTAAGTTTTGTCTGGCGGGCAGGGAAGTCTCTTTGGACACTTTGATTGAATCACAAAGGGACAAGGCTGACCCCAGGGGTCCCTGTTGTTCCTTTCTCAAAATCCATCAGAAAACACACCTTATCAGATCTAAAGCAGGAAAACCTTTTTTAATGAAATCAACCTTTGCTGGCCAAAACAATGCCCCTCTTCCGTCCTGCCTCCCTCTCCCTGATTTGCTAAGGAGCCGAAGAGGGAGGGAGTTTTGAAACTTTCAAACCTGTATTTTGCCTATAAAATGCCTGTAACTCTTGTATTGGTATGCTTGTAGTGGAACTATTCCTACAATGCATCCAATCTCAGCTGAATCGCTAATAAAGACACCTCGGTCCCAGCTTCTTCCGCTTTGGTGGGGATTTATTATTTTAATATTTTCGCTACTGGAATTGGCTTTGCTGCCCTCACCAAGGTTCCAGGACCCTCTTTGGTGCGGTCTTTGGGATCTCCTCGGCTGGGGAGATCCTCCTAAAAGCGGCTCTATATCATGCCTATAGTGGTTGCAAACAGAAATCGTTTAAAATATTAGAGCACAATGCTCACTGTCCACCATTTTTCCCTATCCTATCCAAATCGGATTTTAATTCAGCAGTCAGGGTGCTCTCTCTTATCTCTCTCATTCCCTCCTGATGTTTCGTTCTCCTTTCACTGTCACCTTGACTGCTGCCAGACTAGCATCTTTGGCCTAAAACCAATTTCTAGTCTCAACTAGAATAGACACAGAGAATCAATGTGATTTACATATGTGTGTTTTCAAGGAATCTCTAGCATTCTCAAACATGCCAATTTGCTACTGGGCACAATTCAAAGCCTATAAAGCCCTAAACGGTTCCAACCCAGCTTATCTATCCAAATGCATCTTCCCTTATGAACCCTCCAGGAATTTGAGATTGTCTGAGGAAGGCCTCCTCTCGATCCTGCCTGCTTCACAAGCACATTTGGCGGGGATGAGAGACAGGGTCTTCTCTGTGGTGGCCCCTCAGCTGTGGAACTCCCTGCCTAGGGATATTAGATCAGCCCCCTCCCTCCTGGCCTTTCAAAAAAGAGTGAAAACCTGGTTCTTTGAGCAAGCGTTTGGAACCACAGCATGATCAGAAAGACTTTAAAGAAGAGCTTTCCAAACTATGTGTTGCCCGTAGTCTCCAGATGTGTCATGTGAAATGTGCCGCCCCCCCACCCCGACAAACAAAGGCTGCATGGCCAGAATGGCTAGGCATCCAACCTTGAATAGGCTTGGCAGCCACTTAGAGAGGAGGTGGGGGTGTTCACTGCCCCTTTAGGAGGAGGAGGAGGAGATGGTGGCAGCAGGCGCGATGGTGGCAGTGGCCTTTCAGGAGGCACCAAACCCAAGGCCCCGCCACCCTCCTCCTCCTTGTCGTCTTTAGCCATGGGGTTTGGCCCACCTCTGTCTGCCCCCTCTTTATATTGGCACTGCCCAAACTCCAGGAACATACAAACACATTAAAATGATACCTGGCTTTTTGTTCCATAGGGAATGGCATATTGTTTGCCTGAGAGTGTGTGGATCTTTCTTGCCCTCATGGGGATGCCTTTAGACACAATCTGAAATCCAAAAAGAGACAGTTGGGTTGTCTTAAAACAAATATCCTAAAGAATAGGACTTCTTTAAGAAGAGCAAGCAAGAAGGTAGTTATAAAAACATCCAAAGCAGAGATGGGGAAAGTGTGGCCCTAGATAGTCCCCAAACTTCTCAGAATGCTCTCAACTTCTGCCTATGCAATGTAGGAGATAATTTTGGTCATTCAGACTTTTCCAACAGAATCTAGAAGTATATTTTGGGTCAATTTATATTGAAACAAAGGCCACTTCTAAATCTCAGGTAGCCGAAATAAGATAAAAAATGTGATGAAATTGTCCCTATCAAGGGATACTTGGGTGTGATGGTATATGTGTGGCCCTCAAAATATATTTCCATGCATACCCTTAGTAGCGCAAAAAACTATGGTTTTGAAATTTGATGAATAAATACCATCTTAAATGCCCTTGCTTGAAAGGGTCTTTGAGTGAAATTTGCAAATGCTAAGCAAAGGACTTTGAATGAAATTAACAGCAAAAGAGAAATATACCCTTTCTCTGTTGAAAAGGAGCAACACAGAAGAAAATGTTTTTAAGAAACAAGATGTGACATGTAGAGGCCGGAAGTTGTATTGTGGTTAAGTTCAAAGGTGTGGTTAAGCGCAGAGTCTGCAGGTACAAGAAGGTACTTTCTATCAAAAGGTCAAGGGAGAGGGGCTGGAAAGAGAGTACTTTCCATGACCTATTACTTGAGTATAAAAGTCAGCAGAAAAAGAGGAGGGGTGCGGCAGTCACTTGAAGGGTAGCATCTGCGTATGCTGCCAGGCTGTCCATCTTCTTCATGAAGAAACTAAAATAAACCTTAAAATAAAATTATATTACCGAAAATGAGAAGCACATAACATTTTCTATTAAAGGCAAGGTCACCTGATCTTCCATTCCAACAGCCTTGAGAGCTTGCCTTCCCCGATGAGAAAGGGCCAAATTAATGCTTCTGCCCCGAATGGCATTGGAACTACGGATATCTGAAAGGAAATGCAGTAACACATTGTAATAGGCGATAATCTGTTGTAATGGATTGCTACATTACTTTGGTTTCAAAAGTCCCTAGTGTTCTCAGATCACAATATTGTTTTGAGTGAGGTTAGAAAAGAGATTTTGCAGGGAGTTGGTGGGAGTATGACAATGGCAACTGTTCCAATTTGGCATGGACAAGTCCAATTAATCCTCTCTTGTCCCACTTTTGCAGCTGATTTTAAAATGTCAATCTCTCTCTCTCCAGAATTTCCTGTATTATTTTATTTTCCAATTTTGCAAGCTTGCCATTATGTGGGATGAAAGTAGTATGTGGAGAGGAAAATGAGTGAAACTGACTTTGACAGATCCATTCATTTTTCCTCATCTGATGGAGTCTACAAAGAGTCCTTCTCCTGAAAAAAGGAAGAACAGTGAGCATTTCTTAATAATACCTCTAATGCAGTGGTTCTCAACCTTCCTCATGCTGCGACCCCTTAATACAGTTCCTTATGTGGTGGTGACCCCCAACCATAAAATTATTTTCCTTCCTACTGCATAACTGTCATTTTGCTGCTGTTATGAATCGTCATGTAAATATCTGATACACAGGGTGTATTTTCATTCACTGGACCAAATTTGGCACAAATACTCGATATGCCCACATTTGAATACTGGTGGGGTTGGGCGGTTGATTTTGTCATTTGGAAGTTGTAGTTGCTGGGATTTATAGTTCACTTGCAATCAAAGAGCATTCTGAACTCCACCAGCAATGGAATTGGGCCAAACTTGGCACACAGAACTCCCATGACCAACAGAAAATACTGGAAGGGTTTGGTGGGCATTGACCTTGAGTTTTGGAGTTGTAGTTCGCCTACATCCAGAGAGCACTGTGGACTCAAACAATGATAGATCTGGACTAAATTTGGCAAGAATACTCAGTATGCCTAAATGTGAACACTTGTGGACTTCGGGGAAAATAGACCTTGACATTTGGGAGTTATAGGTCCTGGGATTTATAGTTCACCTACAATCAAAGAGCATTCTGAACTCCACCAATGATGGAATTGAACCAAACCTGGCACACAGAACTCCCGTGACCAACAGAAAATACTGGAAGGGTTTTGGTGGGCATTGACTTGAGTTTTGGAGTTGTCGTTTGCCTACATCCAGAGAGCACTGTGGACTCAAACAATGATGGATCTGGACTAAACTTGGCACGAATACTCAAGATGCCCAGATGTGAATACTGGTGGAATTTGGGGAAAATAGATCTTGATATTTTGGGAGTTGTAGTTGCTGGGATTTATAGTTCACCTACAATCAAAGATCATTCTGAACCCCATCAATGACAGAATTGGGCCAAACTTCCCACATAGAACCCCCATGACCAACAGAAAATACTGTGTTTTCCGGTGGTCTTTAGTGACCCCTCTGACACTCCCTCGTGATGCCTCCAGGGGTCCCAACCCCCAGGTTGAGAACCACTGCTCTAATGGTTGATCTTTTTTTCCAGAGATAAGACCAGATCCCTTGCGAGAGTTTAATGAATAATCTAGCTTCCATCACTGTTACTACACAGAGTAACACCAACACCACCAAAGGCATATATACCATGGATTGTACCTGATGAGTGGGCAAATGGAAAGTGACTCACACAATTTATCTTTCCCTCCCTCTGGAGATCCTTGTCTCCTCCTAACACACCCTTTTTGGATCAGGGGGCCCTCATGACCAGGGAAGGGGAAGACACGTTGCATTGCAAAGTCCCCCAGGTTCAAAACAGACTGTATATATAAAACAAAACTGTGGTAATAAATGAAAGCCTAATATATGATATATTAGGGGTGTGAAATTTTTCTGTTAGTCATTGTAAGTCATATCACATTTGTTAAATTCATACTTATGATGTGATATCCAACACTTGGGCATGGCCCGCACCAGAAACTTAAGAATCGAAACTTACTCAATATTTTTCAATTTGAATTTTGTAAATCCCAGAAGTCTCATGAAGTCAGATTCATTTTTAGTGCAAGGAAGCAAAGCAAAGTCAAAAAGGCTGCTTTTGCTCTTTAAATTAATGGCCTCTCGCCATTAGGAGAAGGAAGCAGCAGAGAGAAAGCAGAGTTTGCTGGGGGGAATACTGAGAAAGCACAGAATTCTTGGAAATGTAGTTTGGGAATGCAAAGAGCCCTATGCCAGAGAATTCAAAAGGCCCTGCCCTAAACTACATTTCCCAGAATTCTGCTAAGCACCAGGAGAAAGGTGATATTTGTCTCTCTGTAGCAGAAGACAGCCAGAGTTCCATTTATTTATTTATTTACTATATTTACATTTGGAATCTGCAAAGAAGAGGATTGACTGATGCTTCTAGTGAGTAAATCTCTGGGCTGGGCTGGGAAGAAATCCCTAAATGGAAGTTCTATTGGTTTTTTTATTTGTCGTGTCAGAACAACCAGTCTAACAGAACAAAGCAAACAAACAGAAAAATACACAACTTGTGAGTTTGGTAGCTGGTTAAATGTCCTTTGACCAGTATCTGGCCACTTGGAGTGCTTCCGGTGTTGCTGCAAGAAGGTCCTCCATTGTGCATGTGGCAGGGCTCAGGTTGCATTGCAGCAGGTGGTCAGTGGTTTGTTCTTCTCCACACTCGCATGTCGAGGATTCTACTTTGTAGCCCCATTTCTGAAGGTTAGCTCTGCATCTCGTGGTGCCAGAGCACAGTCTGTTCAATGCCTTCCAAGTCGCCCAGTCTTCTGTGTGCCCAGGAGGGAGTCTCTCATTTGGTAGCAGCCATTGGTTGAGGTGCTGAGTTTGAGCCTGCCACTTTTGGACTCTCGCTTGCTGGGGTGTTCCAGCGAGGGTCTCTGTAGATCTTAAAACTATGTCTAGATTTAAGTTGTTGGCGTGCTGGCTGATACCCAAACAGGGGATGAGCTGGAGATGTCTCTGCCTTGGTCCTTTCACTATTGGCTGCTACTTCCCGGCGGATGCCAGGTGGTGCAATACCGGCTAAGCAGTGTAATTACTCCAGTGGTGTAGGGCGCAGACACCCTGTGATAATGCGGCATGTCTCATTAAGAGCCACATCCACTGTTTTAGTATGGTGAGATGTGTTCCACACTGGACATGCATACTCAGCAGCAGAGTAGCACAGCGCAAGGGCAGATGTCTTCACTGTATCTGGTTGTGATCCCCAGGTTGTGCCAGTCAGCTTTCGTATGATATTGTTTCTAGCACCCACTTTTTGCTTGATGTTCAGGCAGTGCTTCTTGTAAGTAAGAGCACGGTCCAGAGTGACTCCCAGGTATTTGGGTGTGCTGCAATGCTCCAGTGGGATTCCTTCCCAGGTGATCTTCAGAGCTCGGGATGCTTCTCTGTTCTTGAGATGAAAGGCACATGTCTGTGTTTTAGATGGGTTAGGGATCAGCTGGTTTTCCCTGTAGTAGGCAGTAAGAGCACCTAGAGTTTCGGAGAGCTTCTGTTCTACAGTCTCAAAGTTCCCTGCTTGAGCAGTAATGGCACGATCATCAGCATAGATGAAGCTCTCTGTCCCTTCTGGCAGTGGCTGGTCATTTGTGTAGATATTGAACATGGATGGAGCGAGCACGCTCCCCTGAGGCAGGCCATTCTTCTGTTTCCGCCATCTGCTTCTCTGGCCCTGAAACTCAACAAAAAAGCTCCTGTTTTGGAGCAGGTTTCCTATGAGGCGGGTGAGGTGGTAGTCCTTTGTAATATTATACATTTTTCTCAGGAGGAGGCGGTGGTTCACAGTATCATAGGCTGCTGATAGGTCTATGAAGACAGCTCCTGTGATCTGCTGCCTTTCAAAGCCATCTTCTATGTGCTGAGTCAGGTTCAGCACTTGCGATGTGCAGCTTTTGCCTTTTCTGAAGCCAGCTTGCTGTGGGATCAGACAGGGGTCTATTTTTTCCATAATTCTATGCAAAATAAGTCTCTCCAGAACTTTGTAGAGGTGGCACAGCAGGGAGATTGGTCTGTAGCTTTTTGGGTCATTACGGTCTTTGCCTGGCTTCAAGATGGCGATGACTCTTGCTTTCCTCCAGATTTTGGGGATCTGACAGGATGCCGTGCAGTTGTTCATCAGCTCCATCAGCCAGTGCCTTGCTTTGGGACCAAAGTTCTTGATTTGTTCCATCCGTAGGTCATCGAGGCCAGCTGCTTTGCCATTTTTACATTTATTGAGAGCCATGTCCAATTCAATAGATGTAAAGGGTTCATGGAGGTTGTTGTTCTCAATCTCTGGTTGCCTGGCTATTGGTTTCTTTCCTACTTTGGTGGCAAAGTTGGGTTTCCCATTCTTCAAGAGTTGATGTGCTATCTGATCTGCCTTTATGTTGGCATGGGTATTAGTTTGTGAGGGGTCATTGCTCAACCGTCTCAATAGCCTCCACGCCTTCTGGCTGCTCCTGCCCATGTCGACCTCTGTGATCAACTTGATCCACTGTTCTTTCTTGGCTTCAGAGATGGAGGACACAATGCTCTGCGCTGCCTGGAGGGTTTGCTCACTAAATGGGTCTTTGTTGTGGAGCCTGTAATAGTTTTCCAGCAAGGCAGCTGTTTCAGGGGTAATGCCCTGAAGGTAGTTGGTTCTGCAGCCTCTTGGTATCGAAGCCCGTGAGCAGGTTTTCACAATTTCAATAAAGTGCTCGTATTCCTCAGGGATTGGCGCGGCCGATGTGATCATGTCATCTAACATGTCTGAGAATTTAGTCCAATCTGCCTTTCTGAAGTTGAATCTTCGTTTAAATCGAACTTCCTGAGGCCTTATTGTTGGGAACAGTTGGCATACTATTGGTCGGTGCTGTGTGTTTGGGATTGGTGGTCCCACTGATTTGGTGCATTGCTGTACGATGCTGTCGCTTACAAATAGGAGGTCTGGGTTGTAGCCTCGGTGCCATCTCCCGCTGTTGTAGGATGGTGGGAGCTTGCTATCATGGATGAGTGATAGTTTGTGCAGTTCAGACCAGGACAGGACAGCCTCTCCATTTCTGTCCTCTTGGGCATAGCCCCATACGTGGCTATGGCTGTTGAAGTCCCCAATTACTACCGCCCTTTGGTGCCTGTCAAAGTTCTCGGGGGAGGAGAAGCAGAACTCTTCATTTGGGGGCTTGTACACAGAGGTGATGGTGATGTTGTTAAGCTCTACTGTTATAACCTCTATATTGTCTTCTTCAGTATTGTGGGCACTGCTGACTTGGAGGCCTGGTTTGACAAAGATGGCGCTTCCATACTGCGCATGTGGTCTTTCTGCTACTAAGACCATTCCTGGAACTTTGGGTCGTTTCTGTTGTTCATCCCTGTGTGTTTCTTGGACACACAGCACGCCACATTTCTTATCTCGGCACAGTTCATAGAGCAGTTGCTCTTTGGCAGCTGACATGCCTTCGATATTGATTGAGATTATTGTCATGGTTGGTCCTGAAAAGGACCGTTGGTTGTTTTGCTTGCTTGCTTGCATGCTGGTCGCTTCTGTGGCGAGAGAATCTGCCGTCTACGAAGACGTTGCCCAGGGGACGCCCGGATGTCTTGCAATCCTGCGAGGAGGCTTCTCTCATGTCCCCCTTCTATTGGTTAATATTCATTCAATGAGATGGCTGTTATGGCTTTAAAAATGTTTTTGTCAAAACTTAAAAAAACCCTAAAATCAGTAGATATATGAATATTTCTGAAAGATGGAGAGAATGATCCCGTTATCTTATATCATTGTATAGAAAATTCAAGGAGATGGCTCTTGTGGTTTTTTAAAAAACATTGTTTATAAAAACTTTGAAAAGTCCCCAAAAATCCATGAATAAGTAAAACGTTCTGAAACTTGATGGGCTAACAGTGGTAAATGTGCTCTACCATTGTAGCTAGTTTCATCCCAATACATGTAAAAATTGAGGGAGAAAGGAGCCCTTGAAATTTCCCCACTTGTGCAATTACTATAATGAGACAATAATGAAATTTCGTTATTCTCATTATGTAACAACTTTTTTTTTACTAATGATCCTTTAATAATGAAATGACAGTGTCCCCTAATTTTGTAGTAACCTTTGAAACTTATTTTATTGATCGCATAGCCCTAATACATATCTACCGAACAGAATTTGCATGTATATACTCAGAGCAGGATTTTAATGACAGTTGGTTTTTAGTTAAGAACAGGGGTCCTCAAACTGGTTAAAGAGAGGGCCAGGTCACAGACCTTCAAACTGTTGGAGGGTCGGATTAGAGTTTGAAAAATACATGAATGATTTCCTATGAACACTGCACATATCTTGTTTGTAGTGCAAAAATCACTTTAAAATAATACAATAATTAAAATGAAGAATAATTTTAACAAATATAAGCTTATTAGTATTTCAATGGGAAGTGTGGGCCCGCTTTTGGCTGATAAGATAAGATTGTTGTTGTTGTGTGCTTTCAGACTTAGGTTGACCCAGAGCGAGGGCCGGGTAAATGATCTTGGAGGGCCGTATTTGGCCCCTGGGCCTTAGTTTGAGGACCCCTGGTTAAGAATATTATCAAAATAGGCATACCTGGTCTGCTTTCATATAGTTCCACTACACAGCCTCTTTTTGCAAAGAAGCAAGCATTTAAAGAACCTACCTGCAAACAAAAGAATTAGGAAAAGTGTTTAAAATTATGAAGGTTTGGGGACACCACTTAATTCTGCAATATACGATGTGTCTAAAGGCTTTTCAAGAAGGGGCAGATCAAAAAATATCACCAGACAGAAAGACTTCCATCCAAATATTTATCTAACCCTGAATGTAAACCAAACACCAGGACATTGGTTAAGAGGCGCCAAAGCAGTCTTTCTATACTTTTGAGAGATATGTAATGCAGGGAAAAGCAGGCTTTGCATCATTTTACCAAAGACTCATGGTTGTCAGCCTCATGCACAGTCTCCCGTAGCCAGCTCAGTCCACAATATCATAGCTCAATTTGTCAGAATCAATAATTATAAACTAGCAGCAATAGAAACCACAGTGTGTGCTTGACATGCATGCAGAAAAAAATTTCAAAACATAATTGTAATAATGTGTAACTGGAGCACATATACATTAAAGGGTTCAAAAGCATAGAGTTTTAGTCTTGTAGGGATATTGATACAATACATGTAAACTTAACATACAAAAAAGCTGGTTGTATCTAACTACAGAGATAGTTTAAATAAAAGTAATAATAAAACACTGCACAAAAACGTGTAGACCATCATTTTGGTGTCACCCCTCTGATGGTGTGAACCAGAGCAGATTACACCCCATCCTGTAAGTCCAGTGCTACACAAGCTGTTTGAAAAACAGTAATCTGACCTTTTAGCTCTGAAATCTATATAAATAAAAAATGAAATGTTCATTTGTGGGATTAACATAACTCAAAAACCACTGGACAAATTGACTCCAAATTTGGCCACAATACACCTACTAACCCAAGGAGTGACCATCATTAAAAAAATTGATTTTGTCATTTGGGAGTTGTAGTTGCTGAGATTTATAGTTAACCTACAATCAAAAAGCATTCTCAACTCAACCAATAATGGAATAGGACAACCCCCCACCACGAGAATAGGATAACCCCCCAGCACCATGTCCCAGAAGCACTTTATTAGAGTTAAGACTCTGCACATTGCACTTGCCCAGAATTCCAATATACCACCGTAACATCCAGCACTTTTTAACCTGTACCCATCATTGGCCCGGCCTGTTTTTAATGTGTAATAATGTAATGTTTTTGTCATTGCTTATGTTTTAATTTTTGCTTTGTATTGTATCGTTATTGTTTGCTGTTGTTGTGTTGAGGCCTTGGCCTCTGTAAGCCACATCGAGTCCTTCGGGAGATGCTAGCGGGGTACAAATAAAGTTTAATAATTAATAATAATAATTGAACCAAATGTGGCACACAGGACTCCCATGACCAACAGAAAACACTAGAAGGGTTTGGTGGGCATTGACCTTGAGTTTAAGGGTTGTAGTTCACCTACATCCAGAGAGCACTGTGGACTCAAACAATGATGGATCTGGACCAAACTTGGCACAAATACTCAATATACTCAACAAATACGGTTGTGGCCCAACTTACCTGTCCGAACATGTCACCCCTTATAAACCATCGAGGACTCTAAGATCATCTGGGGAGGCCATGCTCTCGGTCCCGTCTTTGTCTCAAGTACGTTTGGTGGGGACGAGAGAGTGGTGGCCCCTCAGCTATGGAACACCCACCCTAGGGAGATTAGATCTGCTCCCTCCCTCTTAACGTTTCGGAGGCAAGTTAAAACATGGCTGTTCGAGCAAGCGTTAACAAATGCAGAGTAGCTAATATAGGAAATTGGACGATTTGACAATGGAACTGGAAAATGCTTGATAATAATGCTAATGATGTTGTTTTTATTGCTTTTATGGTGTTTTATAATGTTTGTTTTAATCTGTATTAAGTTTTTATATGTACTAATTTGTTGGAAACCACCTTGAGTCGCCAATTGGCTAAGAAAGACGGTATACAAATACAGTAAATAAATAATAAATAAAATATGAACACATATGGAGTTTGAGGAAAATAGACCTTGACATTTGGGAGTTGTAGTTACTGGGATTTACAGTTCACCTACAATCAAAGAGCATTCTGAACCCCACAAACTACAGAATTGGGGCAAACTTCCCACACAGAATCCTCATGACCAACAGAAAATACTTAAGGCCATCCAGTCCAACTCCCTTTACCAGGGCAAGAAAACGTAATCAAAGCCCTCCTGACAAAGAGCCATCCAGCCATAGATATAGATAGATAGATATGATTCACACACAGATATATATAGTATCACAGATTTGAAAGGGATCCCTAAAGAAGGACAATTGTATGTTGCATGTTCAAGAGTAGGCAAACCAGACAAAGAAGCAGCAAGAAATACCATTTACCCCAAAGCATAAAGAAATTACATATACTAGAAACCAACACTTTCTCATTACTTTATTTTCCAGATCACCAGACTGGGCCACAGCAATGCGTGGCAAGGGACAGCTAGTTTTGTTATGAAGAGTAACATTATAATTGTACAAAGTCCAAGTTTCTTACCAATCCTCCTCCAATAATAGCTACTGTTTTCCTCTGTGTATCAGAAGGATCCATGACTAGGCTTCTGCTTACTCCAGGGACGAAGAGTCAGTCTACAGGTTTCCAGTAGCAAGTAGAAATCTGGACTCTCAATTCATTATCCTCACCGCCCTCCCTCTCAGGTTATTCATTAACTGGAATAACCCGAATAGCTGAAGCAACAATTTAATCTCTAATCAGTTTATAGGTGACGTGCTCCTCACAAGACCCATGACAGGTGCTGATGACTGCTGGACTGACCACAGGCTGATCCGATCCACGATGGCTATCAAGATCGCCCCCAAACACAGACTCCAAGGAAGAAAGACAAGGCGCAAAATGAACACCCAAGCCCTTCAGGAGCCCTCCAAACGAGCCCATCTCTGAACAGCACTCAAGAACCATCTACCCACAGAACACACCGAAAGTGTTGAGGAACACTGGAACAATCTGAAGACTTCCATCATCACAGCCTGCGAAGAAACTATTGGATATCAAACCAAGAAACATCAAGATTGGTTTGACGAAAATGACATCGAGATCCAACAGCTAATTGACAAGAAAAGGAAAGCATTCCAAACATGGCAGAGAGACATCAACTGTGCTGCTAAGAAAAAGATCTACGCCAGCGCAAAAGCTGAGGTCCAAAGAAGGACAAGAGAACTCAAGAACATCTGGTGGACAAAGAAGGCTGAAGAAATCCAACACCTGGCAAATACCCATGATGCTCAGGGATTTTTCAAAGCCACAAAGGTCATCTATGGACCAAGAAACCATGGCATACAGCCTCTACGCTCATCAGATGGAACCAAACTCCTGAAGGACCAAAAATCAATTGCACTACGTTGGAAAGAACACTACCAAAGCCTCCTGAACCGCAGCTCCAATGTGGCCGAAGAGGTTCTCTCACAAATCCCGCAACAACAAATGAGGGATGAGCTTGCAGCACTGCCTAGTTTGGAAGAAGTTAGCAATGCCATCAGCCAACAAAAAAATAACAACGCCAGCAGACCTGATGGGATCCCTGCTGAAATCTTTTAAGAGGGAGGACCTGAGCTGACACAACAACTCCACCAGCTCATAGAAAAAGTGTGGGTGACCGAGAAAATACCAGCAGATTTCAAGGATGCCATCATCATCACCCACTTCAAAAAAGGGGAAAGAACAGACTGTGGAAACTATCGAGGTATCTCCCTTCTAACCTCCGCTGGGAAAATCCTCGCAAGAATCCTTGCAAACCGCCTTTTGCCCCTCTCAGAAGACACCCTCCCAGAATCCCAGAACGGCTTCCGCCCCTCCAGAGGAACTGTGAACATGATCTTCACTGCACGACAGCTCCAAGAAAAATGCAGGGAACAAAATCAACCTCTGTACCTGGCATTCATCGACCTTGCAAAGGCATTCGACACAGTGAATCGCAGCGCTCTCTGGACCATCCTCCAAAAAATCGGGCGCCCTAACAAATTTGTGAACATCCTGCGGCTCCTCCATGATGACATGATGGCAACAGTTTTGGACGGCAATGGCTCCCAAAGTGACCCATTTAAAGTGGAATCCGGTGTCAAACAGGGATGTGTTATTGCCCCAACTCTATTCTCCATCTTCATTGCTATGATACTTCATCTTGTTGATGGGAAGCTTCCCTCCGGAGTGGAAATCATCTATCGGACAGATGGCAAGCTATTCAACCTCAGCAGACTGAAAGCCAAAACCAAGGTTACAACAACATCTGTTATAGAACTCCAGTATGGTGATGACAACGTCGTCTGTGCCATTCAGAAGAAGATCTACAAGCCACTCTAAACACCTTCGCAGAAGCATATGAGAAGCTCGGCCTGTCATTGAACATTGAAAAAACCAAGGTGCTGTTCCAGTAGACACCAACCAACCCCTCTCCAATGCCAGTGATACAGCTTAATGGTGTAACATTAGAAAATGTTGATCATTTCCGCTACCTTGGCAGCCACCTCTCCACCAAAGTCAACATCGACACCAAAATACAACACTGCCTGAGCTCTGCGAGCGCAGCATTTTTCCGAATGAAGCAGAGAGTGTTTGAGGACCAGGACATCCGTAGGGATACCAAGGTGCTTGTTTATAGAGCTATTGTCCTCCCAACCCTGCTATATGCCTGTGAGACGTGGACTGTCTACAGATGTCACATGCAACTCCTGGAACGATTCCATCAGCGCTGCCTCCGGAAAATCCTGCAAATCTCTTGGGAAGACAGGCAGACAAACGTCAGCGTGCTGGAAGAAGCAAAGACCACCAGCATTGAAGTGATGGTCCTCTGCCATCAACTCCGCTGGACCGGCCACATTGTCCAACCACCGTCTCCCAAAGCAGTTGCTCTACTCCGAACTCAAGAATGGAAAATGGAAACCTTAAAAACTCTGGCATAGACACTGAGAACTGGGAAGCCCTGGCCCTTGAGTGCTCCAGCTGGAGGTCAGCTGTGACCAGCAGTGCTGCAGAATTTGAAGAGGCACGAATGGAGCATGAAAGAGAGAAACGTGCCAAGAGGAAGGCGCGTCAAGCTAACCCCGACTGAGACCGCCTTCCACCTGGAAACCGATGCCCTCGCTGCGGAAGAAGATGCAGATCAAGAATAGGGCTCCACAGTCACTTACGGACCCACCAGAATACTGCTCCTGGAAGACTATCCTACTCGGCCAATGAGGGATTGCCTAAGTAAGTAAGTAAGTAAGTAAGTACGTAAGTAAGTAATAACCATAAACATTTATTACCCACTTCTTGAGGCTCGATGCAGGGTACAACATCATTAAAGAAAAGAGATAAAACACTATTAAAATATTCAAGAGAGATATAGACAAGCTGGAACGTGTCCAGAGGAGGGCAACTGAAATGATCAAGGGTCTGGAGAACAAGCCTTATGAGGAGCGGCTTAAGGAGCTGGGCATGTTTAGCCTGAAGAAGAGAAGGCTGAGAGGAGATATGATAGCCATGTATAAATATATGAGAGGAAGCCACAGGGAGGAGGGAGCAAGCTTGTTTTCTGCTTCCCTGGAGACTCGGACGCGGAACTATGGCTACAAACTGCAAGAGAGGAGATTCCATCTGAACATTAGGAAGAACTTCTTGACTGTGAGAGCCATTCAGCAGTGGAACTCTCTGCCCCGGAGTGTGGTGGAGGCTCCTTCTTTGGAAGCTTTTAAACAGAGGCTGGATGGCCATCTGTCAGGGGTGATTTGAATGCAATATTCCTGCTTCTTGGCAGGGGGTTGGATTGGATGGCCCATGAGGTCTCTTCCAACTCTTTGATTCTTAGACACATAGAGTTAAAATGCTGTTAAAATTGGCTGATAAATGCAAATAAAATCCACAAGCTAAAATTGACTGGGTAGGCCTGCTGAAGAGACAGATCTTCACTTGCATCGTAATGTCTGACAGCTGATTTAGCTGTGGAACACTGTCTCGGGGAAGCTGATGAATAAGGTCCTCTGGGTAAAGATGGGTAAGTCCCCATTTTGAAGAGGAGGGCTTTGAAATGGAACCCCACATTTTTTGCCTTCTGCCCCTAAAGCATGTTTCTCTCTAAGGCTGATTCCACACAGCAGAAAAGTCAGTGCCAAGCTGGATTTAAAATCGATAATCCGGGCAGCAAGACACCCAACCCCCCCCCCTCCCGCACCCACCCAAGACTTTAAAAAAGAAAATAACTTATCTAGCCACAATTAAACTACTGCCAGAGCTCTCCTGGCATGTAGAAATGATGTGCCAGGAGAAAGTAATGAGGAGGAAAATCGCTTCTTGCCGCCCCTGCTCCCTGCCTCCTGGCGTGTCATTTCTACTCACCAGAGGGCTCCAGCAGCAGTTTAATTGTGGCCAGGTAAGTTATTATTTTTAAAGTATTTGGGGGGGGGGGGTGCTGGTGCACTTGGGGTTTTCTGGGCTGACCCCTTGGTAGTCACTTGGATACTGACCTATCATTTTAAAATTGGAGCCTCTGGTGGCGCAGTGGGTTAAACCCCTGTGCCGGCAGGACTGAACACCGACAGGTCGCAGGATCAAATCCGTGGAGAGACTGATGAGCTCCCTTTATCAGCTCCAGCTCCTCATGTGGGGACATGAGAGAAGCCTCCCACAAGGATGATAAAAACATCAAATCATCTGGGCATCCCCTGGCAATGTCCTTGCAGACAGCAAATTCTCTCACACCAGAAGCGACTTGCAGTTTCTCAAGTGCTTCTGTTACTTCTTGATCTTACCGTAGCGTTTGATACCGTTGCCTACAATTTAATGATCCCCAGGCCAGAACCCAGCAACCATGGCTCCTACAGCTGCGGCATTCCAGAAGCTTTTTACTGACAAAATCACTTTGCTCCGGCAGCAACTGCCCCCTACACCCAAAACTTTGAGTGAGCTGGAGACTCCGTGGCCGTTTAGTGGGCCTATTTTTGATCAATTCATCCCGCTAGACATGGAAGATGTCACCAGAATCCTGGCTGCTGCAAAACCAACCACCTGTTCCCTTGATCCATGCCCCTCTTGGCTGGTTAAGAGCTGCCTGGAAGGACTATTCGATCCTTTGAACAATATAATCAATGGCTCTCTTGAACAAGGGGTTTTCCCGGATAACCTAAAAGAGGCAAGGGTCCGTCCCTTGTTGAAGAAGCCTAACCTGGACCCTATGACTCTTGCCAATTATCGTCTGTCTCTAATCTTCCATTCTTAGTTAAGGTGATAGAGTGGGCTGTATTGGGACAATTGCAGCAATTTTTGGATGACACAGCCGGCCTGGATCCTTTCCAGTCAGGTTTTCGCCCGGGTCATGGGACGGAGACGGTCCTGGTTGCCATTACAGATGAACTTCATTGTCAGTCTGATAGCGGCGGATCAGCGCTTCTGGTACTTCTCGATCTTACTGTAGCGTTTCATACTGTTAACTACGATTTAATGATCCACCGTCTCGCCATGTCCAGAGTTCGCGGTCAGGCCCTCAACTGGTTCAATTTATTCCTCTGAAATCAGAGTCAGTGCATGGAATATATGGACCAAGTCTCCGAAAGTTCCCCCCTCCTATACGGGGTACCCCAAGGTGCAATTCTCTCCCCTCTTCTTTTCAACATCTATGTTAGACCGCTTGCCAGTTTGGCTGGGAGATTCGGCCTGGACTGCTATCAATATGTGGACGACACCCAACTCCTGTTGTGCTTGGAGCCTGGAGTAACGTCAATACCTGACAATTTCACCTTATGCCTGGGAGGCTCTGTCGAACTGGCTAAGTGGTAGCAGACTGAAGGTGAATCCGGCGAAGACTGAGATCCTTTGGCATGGCCGCCCAATAGGTCCGACCCATCCATTACCTACCTTTGATGGTGCTGCTCTATCTCCATCGCCTACCGTTAAGAGCCTAGGTGTCATTTTGGATTCACAGCTGACAATGGAAGCTCAGGTCGCTGCTGCCAGCAAACAGGCCTTTTTCCATCTTCGACAAGCGAGGCAACTGGCACCTTACCTGTCGGATGAGGCTCTAGCAATAGTCATCCATGCCACGGTCACATCTAGGCTGGACTATTGTAACGCCTTGTATGTTGGCCTTCCTATTTCTACGACCCAAAAGCTCCGTATTGTCCAGAATGCAGCAGCCAGGTTACTCACAAAAACGCCCATGAAATGCCATATAACACCAGTGCTGCGGCATCTACACTGGCTCCCAATTGAGTATCGTGGTTTGTATAAGATGCTGGTCCTGACCTTTAAAACTTTATATGGCCAGGGTCCATTGTATCTTAGAGACCGTCTCTCCTTCTACCATCATCGGAGGTCGCCACGACCATCCCAACGCGATTTGCTCTATATACCGGGTCCTAGGAAAGTGCACTTGGAGAGCACCAGACGCAGGGCTTTTTCTATTTCTGCCCCTGCCTTATGGAATTCCTTGCCTCCCTATTTGAGAGCCATGCGTGACTCAGGGCATTTTATCCCAGCACTTAAGACCTGGCTTTTTACTAGAGCATTTGACCCATGTTAATTTTAATATTTGTATGTATGTGTTTTATCCTGTATAATTTATGCAATGTAAATGGCCTGGAGCATCTCGGATGGAGGGCGATTAATAAGTAATTAAAGATGAAAGATGATGAGATGAAGTCGCTCCTGACATGACAAAACATTTTTTTTAAAAAAATTAAATGGCATAGGAAAGTAAATGGCACAGGAAAGCTAAGTTTTGAATCTTTTAAAATAATCTTTGCAATTAAAATTGGAAACAGATGAAAAATCTGATCAATATCTGGCAATTCCCAGTTACATTACATATGACACACCTTCCTATTTCTCACCGAATGGAAAGGGTTTGAAGGAGATTTACTACTTCATCACACTAGAGAATGAATCCACTTTAAATCTGGTGTCTGCCTCATGAAGAATTCTGGGGTTTGTAGTTTAGTGAGACAGTTAAAGGCTCCTCCCTAAACTACAAACCCCAGAATTCTGCAGGAGGCAGAAACTGGATTTAAAGTGGATTCTTTCTCTAGCTCAGTGTTTCTCAACCTTCCTAATGCCGTGATCCCTTAATACAGTTCGTCATGTTGTGGTGACCCTCAACCATAAAATTATTTTCATTGCTACTTCATAACAGTCATTTTGCTACTGTTATGAATTGTATTGTAAATATTTGATATACAGGATCTATTTTCATTCACTGAACAAATTTGACACAAATACCCAACACGCCCAAAATTGAATTGGTAGGGTTGGAAGGGGACGGGATTGGTTTTGTCATTTGGGAGTTGTAGTTGCTGGGATGTATAGTTCACCTACAATCAAAGAGCATTCTGAACTCCACCAATGATGGAAGTGAACCAAACTTGGCACACAGAACTCCCATGACTAAGAGAGAAAAATGCTGGAAGGCTTTGGTGGGCATTGACCTTGTGTTTTGGAGTTGTAATTCACCTACATCCAGAGAGCACTGTGGACTCAAACAATGATGGATCTGGACCAAACTTGGCAAAAATACTCAATATGCCCAAATGTGGTGGCAGCACAGCCATTGAATCAGAAACATCATGTACTACTGGGGTTATTTCCATCCAACATTAGGTAACAGTTGATGCAAGAATATAGAGAACCTCCATATTCTGTTCCTAATCTATGGGATGGGCTGATGAATTGCCCACCAGGATGCTGACATTTCAAAGAGTATTTTTATCTAATGTGCTGCAAGGATAGAAATGAAGAATCTCCACTGGCTCCCTTTGGCTCTTCTTTTCTGGGACAACTTCCATTCTTCTATGTGTCATCGCTTTCCGAGGATGATTGTCTTCCAGTGTTCTTGTGGGTCCGTATGTGGCTGTGGAGCCCTATTTTTGCTCTGCATCTTCTTTCGCAGTGAGGGCATGGGTTTCCAGGTGGAAGGCGGTCTCGGTCGGGGTTGGCTTGATGCGCCTTCCTCTTGGCACGCTTCTCCCTTTCGCCCTCCATTCGTGCCTCTTCAAATTCTGCAGCACTGCTGGTCACAGCTGACCTCCAGCTGGAGCTCTCAAGGGCCAGGGCTTCCCAGTTCTCAGTGTCTATGCCAGAGTTTTTAAGGTTGGCTTTGAGCCCATCTTTAAATCTCTTTTCCTGTCCACCAACGTTCCGTTTTCTGTTCTTGAATTCAGAGTAGAGCAACTGCTTTGGGAGATGGTGGTCGGGCATCCGGACAACGTGGCTGGTCCAACGGAATTGATGCTGGCGGACCATCACTTCAATGCTGGTGGCGTTTGCTTCTTCCAGCACGCTGACGTTTGTCAGCCCATCTTCCCAAGAGATTTGCAGGATTTTCCGGAGGCTGCGCTGATGGAATCGTTCCAGGAGTTGCATGTGATGTCTGTAGACAGTCCACGTCTCGCAGGCATATAGCAGGGTTGGGAGGACAATAGCTTTATAAACAAGCACCTTGGTATCCCTATGGATGTCCCGGTCCTCAAACACTCTCTGCTTCATTCGGAAAAATGCTGCACTTGCAGAGCTCAGGCAGTGTTGTATTTGGTGGATAGGTGGCTGCCAAGGTAGCAGAAATGGTTAACATTTTCTAATGTAACACCATTAAGCTGTATCTCTGGCATTGGAAAGGGGTTGGCTGGTGACTGCTGGAACAGCACTTTGGTTTTCTCAATGTTCAGGCCGAGCTTCTCGTATGCTTCTACATTGTTATTATGACATTCATATCTCATCACCAGGAGATCATCATGAGATCCAGAGGCAGCCAGCTGGAAGAGGGGACTCAGGCCCCTTCTACACTGCCATATATTTCAGATTATCATCGCAGATAATTCATATTATTTGCCTTGTACTGGATTATCTGAGTCTGCACTGCCATATAATCCACTCCAAGCAGATAATCTGGATTTTATATGGCAGTGGAGAAGGAGCCTCAGATGAGAGAGAGGGGTCTATTTTGCTTGAGTAGACGTGATAAGCAGAGCAAAGGCTCAGACTATGATGTTTCAACTTGTAGCTATAGGTTTGTCCTATCTGCCAGCACACTGCAACATTCAGTATAGAAAGGAGTAAAAAGTTACAGATGCAAAAAGGTTTGTTTTGTCCCCAAACCCAGTCCACATTGTATTGTCGAAGGCTTTCATGGCTGAAATCACTGGGTTGTTGTAGGTTTTTTCGGGCTATATGGCCATGTTCTAGAGGCATTATCTCCTGCCATTTTGCCTGCTTCTATGGCAAGCACCCTCAGAGGTAGTGAGGTCACAGCCTCTGAGGATGCTTGCTACAGGTGCAGGCAAAACATCAGAAGAGAATGCTTCTAGAACATGGCCATAAAGCCCGAAATACCTACAACCCATTCCACATTCTTTCCCAACCTCCAGAGGGTGGACACAAACAGACAGCAGATTGCTTCAAATGCAACCAGTTTATTAAAATTTCCATCAGACCACTTGGCCAATCCACTGCTGAGATTCACAGGCCTTTAAATGTTTGGCCAATCAGCAGCCAGGGATAAACAAAGCCCTTCGTCCAATGATGCCGTGCATCCTAGAAGTTCAACAATCACCTTTGTTTGTCATGTTATCCAATGTGTATCCTTTTCTATATAATGCCCATGCTTGTACCTTGAGGGCATGCAGGATTTGGGAACTGTTTGTCTCCAATGTCCATCTGAAATTGATTTCTGTTCCTGTTTTCAGCTCTTGCATATTTCATTGGATCAGATTGGGAGTTATAGCATGCAGGACAACAGGAATTGGGTTCTAAGAGCCCTGTGGATCCCACAATCCATGAATGCTCAGATCCCTTTATATACAATGATTTATTAAAATGAATTTGTTTTGATTTTTTAAAATTCAACCATAGCTGGTTGAACCCTTCGATAAGGAAGACTGACTAGTGTCCCTTCTCCTTTCTGCACATGCATATGCAATACATACTGTGGTGGCATAACAGCAGTGTTATCTCATCCTTCAGTGTAACTAATGTCTAGACCGGCTGCAATCTTATGCAATTTATGTTTGATGTAAGTTCCATTGAATTAAGTAGGATTACATCTGAGTAAATATGGAAGGACGAAACTGACTGCTGTGAAATGAAGTATCAGATGAGGACATTCCAGTCATAATTCAGCCATGTGATTGGTGCCACTTTGTTGGCCACCTAGAAGAGAATACAACATAAATAGCACTGTTAAACAAAATTTATTTGTCATGTCAGAGCAACCAGTCCATTATATTACATTTCTAACAGAACAGATTTGGTAGTTGGTTAAATGTCCTTTGACCAGTATCTGGCCACTTGGAGTGCTTCCGGTGTTGCTGCAAGAAGGTCCTCCATTGTGCACGTAGCAGGGCTCAGGTTGCATTGCAGCAGGTGGTCGGTGGTTTGCTCTTCTCCACACTCGCATGTCGAGGATTCCACTTTGTGGCCCCATTTCTCAAGGTTGGCTCTGCATCTCGTGGTACCAGAGTGCAGCCTGTTCAGTGCCTTCCAAGTCGCCCAGTCTTCTGTGTGCCCAGGAGGGAGTCTCTCATTTGGTATCAGCCATTGGTTGAGGTGCTGGGTTAAACAAAATAACAATGAAGTTATGAAACATCAAACACAAGTAAAAAAGCAAAGATAGCCACTGTAGTGTAGTGGCTTGAGTGTTGAACTATGACTCTGGAGACCAGGATTCAAATTCCTACTCAGCCATGAAACTCACTCAATGATCTTGAACAAGTCGCACTCTCTCAGCTTCAGGGGAAGGCACTGGCAAACCTTGCCAAGAAAACTCTGTGATAGGGGCCTATTCAAAAATATAATTAGAGCTTGCAGGGAAAGCCTTTCACAAATAAATGCACTGCCCTTTCTTCCATAAGAAGCGGCCTTCGATACCGTTGACCATGATATCCTTCTGGGACGCCTCGTAGACATGGTACTTGGGGGTATTGCTTTGCAGTGGCTCCAGTCCTTTCTCGAGGGATGGTCCCAGAAGGTGTTATTGAGTGACACCTGTTCAACCCCACAATCATTGATGTGTAGAGTCCCACAGGGTTCAATACTGTCCCCGATGTTGTTTAACATCTACATGAAGCCGCATGGGGGAGATCATCCGGAGTTTCGGAATGAGGTGTTATCTTTATGCAGATGATGTCCAAATCTGTCACTCCTTCTCACCTGTCAACAAGGAGGCTGTCCAGACTCTGAACCGGTGCTTGGAAGCTGTGTCGGACTGGACGAGAGCTAACAAATTGAAACTGGATCCAGACAAGACAGAGGTCCTACTGGTCAGTCGCAAGGCCAAACAGGGCATAGGGTTACAACCTGTGTTAGATGGGGTTACACTCCCCCTGAAGACGCAGGTTTGCAGCTTGGGAGTGATCCTGGACTCATCACTGAGCCTGGAACCCCAGGTCTCAGCGGTGGCCGGGAGAGCTTTTGTACAATTAAAACTTGTGCACCAGCTGTGCCCGTACCTTGGGAAGTTTGATCTGGCCACAGTGGTCCACACTGTTGTTACATCCCGAACAGATTACTGCAACGCGCTCTACGTGGGGTTGCCTTTGAAGACTGTTCGGAAACTTCAACTAGTCCAACGGGCGGCAGCTAGACTACTCACCGGAGCGTCATGCAGGGAGAATACCACCCCTCTGTTATGTCAGCTCCACAGGCTGCCGATACAGTTCCAAGCACAATTCAAAGTGCTGATATTGACCTATAAAACCCTATACGGCTCCGGCCCAGCGTACCTGTCCGAACATATCTCCTTCTACGTCCCGCCTAGAAATTGAAGATCTTCTGGAGAGGCCCTGCTCTCGGCCCCCCACCTGTGGAATTCACTCCCCGGGGAAATTAGATCATTGTCATCCCTCCTCTCTTTTAGAAGTCTCTTTTTAAAAACATGGATATGGGACCAGGCCTTTGGGTAATCTGGTAGACCGACAAGGACAATGACAACAAGAGCTTTGGAAACAGATTATGATAAGATGAATGGACTCACTAATTACAGAACTCGGCAAAACGATGGCCACCAGGCTGGCTTTTTTCTAGTAGATTTTATTGTATTAATTTAATGTTTTAATTATTTATAATTACTGTTTGTTGTGTATTTTATTGTGTTATTGTGTTTAATTGAAGGCTGGAAGCCGCCCTAAGTGCCCCCCCCCCCCCGGGGGTTGAGAAGGGCGGGGTAAAAGTACCCGAAATAAATAAATAAATAAATAAATAATTGTCTTGATTCCTGCAACTTAACTGAGAAGAAAGGGGGGCTTTTGTTGTCATAATTCCTAAAACATTGGAAGTCAAAAATACACTCCATTGCAATTACTTTTGAGAACTCAGAGGAAATCCTGAACCACTTTCCATTCATTCCTGCTCTCCTAGAGAAATCTTAGCAGTTCAGTGGCATGGACTGAATGATCTGCTACCTTAGGCAAGGAAGAGATACCAGAAATGGCAGATGCTTCCTGCTTCTCCTCACAAACAAGTATCTCAGGCCTGGAGATAATCTTAGATCTTGAGAGTTTTCCATCTTTTCATATTGGATCAAACCTGATATTTCTAGCATGTTTCTGGAAGAGGAGCTCCCTCAAGTGGTAAAAATGTCATTAATCATAGAGTTGGAAGAAACTACATGGCCTTCTTGTCCATTCCCCTGTCATGAAGGAAAAAGCACAACGGACCCAGCTCCTGTTTAAAAGTCAGAGTACAAGGGTCAGATTGACACAGAGGAAGCTTGTGCACTAG
Source organism: Anolis sagrei (assembly GCF_037176765.1). Lineage (NCBI taxonomy): Eukaryota > Metazoa > Chordata > Lepidosauria > Squamata > Anolidae > Anolis > Anolis sagrei. The sequence goes on along the minus strand of NC_090021.1, from coordinate 162,579,591 downwards.
GTTTTTTTTACTCCTACCTCACCCAGGGTTTTATCATTTTATCTTGTCCATTTGGCCTGCCCATTCTATTTGATTTTATATTGTGTGAATCTGCTTTATTGTTGTATTTTGTTATTATAATTTATTTTTATTTTATTTTTATGTATTTTGTCATGTATTTTGCATTTTACTGTCTTGTATTATATTTTTAAAAGGGCTTGGCAAGCTATTAGCTTTCCCGAGTCCCCATTGGGGAGATGGTGGCAGGGTATAAATAAAGTTGTTTATTGTTGTTGTTGTTGTTGTTATTGTTGTTGTTGTTGTTACCTTTGCTTATCTGATGCTGTGGAAGTCTACAAACCTTGGGGTAATCCATGCACTCCTTGTGCTGGCATGCTTAAAAAAAAGAACATGTAAATTAGAAATACGCATTTGTAGTAAGGAATTCATTTTTTCCCTGCAATGCATCCATGTTTTTTCTTACTAGTTTTCTAGGCACTTATATGAGCTAAGGATTGCAGTAACTGATATATAAATTCTCTAAGTGATAACAGTGGCTTTTCAGAAAAGTTGAGATCTCAGCTGAGACCAGGAATTTGTGTATGCAATTGAACCAAGCTAGCCAAAATGCGCAATTCCAGAGGTTAGCCAGAAGAGATAAGGAACTATTTTTAAATAAGCAATGCATGGAAGTGGAAGAAGACAACAGAATAGGAAGAACAAGAGACCTCTTCCAGAAAATTAGAAACATTGGAGGTAAATTTCAGGCAAAAATTGGTATGATAAGAAACAAAGATGGCAGGGACCTAACAGAAGCTGAAGAGATCAAGAGAAGGTGGCGAGACTATACAGAAGATCTGTATAGGAAGGATAATAATATCGAGGATAGTTTTGACGGTGTGGTGAATGAATTAGAACCAGACATCCTGAGGAGTAAGGTTGAATGGGCCTTAAAAAGCATTGCTAACAACAAGGCAGCAGGAGACGATGGGATCCCAGCTGAACTGTTTAAAATCTTAAAAGATGATGCTGTCAAGGTGATGCATGCCATATGCTAGCAAATATGGAAAACACAAGAATGGCCATCAGACTGGAAAAAATCAACTTATATCCCCATACCAAAAAAGGGAAATGCGAAAGACTGCTCAAACTTCCGTACAGTGGCCCTTATTTCTCATGCTAGTAAGGTAATGCTCAAGATCCTGCAAGGAAGACTCCAGCAATACATGGAGCGAGAGTTGCCAGATGTTCAAGCTGGGTTTAGAAAAGGCAGAGGAATGAGAGACCAGATTGCCAATATCCGCTAGATAATGGAGAAAGGCAGGGAGTTTCAGAAAAACATCTACTTCTGCTTCATTGACTATTCTAAAGCCTTTGACTGTGTGGATCATAATAAATTGTGGCAAGTTCTTGGTGGGATGGGCATACCAAGCCACCTTGTCTCTCTCCTGAGGAATCTGTACAAGGACCAAGTAGCAGCAGTAAGAACTGACCACGGAACAACAGACTAGTTCAAGATTGGGAAAGGCATACGGCAAGGCTGCATACTCTCACCCAACCTTTTTAACTTGTATGCAGAACACATCATGCAATGTGCGGGGCTTGATGAATGCAAAGCTGGGGTGAAAATTGCTGGAAGAAACATTTAGGGTAGTATGCAGTATGCAGATGACACCACTCTGATGGCCGAAAGCGAGGAGGAGCTGAGGAGCCTTCTAATCAAGGTGAAAGAAGAAAGCGCAAAAGCTGGGTTGCAGCTAAACGTCAAAAAAACCAAGATTATGGCAACCAGAATGATTGACAACTGGAAAATAGAGGGAGAAAATGTGGAGGCCGTGACAGACTTTGTATTTCTAGGTGCAAAGATTACTGCAGATGCAGACTGTGGCCAGGAAATCAGAAGACGCTTACTTCTTGGGAGGAGAGCAATGTCCAATCTCAATAAAATAGTAAAGAGTAGAGACATCAGACTGGCAACAAAGATCCGCATAGTCAAAGCCATGGTATTCCCTGTAGTAACCTACGGATGTGAGAGCTGGACCTTAGGAAAGGCTGAGCGAAGGAAGATAGGTGCTTTTGAGCTGTGGTGTTGGAGGAAAGTTATGAGAATGCCTTGGACTGCGAGAAGATCCAACCAGTCCATCCTCCAGGAAATAAAGCCCGCTGCTCATTGGAGAGAAGGATACTAGAGAAGTACTTTGGCCACATCATGAGGAGACAGCAAAGCCTAGAGAAGACAATTATGCTGGGGAAAGTGGAAGGTAAAAGGAAGAGGGGCCGACCAAGGGCAGGATGGATGGATGGCATCCTTGAAGTGACTGGACTGACCTTGAAGGAGCTGGGGATGGTGACGGCCGACAGGGAGCTCTGGCGTGGGCTGGTCCATGAGGTCACGAAGAGTCGGAGACGACTGAACGAATGAACAACAAGCCAAAATGAAAGTTTCATTACTTTCTTAATATTAGAAATATGATTTTTATCATGAATTTTATACACTCTGTTTTGGTTCTACTGTTGACAGCAATGTTCAACAAAAACAAGGTGGAAAATGGTTAAGAAAGTATCAGAAAGGCATATGGAATCAATGCAATGCTTTCAGTGTGGCATTGTTGGCTTACCTTTGTATAGTATTAATGGGAATGGGCAAATTATGGACATCAGCTGGGAATCCTCCTAGTTGGGTGCCAAAGCCAGGTTGCATGACTGGAGGCCACATGGAAAAGCCAGCCTGAGGTGGAATGGCTGCTATCCCAGGAGTAGGGTAGTGATGATGATGTACGGTTGAAGGCCGTGGCTTCTCTGCTCTTACCAAAACAGGGGCAGCAAGCTACATATGGTTTCAAAAGAAGAGCATATGTATTATTGAGCATTACTATCTTACAGGGCAGGCAAAGGTGAGTTCTAGACAGGCATTAGGTTCCCTGTGTTGTTATCTGTATTTCAGGCTTACAAACAATTTAACCTTAACTCTCAAAAACAATACATCTTTCTTATTGCAAGATTTGTAGCATGGCTGTTTCTCTTATGTTTTATTCTTGAAAATCTTAGCAAATGTAGGCATTTCCTAAGTCCCCTTCTACACTGCCATATAATCCAGTTCAAAGCAGATAATGTGGATTTTATATGGCAGTGTAGAAGGGGCCGAAGTGTTCTGTTCAGGTTTCAGCTTTGAACTTTCCAAGTATCAAAATCCATATACTGTATTTCACTGCCTTACTGATGGCAGGAGCTACTTTGTTGTCGCTTGCATGGTTTCAATCTGTTAGCAGCAAAATGACTTTATTTCCAAGATTCTGGAGGACTGAATATAGTATTGAGGAATCTCTGCTTTATTGATACTGTCCAGCCAATTAATATAGCATCATTGTTATAGTTGGCATATGGCCACTAAATTGATTAAGATTGGTATGAGGATCAGATCTAGGATTTAATAATAATAATAATAATAATAATAATAATAATAATCAGAACATATTATTATTATTAATAATAATAATAATAATAATAATAATAATAATATCCCGTTTTTCTCCCTAATGGGACCCAAAGTGGCTAACAATGCAATATAAATCAAAGCATGTTTAACATAAAATACAAGACAAAAATAACACAAAGCATAATAAAGTACTAAAATAAGATATAAATAAAGATTAAGCATTAAAAACATTTAAAACCAATTACAATTATTGTGAAGACTCATCAATTAAACAGTATATTTCGCTAAGCTCAGTGCAAATCGACAGGTAGGTCTTCAACTTATTCTTGAAAAATAACAGGGAAGGGGCAGTTTTAATCTCAATGGGGAGGGAGTTCCAAAGGGCCAGGGTGGCTACTGAGAAGGCCTCTCTCTCATTGCTGCCAACCATATTTGTGATGGTGGCGGCAACAAAAGAAGGGTCTTAATGATCGGGCAAGTTGGTGAGAGGCTTTTAGAAGAGAAACAATGAGACTTAATCTGGGAAACTCAAGCTTATAAATCAATTTCTGTGCAACCGAGAGAAAATACTTTGAAAATTATACATAGATGGTACCACTATCCACTTAAACTACATAGAATTAATAGCACAATTCCTAAACTATGTTGGAGAAAGAGTGGAGAAATAGGGGATTGGACCCACTTGTGGCTAATATGCCTCAGTATAGAGATTCTGGGATGAAGTTCTACCATGGATACAACAAATGGTTCTATTACTGATCTCTATCACTCATGCAGTGTGCTGCAAGACTCAAAATAGTCAGAACATGAAAAAAAAATATATATCTCTCTCTATATATATATGTAATGTTCGTTTGTGGGATTAACATAGCTCAAAAACCACTTTGCGATTTGACACCAAATGTGGACACAATACACCTATCAGGCCAACAAGTGACCATCACTCATAAAAACACTGAAAAACACAGCAGAAGAGACTTAAAAAGCCAAAAAATAAAAAATACATTACAACGCATGCACAAAACACATATGTACACAAATACACATATATACACATATACACAAATATATGCAGAAATATATACACACATATATGCACACACAAAACGCATACACAGAAAGAGGGAAGGAAGGAGAGAATGAGGGAGAGAAAGAGGGAAAGAAGAAGAGAAGGAAAGAAAGAAAGGTAGAGAAGGAACGAAAGAAAGAGGGAGGGAGGGAAGGAAGGAGACAAGGAAGAATGGGACCAAAGAGCAAAGAAAGCGAGAAAAGAAACAGGTAGAGAAGGAAGAAAGAAGAAGGGAAAGAAAAAGAGGGAAGGAAGGAAAGAGGGAGGGAGGGAAGGACGGAGAGAAAGAAAGAAGAAGAGAAAGAGGGAGGGAAGGTTGGCTACAGCAACACATGGCGGGTACAGCTAGTTTATCAATAAATATTGATTAAATACAATATGGGCACTCTCAGAAACATTAACCTATACATTGAGATTGGCATAAGGAGAAATAAAAAGAAGACCTATTTGACCTATTTATTTATTTATTTATTTATTATTTGAACTTATATGCCACCACACCCTTGGGGTTCGGAGCGGCTTACAAGAATAGCTAAAATCTAACAAAATTTAAAAGCAATTTAAAACAATTTAAAAACAACAGTATCAAACATTAAAAGCCAGTCGAAACAGGTATGTCTTACATGCCCTGCAGAAAGCTGGTAAGTCCCGCAAGGCACGGACTTCAGGTGGCAGAGTATTCCAGAGTAATGGTGCCACTGCTGTGAAGGCTCTGCGTCTGGTTGCTGTTAGACGCAAGGTCTTGACTCTGGGGACTTCCAATAGATCTTGGTCCTCAGAACGGAGGGATCTCTGGGGTTGGTAGGGGGTGAGGCGGTCCCTCAGATACATCGGCCCCAGACCATGCAAGGCCTTAAAGGTGAGTACCATCACTTTGAAAGTGATCCAGTGCTCAATTGGTAACCAATGCAGCTCTAGTAAGATTGGTGTTATGTGGCATCTCATTGGAATTCCATGGAAGCCATTTATTAGAAATATGTACAGAAGTTACGGCCAATTTCAGCCATCGAACGATCAAGAAAAAGTATAGGTAAACAATTAGAAAAACAAACCAAAGGAACTATATGTAATGGAGAAAATTAGAATAACTGAACACAAGAGAACTGACAGAGCTGTATTTGTGTGTGTGTGTGTGTGTGTGTGTGTGTGTGTAAATGATGGATGCGGGGGAGTAGAGAGATGGGAAAGTCAGTGTAATTATGCAATTGTACTGTCTTAAACCTTTTAAAATTAAAAAATAATTAAAAAATTAAAAATAGTTGGTATATGAAAGCTGATGAATCAAACTCTGCTGCCAAAGATAAACCTGAATTTCCAGCTTCTTAGTTACCATCTGGTAATATTTGAAGTCCTGTTAAAAACACATTTACCTGCTGCCCAGGTTGAAGAACAGGACCTCCATGTCCATTTGCTGGTGAATACACAGGTGGCGGTAGGGACTTCAGCATCATGTTCTGCATAATGATCTGGTGCATCTGCGCATTTTGCATTAGCATCATCTCCACCATATCTGGAAAAGCATGAACGACAATATCATGAGGCCATTTCTTGTGGTCTTCTACTGATATTATAGTAGAATGCAAGGGAAAACAGCAACCACGAAAAGCACAGAGATGCTAGCCTGGCACCCCTGACCATTCCCAGTTCTGACCATGAAGGTAGTTTACCATGTAGTGGTATCCCTAGGGGGTGCAATTTAAATGTGTGGGCACTATCAGAGGGAGGGATGCTGAAATGACCGTCTTCCCCGGAGAGGGTGTCCTCCTAGGCTCTCCACCTGCTCCAAGTGGCAAAAGCAATGGATGGGACTGTGGCACAGCTGACTGGGAGTCAGCTGCATTAAGGTCACTACTGATCGAAAGGTCATGAGTTCAAATCCAGCCTGGGTCGGAGTGAGCTTCGGACCATTTGTCTAGCTTGCTGTTGACCTTTGCAGCCTGAAAGACAGTTGCATCTGTCAAGTAGGAAATTTAGGTACCGCTTATGCGGGGAGGGTAATTTAACTAATTTATGACGCCATAAAATCTCCAGCAAACATGTAAAGAATAAAGAAGTACAGCATCAGTGTCACAAATGGATGGTGAAGCGATAGCTCCCCTGGTGGCCAGAATACCCTCATGAAGCTGGAATGTTAAATAACCTCTGTGTGTCTGTCTATATATGTTGTGTGTCTATGGCATTGAATGTTTGCCATGTATATGTACATTGTAATCTGCCCTGAGTCCCCTGTGGGGTGAGAAGGGCAGAATATAAATACTCTAAATAAATAAATAAATGACTCCCTTTTCTCTCCTTTCCACCTGCAGTCCTTGCCCCTCTCAGCCAGAGTCTCCTTTCCTCCCATGGAGCTGAATCAGAAACTGGCCCAATACCACAGCATTTTTCAAATAATATTCCCCATCACTGCCTGCTGCTAGAACAATGACTGGTGGACAAGGTGACGTCTGTCCAGGATAGCCGCTTTGTCTTTTCTGCTGTTTCCATAGTTCCCAGCCAACTTATGCTGGAGTATGCTCAGTTTGGGACAGTGTGGGCTTCCAGTTGCCACGGGCTGCTTCTCTTCCCTTCGCTGCCCTTCCCTGCCCTTGCCCTGTGTAACAACAACTCTAGTGGCACCGCCAACTGGCACCACCAATAGTTTTCTGCTGCGTGTGAGCGCTAGTCAAGACAGACAAACAACAGTCACAGTAGTGACCACTGTTTCCTATCTCATCTTTGGGGCATGATGAAAGCATTCCTCTCCATACCTAGATGTCAATGTATACATCTCACACCGATAGAGCATAGGATCCACTTAGGGCCGGGGCTGGATCTACAGAAACTCATTGCTTTGTTACCTTTTTTAAAACCTGAAAAACACTTCACACCTTTCCTATACTTAATCTACTTTGACCTTAGAATGGGTTATTTAATTGGGACCTGAGGTAGAGAGCTGCCAAGGCCTGGAAAATTCAATTGGTACAATGGGCGGCAGCCAGGTTACTAACTGGTGTGACTTACAGGGAGCAGTCAACCTCCCTGTTTAAAGAGCTCCACTGGCTGCTGGTCATTTTCCGGTCCCAATTCAAGGTGCAGGTTCTTACCTACAAAGCCCTGAACGGTTTGGGGCCTGCCTACCTGTGTGACCACATTTCTGTGTACAAACCCACGTGATCTCTTCAATCATCTGGAGAGGCCCTGCTTGCGCTCCCGCCTCCTTCGCAGGCGCGATTGCTGGGGATGAGGGAGAGGGCCTTCTCAGTGGTGCCCCCCCCCCCCCGACTCTGGAACTCACTTCCTAAGGACATCAGGCATGCCCCAACATTGCCAATCTTTAGGAGGAGTCTGAAAACATGGCTGTTCCAGTGTGCCTTCCCAGAATATGGAAAATTCCCAGCAATATGTCCTCAGAATGCACTTTACTACTGGTTTAGGATTGACTGCAATCCCTCATCTCTTTTAAAACCTATACCAGATATATCCTATCTTGTTCATACCCAGGGTTTATTTTTAAAAATTTTAAACTATTACCTTTGGCTCGGCCATAGGTTTTAAATCCTTGTGTGTTGCTGTTTATTGGTTATTGTTTATATGTGATTTATAGACTACTGCAACACTTTCTACGTGGGGTTGCCTTTGAAGACTGCTCGGAAGCTTCAAATGGTCCAGCGTTCGGCAGCCAGGTTGCTAACAGGAGCGGCACTCAGGGAGCATACGACTCCTCTGTTGCGCCAGCTCCACTGGCTGCCAGTTTGCTACCGGGCACAATTCAAAGTGCTGGCGTTAGCCTATAAAGCCCTAAATGGTTCTGGCCCTACTTACCTCTCCGAACGCATCTCCTCCTATGAACCAACTAGGACACTAAGATCATCTGGGGAGGCCCTGCTCTCTGTCCCGCCTGCATCACAGGCACGCTTGGCGGGGATGAGAGACAGGGCCTTCTCAGTGATGGCCCCTCGGCTGTGGAATGCCCTGCCTGCAGATATCAGATCGGCCCCCTCCCTGCTGGCGTTTCGGAGGAAAGTGAAGACCTGGCTGTTTGAACAAGCATTTGATTAAACAGTGTAATTGAACATAGGAATACGGAATAATGGATGATGAGACTGGATTCTGATTTTACATTTTACGGCGAGCGCCGCTGGTAGCCCCGCCTTTACATTAGTATGAACTGCAGCAGGGAGTTCCGCAGTTCCTGGGCCAAGCTTTTGGGGCCAACAGATGAAATGCGCCCCAGCCGCTAGCTCCAAGACCAGGAATGCCTGCAGCCTCAGCTAACTCCCCCTCTCCCTTTACTTTGTATCTTTCCCTAATAAAGTGCTTGAAACTTGAAACTTTCTACTTTTGTATCCCTTCTTGGCTCTAACTCCAAAATATCTCAAATAAACCCCTTTCTGGGCTCCGGACAGCCGTGAGCCCGCGGGAGGCGCCTCCAGGCGCCCCCCGGACCCCGAATCTGCGTTCGATCAGACCGCGGATACGGAAACCGCCATTACAAACCTCGCTATCCACGAGAACACTTAACATGGCGGATCGCCGCCGTTCCAATTTTATATTTTTCTATGACTAATTCTAAGCCTAACTGCCATCTCCCTTTCTTTGTTTTGGGCTGCTCCACCCGAGGAAAAATTAGTTTTGTTTTGAGTATTTCTGTCTTGCAGAGAAACAGCTGATTGTCAGTTGGCTGGGTTTTCCGCTTCTCCGCGGCAGTGCCCGCTCCACATTGATTCTGGCCGCCTGAGACCTGCGGCAGCCGGCCGCAGGAGCCCCGGGGAGGGGGCCAGTCGGGTCCCGGGTCTCGGCTGGGAGATGTAGTTTTCTAAAGGACATTGCCCCATTCTTCACCAGTTGTGAACTCTTTGCGGACCTTTTGCCCTCACTGATTGACTTGATACCCTATGAACTTCCTCCACGGACTCTGAACCAGGCCCCTTGGAGAGAACAGCCTCCGCCTGTGGGTGTGCACCCTTGCCAAGAAGATCACACTTCAAACAGAAATGAATTGCTTTTATCAACTGTCATTGTCTCTAATAAACTTTGCCGGGTTGGGAAGGGGACCCCTTTATGAAATATATGAAGAATGTATATGATATGTATAATATGAAATCTATGAGATGTACCCTTGCCCTTTTTCCTACTTTTCCCCTCTGAACCTTACCCTACTAAGAAAGGATGTGACCTGAGGTTACAGCAGAGGAAATCCAATTTCCTCAGAATAACCCCATTCATATTGACATTTTGCATGGATCAGGGTTGACAATTATCTTAAGGCTTGTTTTCAGAGTCAGACAAACAAGCCAGAGATGGGTCAACTGAAACCCGGAAAAACGGACTGATTAAATCAATCATGGTATTTGTGTAAGCTCCTTTGTGATTAAGGGTCCCCTTGTCTACAGAGTTTTGAGATCCAAATGCCACCAATAGCCCCTTTTCATGTCTATACACATCTGCGATCAGAAATCAGGAAATCCTTTGTTTCCCCTGTCTGCCCCCCCTGCCGTGTAAGGACAAAGGCTCTCAATCAGCTGGCGGACGCCTCCCAGGCGTTCCGCCCCCTCCGAGCTGTCAAACCACGTCCCGCCTCCTGGCCGCTGATTGGGCCATCTTCGAAGGCGCTCTAAGGGCTCTGATTGGCCCCCTGGAGGCGACAGCGCCCGGCGATTGGAGGGGAGGCGGGACAAGCGGCCAAGCCTCCTCCCAGCTGTTCCAGAGCCAGCCAATCAGGGCGGAGAAAACTGACAGAAGGCGGGCGGGAGTTTCAAACCGGGTTTCCTTTGTTTTACTTGTATAAATATGCCTGAAAATCACTGTACTGTATGCTTATGGAGGATTCATCCCTGTAACGCATCCTTTTCAGCTGAATCGCAGAATAAACGCCTCGGTCTCTGATACCTCTTCAGCCTGGTGAGATTGATTTTTAACACTTTTGCGTCTTTTTGGATTGGCATTTGCTGGCTGCTCACCAAGGCCAAGGACCCACTTCGCGGTCCTCAGGGATTTCCCCCGCTGGGAAGACCCCCCAAAAGAGCTCGATATCACTGTTGAGGCGCTAATGATTGTTATACTGATGTTTAATGATTTATGTTACAATTGTTTTCCATTGCCCTATACTTGTCTCATGATGTTTGTATCGATGTTGTTCACCGCTTTGAGTTGCCTGAGGGCTGAGAAAAGCGGTATATAAATAAAGTAAATAAATAAATAAATAAATAATATTGTGTTGTATTTATTGTTTTTGTTTATTGCTTTTTGTTTTTATTGATGTGTTGTTGGGCTTGGCCTCATGTAAGCCACTCCGAGTCCCTTGGGGAGATGGTGGCGGTGTATAAATAAAGTTATTATTATTATTATTATTATTGTATTCATCATATTCTGAAGAGAAATCCAAAACAGACCCAAAATCTCCTCTTCCTGCCCCTTTCCACAGCCGCATATTGCAAATATGGTGGCAGGCCCATCTTTAGCTTTCTCTCAATTTCCCTGAAGACCAGTCCCATTATTGTCAACTGGGATTATTCCTAGGTAAATATAGCAGTGCTCACCTTCTTTAATACTCCCAGAGCGAGGGGCTGGAAAAGGCTGTGGAGGTGGAATCTGAGTAATGAGTGGTGATTGCTGAGGTATCTGTTGAATAATAGTAGCTGGTTGAGGAGGCAACTTTGAAAAGAAAAAGGCAAACAGAAAAGGCAGTGACTCAATGGTTCTGTCCATGGAAATGTTCAGTATATTAAATGAACATAGGTTTGGTACTTAGCTCAGATTAACTATGCTACTAATTAATAATCTTTTAGAGGGTCATCCACACCTGCCTTTAAATCTGCAAGACATTTTGGGAAAGCAAGTCAAGGACATATAAGACTAATTCAGGTCCATCTGTGTAGAGAACTATGTCCACCTCTGTTGTGGTTTTATACTGTTTTAAAGTTCAATTTGTATTTTGTTGTTATGTGTACTGACTTGTTGTAAACCGCCTTGCGTCGCCGATAAGGCTGAGAAAGGTGGTATACAAGTATAGTAACTAAATAAATAATAAATAAATAATCATAGTACAAAGGCTATCCAGGTTTCTTGGGGTCATTATCATTGTTAATGATAACATTATCATGGCTTATCATTGTTATTTGGTAAACTAAGCCCTTTCTACACTGTCATAAAAAATCCAGATTATCTGCTTTGAACTGGATTATATGGCTGTGTAGACTAATATAATCCAAATCAAAGCAGATAGTCTGGATTTTATATGGCAGTATAGATGGGGCTTAAGATTGATTGAAAGACTATTTCCTATTTCTAAGCAAAGATGTGAATATTATGGGGAGGCGGATGGTAACTAGACTCCTATAGATCCTATAGTAACTTTCTTCGGCCAGCACCTTAATCACTCTGACTTGGACACCACCTCAGCCCTGTTGACTTGTAAATGCCTTTTTACTTTTGATGTTTTGAGTGTTTGCTATAATTAGATCTAGTAGTAAACATGTTCTAAATGTTTGATTTATATATTTAAATGTCTGAGTTTGTTATTTTTGAGTTATTCTATAAGTACACCTGATGTTGTTTATTTTATTGTTTATTATTTGATTTGTTTGTTATGTTATGCTGGCATTGAATGTTTGCCAATTTTCTGTTGCAAACCGCCCTGAGTCCCCTCGGGGATAGGGTGGTATAGAAATAAAGACTATTATTATTATTATTATTATTATTATTATTATTATTAAATCTGCAGAAGTCAAAAGGGATGACTGTACTCCACTTTGAAGGTGTAAATATGTAAAACTTTTTAAATCCGTCCATACTGGCTATTGTTCATTCCTCATGCAGGAGCGCTAGAAACAATATCATACGAAAGCTGACTGGCACAACCTGGGGATCACAACCAGACACAGTGAAGACATCTGCCCTTGCGCTATGCTACTCTGCTGCTGAGTACGCATGCCCAGTGTGGAACACATCTCACCACACTAAAACAGTGGATGTGGCTCTTAATGAGACATGCCGCATTATCACAGGGTGTCTGTGCCCTACACCACTGGAGAAATTACACTGCTTAGCCGGTATTGCACCGCCTGACATCCGCCTGAAGTAGCAGCCAATAGTGAAAGGACCAAGGCAGTGACATCTCCAGCTCATCCCCTGTTTGGATATCAGCCAGCACGTCAAGAAATAGTTTTGTTAGATCTACAGAGACACTTGCTGGAGCACCTGCAGCTACATGCACAATGGAGGACCTTCTTGCGGCAACACCAGAGGCACTCCAAGTGGCCAGATACTGGTCAGAGGACATTTAATCAACTACCAAGTTTGCAAAATTTGTGGGTTTTTTTTTATCTGTTTGTTTTGTTCTGTTAGAAATGTAATACAATGGTATGGTTGCTGATGACCATGCCTGGGTGTTTGCTCTGGCCGCCGTCGCTGGGAGGACTTGGGCCGCCATTGCTTGGAGGACTCTGGCCGCCATTGTGTGGAGGACTCAGGCTGCCATTGTGTGGAGGACTTTCCACTGGGCAGGAAGCTCATCAGCTGATACATCTCCTGCCAGCTCCTCTGCGGCCTGGAGGCGGGATTTTCTGCGTCTCCAGTTTGGCGCCTTCGCTGCGTCCCCCCCCCCCTTCCTCCTGCTGGAGACCCGAGCGCGGCCTAGCAGTTGGCGTGGCCCAACAGGTCGGCGCTTTCCTGCATTTCCATCGGCCTTCCACCCTGTGGGCCTTCTTGGCTTCAGCCAGCCTCCCATCGTTGCTTGGCCTCGACTGTTTGGCGGTCCGACTGTGCTGTCCGTGTATATGACTGTGTTGTCTGTATATGTGATGCCCTCCATCGCGTCTATCGCTACTATCTACGGAAGGACCAATAGTAACCATCCACTGATTTGCATTTGTCATCCATTGTTTACATCTGCAAACTACAACTTCTTTACCTATAACAACTGTACCTAACCATTCACTGATTTTCAGTTGTCATCCATTGTTCTGTAACTGTATGCTATAACAACCTCACCAATAACAATTGTACCTAAACGGGAATTGGTAAGCAGAGGGACCATTTGCACTACAAACTGTAACTGAATTGTCTGCAAGTCTGTAAGCCCGCCCAGCGTAACACCTTATCTACCTCCCTGTACCTGTTCTGCTGCTAGTTGCTACTAATTTATCCATCTTTAGCACTTTCCCTCCATGCCGCACTTTAACTAGTATTGGTTAAATACTAGCAACACTATTGCACTTTAAGATTCTGGCCGCACTTTAACCAGTATTGGTTTACTACTAGCAACACTGCTGCACTTTAAGAACTGCAGATACGATTAGTTTTTGCACTTTCGATATTGCGAATCTAGTGAAGTGTCTTAACAGCTATTATCCATGTGCTCCTCCATTTCCTTGTATGTACTATTCTTGCTGTTAATTAACTGTGGAAAGGACAGGGGACAAAGCGGGCTGGAGATCCTGAGAAATAATGGAGCGGGGGGGGGGGGGGGGGAGAGACAAGGGGAACGGAAGTTTATGGCAAACTAAGATCTCAGCAAACCAAATACCCAACAATGAATTGCAAACTGAAGCTATAGATATGGAATGCGGCATGGAGGGGGAAGGATGTTCCACTAGCCGAGGGGCCCCCATAGAAGTGGTGGTGGGGAAGGGGAGATGCGGGAAAAGGAGACCAATAATTCGGCCTAGGGATTGTGTATCAACCTTAGTAATTCCGAACCGGTCTCCTAACATGGTAAATTGGTGTAACCAGGATGGCGGTCCCTCTGGATTGAAGGTGGTGCTGTTGAACGCCAGATCTGTCAATGGAAAAACAACTTTCATCCAGGACCTAATCCTGGATGAACGGGCAGATCTGGCGTGCATCACGGAGACCTGGCTGGACGAGACTGGAGGTGTGAATTTGACCCAGCTCTGCCTGCCAGGTTTTTCCGTGCAGCACCAGCCGAGATCCGGAGAGCGGGGAGGTGGGGTTGCAGTGGTCTACAGAGATTCAATCCCTCTGACCAGGGGCCCCATCCCGCAGTCAACAAATTTTGAATGCGTCCACCTGAGGGTGGGTGACCGAGACAGAATAGGGATTCTATTGGTGTACCATCCAACTCGCTGCACCACAGTCTCCCTGCCTGAGCTAGCTGGGGTGGTCTCGAGCCTGGCATTGGAGTCCCAACAGCTCATTGTGCTGGGGGACTTCAATATCCATGCCGAGGCGGCCCTTTCAGGAGCAGCTTAGGACTTCATGTCTGCCATGGCAACCATGGGGCTGTCCCAACAAGTATCTGGCCCCACCCACAGTGCGGGACACACATTGGACTTGGTTTTCTGCCAGGGATGGGAGGAAGGTGGCGGTGTTGAGGAGCTAACCATCTCTCCGTTGCCATGGACCGACCACTTCCTGCAGAGGTGGAGGACCCATTAAGTTGGTCCGCCCCAGGAGGCTTATGGATCCGGATGGATTCCTGATGGCTCTTGGGGAGTTTCCCGCCGCCTCGGTAGGTGATCCTGTCGATGCCCTGGTTGCTCTCTGGAATGGGGAGATGACTAGGGCAATTGACATGATCGCTCCGGAACGTCCCCTTTCGAGTAGCCGAGCTAAACCAGCTCCTTGGTTCACCGAGGAAATGGCAGCGATGAAGCGAAGGAAGAGGGAACTAGAGAGCATGTGGCGTTCGGATCCGAACGAGCCAAATCGAACATGGTTTGTGTCCTTTTTAAGGGCATATGCCGCAGCAATAAAGGCCGCGAAGAAAGTTTTCTTTGCGGCCACTATTGCGTTTGCAAAGAACCGTCCGGCTGAGTTGTTCCAAATTGTCAGAGGCCTTTTAAATCCCACCACTCAAGGTGAGAACCCTGACAATTCGGCCTCTCACTGTGAAGCTTTTGCTCAGTTCTTTGCAGACAAAGTCGCTTTGATCCGCTCTGGTCTGGATACCACGTTAAAAGCAGTCTCTGAGGATGTAACACGAGCACCTGCTTGTCCTATTTTGATGGATTCTTTTCAATTGGTGAAACCCAATGATGTGGACAAGATACTTGGAGGAATGAGGCCTACCACGTCCATCCTAGACCCCTGCCCATCCTGGCTTCTAAAGGAGGCCAGAGAAGGATTGGCTGAGTGGGTGGAGGTGATGGTGAATGCCTCCCTCCGGGAAGGCAAGATTCCAGTGAGCTTAAAACAAGCTATAATAAAACCGCTGTTGAAAAAACCATCACTGGACCCCACTAAATTTGACAACTTTCGGCCAGTGTCCAATCTCCCCTTTTGGGAAAAGTCCTGGAACGCATGGTGGCCTCACAACTCCAGGTATCTTGGTAGACACGGATTATCTGGATTCGGCGCAGACTGGTTTCAGACCGGGACATGGTACCGAGACAGCCTTGGTCGCCTTAGTGGATGATCTGCGCCGGGAGCTTGACAGGGGGAGTGTGTCCCTGTTGGTGCTGCTGGACCTCTCAGTGGCCTTCGATACCGTCGACCACGGTATCCTTCTGGAACGCCTCACGGGGATGGGACTTGGAGGCACTGTTTTACAGTGGCTCCGGTCATTCCTAGAGGGCCGATCCCAGAAGGTGTTGCTGGGAGACACCTGTTCAACCCCACAACCGTTGTCTTGTGGGGTTCCACAGGGTTCAATTCATGTTGTTTAACATCTACATGAAGCCGCTGGGAGAAATCATCCGGAGTTTCGGGGTACGGTGCCACCTGTACGCAGATGATGTCCAACTCTGTCACTCCTTCCCACCTGCTACTAAGGGGGCTGTCGAGGTCCTGAACCGGTGCCTGGCCGCTGTAACGGTCTGGATGAGGGCAAACAAATTGAAATTGAATACAGACAAGACAGAGGTACTCCTGGTCAGTCGCAAGGCCGAACAGGGTATAGGGTTACAGCCTGTGTTGGATGGGGTCGCACTCCCCCTGAAGACGCAGGTTCACAGCTTGGGTGTGATCCTGGACTCATCGCTGAACCTGGAACCCCAGGTTTCGGCGGTGACCAGGGGAGCATTTGCACAGTTAAAACTTGTGCGCCAGCTGCGCCCGTACCTTGGGAAGTCTGACTTGGCCACGGTAGTCCACGCTCTGGTTACATCCCGCCTAGACTACTGCAACGCTCTCTACGTGGGGTTGCCTTTGAAGACGGCTCGGAAGCTTCAACTAGTCCAACACTCGGCAGCCATGATTCTAACAGGAGCGGAACGCAGGAACCCCCCTGTTGCGCCAACTCCACTGGCTACCAATTTGCTACCGGGCTCGATTCAAAGTGCTGGCGTTGACCTTTAAAGCCCTAAACGGTTCCGGCCCAAGCTACCTATCCGACCGCATCTCGGCCTATGAACCCACCAGGACTTTGAGATCTTCCGGTGAGGCCCTGCTCTCGATCCCGCCAGTTTCACAAGCATGGCTGGCAGGGATGAGAGATAGGGCCTTCTCAGTGGTGGCTCCCCGGCTGTGGAACGCCCTTCCTACAGACATTAGATTAGCACCATCTCTAATGGTATTCCGCAAAAAAGTAAAGACCTGGTTATTTGCACAGACATTCGAATAAATAGTGCAATGATTGGAATGGAACAATGGATGACGAATCTGGATCGTGTTTTTAGTGATGAGACGCTAGTGAATGGTTATTATAGTAATTGTGTATTAACTATGTATTAGATTAGGTCGTTAATTGTTTTTATATTGGTGCATTGAATTTTTGCTGTTTGTTGTGTGTTGTGAACCGCGGTGAGCCGCCTCCGGGCTGAGAACTGCGGTATAGAAGCAAAATAAATAAATAAATAAATAAATAAAATGCAGAAGCCTCTGTCTTTTCAATTCTTCCTAGGTCTTCTTGAAGATCTAACATAACCACAAAAGAAACTAAACAGTGCCATCTTGATCTAGCCCCCTTTGTTTTAGCAGCTTCTATATCTGTCCTCTTTTTCTTTTAGCATATATCAAATTAGGTAAAGATTGCTTGAAAGACATTTCTTTTCCTTGATGTCTGAAAAGAGTTCTGTTCTTGCCATTATTTATTTATTTATATCCCACTTTTATCTCTTTATTGGGACACATAGCATCTCACAGCATGAATATTAGGCTTCAGAACATGATGTTAAAAATACAAAATCTGAAATTAGCTTTTTTTCTGAAGAAAGAAAAAAAAACCCTTAACGTCTAGCAATACCCTCAAAATGTATTGCTATTGGCTTGGTGTTAATAGACTGATTTATAATGTATCAGATATACAATTTCCCCCATACATTATTTTCCTTGTTACAATTAATTAGAAGGGATTTTCCCTTCAAGGAATGGTTATAATAGAAGGTACTTACTGTCTGCTGGATAATTCTTGGTTGTTCAGGTACAGCAGGAGGAAGAGGAAGCGGGGGAGGAAGAGGAAGGGGGAGAGGAGGGGTTTGGTAGATATGTTCTGATCTGATGGGCATTCTTTGGATTCTGGGCAAACTGTGTGGGAGTGAAAATTCATCCAAAAGATTTTGCTCCTGCAAATTCACATACAGATAGACCCACATTACCAATTGGATACCTTCACTACAGGAAACCTACTTATAATATATATCTTTTTTCCAACGTGCGCATTGTCCTATCAACTGGACATTTAAAATTTCATTAACATATAAAAGGTAAAGGTTGACATTAAGTCCAGTCATGTCTGACTTGGGATGTGGTGCTCATCTCCATTTCTAAGCCAAAGAGCCGGCGTTCTCCATAGACACCTCCAAGGTCATGACTGCATGGAGTGCCGTTACCTTCCCGCCGGAGCGGTACCTATTGATCTACTCACATTTGTATGTTTTCAATCTGCTAGGTTGGCAGAAGCTAGGGCTGACAGCGGAAGCTCACGCCGCTCCCTGGAATCGAACCTGCGACCTTTTGGTCAACAAGCTCAGCAGCTCAGCGCTTTAACCCACTGCGCTACCGGGGACTCCCCATTAACATATATTTCAGTGCAAAAACAACTAGGAATATATGAAGGAAGAATATCATTAATCAGTAAAACTGTGGTGCAGCATTGTGGGGGCTATTTCGCATCTCCAGATTACATCCTGAATATTGAATACAATCAACCGACCACATTTGCTGGGGTTACATGCATAAGATCCCTGTGAAAGTGAAAAACTACCAATAAAGAAATAGTTATTGATTTACCTGATGGAACATTTCTCTAGAAAGGGTGTTGGACTAGATGGCCTTTGTGCTGAATAAATGGGGTTACACTCCCTCTGAAGGCGCAGGTTCGCAGCTTGGGAGTTCTCCTGGACTCAAAGAGGTAGATTCTTTTGACTTCATGTTATCTCAGCCCCGTGGTTTGTAAATCGGATGTTTGTAACTCAGGAATTGTCTGTACAAGCCTGCCTGGTGTTGTTTATTGATTATCTGCCAGAGAACTGTTAACACTAGCTTTACTTAGGCTTAATCTACACTGCCCTATATCCCAGGATTGGATCCCAGATTTTCTGTTTTGAACTGGATTATATGAGTCTACACTGACAGATCATCTGGGATCAGATCCTGGGATATAGGGCAATGTAGATCCAGCCCTATTGTGTATCTGAAGTGGAATTCCTATTTTATTAGTGATTTATTTTTACAAGACTTCTGCGGGAAGTTGAACAGATATCACTGAGCCCTCTTCCACACAGCTGAATAAAATCCTACATTATCCCATTTGAACTGGAATATATGGAACTGTGGACTCAGATAAGCCAGTTCAAAGCAATATGGTAACATTTTCTGCCTTGATAATCTGGGTTATATGGCTATGCAGAAGGACTTTGAGTCTTTTCGGATTCCCTTGCCACTGGAAGAGGGTCAATCTGTGACATTTACCTAAGAGTGGCTATCCCATCCACATCAAGCTTTCAGCACATATTTGGAAGTTCATAAATGAGTTTCAGATCATGCTATATGTGCTGTCGTACACTGGGCCTATGACAATGTCTGTTTACAGGACATGCTTTCTGTATGCCCAACTGGATGCCGGGGGTGCCTCAGCTAAAGAGTCTCATAGGTTTCCCAACACAAAGTTCTGTAGAGGCTCAAAGTAAGTCCAACAAAGTTCTTTATTATGGCTTAAATCTTCAAACAAGTGACTTAAATGCTTTATAATCTTAAAAAGCGGGTAGCTTTCTCAATCTGCTATCAAGGGAGGCTACTGTTGGTAAACTGTTCCTTTCTTCTTTAGGGAAACCTTCCGACCCCTCCTTGGGCAACCTTTCTTTACCTTGCTGGCGTGAGGCCCGCACTCCCAGCTCCAAACCGCTTTATGGATAGCCTGAGTGACCCTTACCAGATAAGGTCTTTGTAGATCTGCCAAGCTGGTGTCCTGTAGATTTGCCCCACAAAGGCCGTGGAACCATTCCTTTATTTTTCAGCAAAGCTGGCTATATTTCCCCAGCAAAAGCCATGGAACTGCAACTTTACTCCCTAGCAAAGCTGTGGAGGTTTTTCTTTTTTCCCAGCAAAGCTGGCTGTAGATCTATTTCTTTCACCCCAGCAAAGCTGTAAGAAGTGAAGCTTTTTGCAGGCGGGAAAGAGAAAGCCCACACGTCCTGCTGTAGGGCTTCAAACTGTGAAACTGAGACTAAAAGTCCCCTTTTCCCTCCGAACCTGGGGAAAGGAGCAAATCTAAAGGCTCTAACGATGATTGATAGGTTGTTGGCTCTATGACTGCAACCTGGGGAAAGCTACCCAATTGCAAAATGCATGGCCCAAACAAACTCAAACAAACAAGCAATACAAGAAAAGGAAATTCAAACTCCTGGCACTACCGTGCCAGCACACTATATATTTAGTGTAACATGTAGTTTAATTAATTGTATTGGAGATTTTATGAATGGCTTCATGCACAACTATCCTAGGGACTAACAAGTACATATATTCTTAAAGATTCTGAAATAAACATACTACTCTAGCAATCCCCACACATTTTTGCACAGGACTAAGTCCTTATTGCACATGTCACCTTGAGATAAGTGTACAGCATATACAATCACAGTCTGTGTGGTTTATTAAGATTTATTAAAGAAAATATTGCCTGGATCATACCCTGAGTTTCTGCAGAAGATCTTTTCTTCGTTTCATTGCACTCTGTAAAGTATGATTATAGCCACCATAGTTCCCTGCAAAAACATTGAAGAAACTTAGTTCCTTTATTTACAGGTAATTTTAACTGTTTTAATATTTTTTAGAAAATATAGAAAAAGAGGATGAATGAAGAGTGAGAAAAAAAGACAACAAAGAAGAAAAGAGGAAAGCATGCTAAACGTTAAATTAGAGAAAAAGAAGTTTTATGACTGAATCAACCAAGTCACTCTATAATCTCTTTTAATAACATCTGATATATGTCTAAACTAGCACGTGCACCTTTTTCTGGTTTATTATGATCTGACCCATTTAAAACTTCTCTTCAAGCTTGTTCAGGACCAGGACTGTAGTTTGTTGTTGCTTTCTGGGTGGATAAGGCCAGTACCTTCAACCAGGGCCGTAGCCAGAAAAAAATTCTGGGAGGGGTTGAAACTTTCGGGGGGGGGGGTGGTTGAAACCTGCCTTCTATCTCACACTGAAGCAAAGAGCACAGCAGGGGGCAGAGCACCCTTCAATAGCCTGCAGCTCCACCCCTGTCAACCACCTCCACCAAGTCTGGCCTCCTTAATGAGAGCATTCAACACACACACACACACAACTTGGTTGCTTCACTACATCGGCTATTGCTGCAAGTAATGACAGTGTGAATAAATTGTCAATATTTAAGGCCTTGCATGGTCTGGGGCCGATGTACCTGAGGGACCGCCTCACCCCCTACTAACCCCAGAGATCCCTCCATTCTGAGGACCAAGATCTATTGGAAATTCCCAGTGTCAAGACCTTGCATCTAACAGCAACCAGACGCAGAGCCTTTACAGCAGTGGCACCATCACTCTGGAATACTCTGCCACCTGAAGTCCATGCCTTGCGGGACTTATCAGCTTTCCGCAGGGCATGTAAGACATATCTGTTTCAATGGGACTTTGATCTCTGATATTGCTGTTTTTAAATTGTTTTAAATTGTTTTTAAATTGTGTTCGATTTTAGCCTGTTCTTGTAAGCCGCTCCGAGCCCCAGGGGAGTGGCGGCAGATAAGTTTAAATAATAAATAAATAAATAAATATTTGCTTGAGATAGTGCTTGCAGTTCTGGAGGGACTATTAATTTTTTGCATCTCATGGACATAGCATGGGGATTTGGTTAGCCAGTTAAAATTCATGAGTAAATTGGGTTTTTTAAAAAAATCTGAAACATTTCGGAGGGGGGGTTGAACCCCTAAAACTCCCCCCTCGCTACAGGCCTGCCTTCAACCTACATGATTACCTCCTTCTTCATTATAGCAATGTCTTAAGGCTTTCCAGACAGACCCTATATCCCAAGATCTGATCCCAGGTTTTCTGCTTTAGCAGATAATCTACAATATCTGCTTTGAACTGCGTTATCTGAGTCCACACTGCCATATAATCCAGTTCAGTGTGGATTTTATACAGCTGTGTGGAAGGGGGCTTTGAGACAATGAACATGTTAAACAGAATGACCACCTGATGTTGTTGTGTGTCTTTAGGTTGTTTCTGACTTAGGGTGACACATAGGCCCCTTCCACACAGTTGTATAAAATCAGTTTGTTTTTTGACACTTCAATTCCTAAACAAATACAAACAGCTTTAGTTCTTACATGTTGCAGATAAAGGAAATTCGAACTCATCCAAGTTTTCAAATTCATTTTCTAGTTTCTGTGGATCAAAATAAAGTGAAGCTTAACAAAAAGCCAGGAATCTAATTGCTTTAAACAAGTGCTTTAAAATTATTGAATTAAAAAAAAAAGAAATGTGAAAAGAAGGGGGTAAATACAAGGAAGTACAATGAATTATTATTATTATTTTATGGGCACAAAAGCACAGTATGTCACAGCAAACGAGATCTATATGCTGGATTTCGTATCACAAAATCACAAGTCAAACACTTCCCAAGCATCTAGGACTGTGTGATGCATTTTCGAATGATGCACGCAGATCCAAGTAAGGTGGACTTTTGTAGTTGACAGATCATGATTTTGTTGATGTTTATTGTTTCCAAATGCCTGAAACAATTATTATTATTATTACTAGCCATCCCCTGCCACACGTTGCTGTGGCCCAGATGGGGGTTCTGTGTGGGAGGATTGGCCCAGTTCTATAGCTGGTGGGATTCAGAATGTTCTGTGATTGTAGGTGAACTATAAATCCCAGCAACTACAACTCCCGAATGTCAAGATTCTATTTTCCCCAAACTCCACCAGTGTTCACATTTGAGCATATTGAGTATTTGTGTAGAGTTTGGTCCAGATCCATCATTGTTTGAGTCCACAGTGCTCTCTGGATGTAGGTGAACTACAACTCCAAAACCAAAGGACACTGTCCACCAAACCCTTCCAGTATTTTCTGTTGGTCATGGGAGAACTGTGTGCCAAGTTTGGCTCAATTCCATCGTTGGTGGGGTTCAGAATGCTCTTTGATTGTAGGTGAACTATAGATCCCAGCAACTACAACTCCCAAATGACAAAATCAATTTTTGAGTGAAAGACATACATTGGGTTGTTAGGTGTCTTGTGTCCAAATTTGGTGTCAATTCGTCCAGTGGTTTTTGAGTTCTGTTAATCCCACAAACGAATATTACATTTTTATTTATATAGATTATTATTATTATTTATACCCCACTTTATCTCTTCCATCCTCTTGCTTCTGCTGCTGTTCCCATCTTTGCGGCCCTCCCTCACCCACCCGTCCTCCCTTGCTCATTCCTCACCGGGCCAAGTCCTGGTTCTGCCACTGGGACTTGGCCTGGTGAGTAGTAAGTGAGCGAGGGAGGATGGGTGAGTGATCAAGGGAGAGCCACAAAGGTGGAAGCAGTGGCAGAAACAGGAGCCTGGAAGAGGTGGCCAGGCTCCTGCTTCTGCCGCTGCCCTTG
The DNA here is from genome assembly GCF_037176765.1 of Anolis sagrei. NCBI lineage: Eukaryota > Metazoa > Chordata > Lepidosauria > Squamata > Anolidae > Anolis > Anolis sagrei. The sequence goes on along the minus strand of NC_090021.1, from coordinate 162,556,174 downwards.
CCCCCCTCCCTCGCTCACTCACTCACCTGCTCTCCCTCGCTTACTCACGCATTGGGCTGGCTCCTGGCGGCAGAACCAGGATTCAGCCTGGTGAGTGAGCGAGCAATGGAGGAAAGGGTGAAGGAGCAAGTGAGGGAGGCCGGCAAAGGCGTCGGCGTCAGATAATACAGTGTCAGATAAGCAGAAGTCAGATAACCGGGTCTCTACTGTAGCTGTTTTTAATGTGTGTGTGTGTTTATTGCCAACACAGGTAGAAAATATCACACTCCATCACCATTTCAGAATACATATCAAATATTATTTTCTTAGTGTTCTTATCCTTTCCTATTCCACCTTTATTTCCCACTTGTGTCTATCGATTTAACTCCCCTCCCCCCATCCCTCTGTTTTGTTTTGAGAGAAATGCCCTGGCTAGCTGGCACTAGGAACTATCTCAAAGATATCTGAAATTGGACTAATAGGTTTTTGTACCTGCAAGGGAGCAGGGGAGCAGAAAGTGATTTGTAGGATATTTCTTTAAATTCTGCCACCAACGCGAGGTATGAGGTTTTACTGTGAGGCTGTCACTATTACTATGTTGTGCTATTGTAATTTTAGAGTTATTTTTATTTTGGTAGCCAGATTTTGTTCATTCAAAGGAGGAAACCATAAAAATGAACAAAATCTGACTACCAGTATTAAAAAACTCTAAAATTGCAACAGCACAACAACAGAGAGGAAACAAACAAGGACATCTAATTACCTCTCAACAAAAGTTTGCTCTAGGCACTGTCAGATCATTATATGCTAATCAAGGTGGTCAGTTGAAACATTCACACCTAGCTCCAGCAGACAAGAGTCCTTTGTCTCACCCTGGTCATTCCACAGATATATAAACCCTGTTTCCTAGTTCCAACAGACCTCACTACCTCTGAGGATGCTTGCCATAGATGCAGGCGAAACGTCAGGAGAGAATGCCTCTAGACCATGACCTACAAAAAACCTACAACAACCCAGTGATTCCGGCCATGAAAGCCTTCGACAAGACTGTGATAACGTCTAGTTCATTGTTGTCTCTTGAGTAAATGATATGAAACAAGTAGTTTTATGGGAGAGTATCTTTTTGGGCACTGAAAGAAAAACACTTCTAAAGCTCTACTGTTTTTAATGCACTGGCAAATCTCTGTTTTCCTGACAGATCGGAGATTGCTAACAAGTTATTCAGCCTAACAACTGAAACCATTGCCTACCATAATTATGTGTTTGTATGCAATAAAAGGAGATCCTTATCTAAAGGGTTTTTTGGCTCTTCTCTAAAAGGTTATGTTCTCTAATAAAATGTTGGATGGTAATGGTGCTAACTGCCATTTTGATAGATAAAGCACATGAATCATAGAATCATAGAGTTGGAAGAGACCTCATGGGCCGTCCAGTCCAACCCCCTGATGAGAAGCAGGAAAAATCGCAGTCAAAGCACCCTGCAGGAGGAAAGTAAATCCTGTGGGAAGGAAGACATTTTTTAATTTATTTACTGTACTCTATTTCTACCCCACTCTTCTCACCCCGGAGGGGACTCAGAGCAGCCTATAAAAATGGCAAGATTCAATTCTGCATTACAATGTAAATAAGCAAATAGACATAATAAAATAATAAAAGCAGGTAAAAGCATATACATCCAATTAAAACTATTAAAAACATCTCTGAAGCATATACATCCAATTAAAACTATTAAAAACCTCCATCTCTGAAGCCAAGAAAGAACAGTGGATCAAGTTGATCACAGAGGTCGACATGGGCAGGAGCAGCCAGAAGACGTGGAGGCTGCTGAGACGGCTGAGCAACGACCCCTCACAAACTAATACCCATACCAACATAAAGGCAGATCAGATAGCACACCAACTCCTGAAGAATGGGAAACCCAACTTTGCCACCAAAGTAGGAAAGAAACCAATAGCCAGGCAACCAGAGATTGAGAACAACAACTTCCATGAACCTTTTACATCTACTGAATTGGACATGGCTCTCAACAAATGTAAGAATGGCAAAGCAGCTGGCTTGGATGATCAAGAACTTTGGTCCAAAAGCAAGGTGCTGGCTTTTGGAGCTGATGAACAACTGCACTGCATCCTGTCAGATCCCCAAAATCTGGAGGAAAGCAAGAGTCATCGCCATCTTGAAGCCAGGCAAAGACCGTAACGACCCAAAAAGCTACAGACCAATCTCCCTGTTGTGCCACCTCTACAAAGTTCTGGAGAGACTTATTTTGCATAGAATTATGGAAAATATAGACTCCTGTCTGATCCCACAGCAAGCTGGCTTCAGAAAAGGCAAAAGTTGCACATCGCAAGTGCTGAACCTGACTCAGCACATAGAAGATGGCTTTGAAAGGGAGCAGATCACAGGAGCTGTCTTCATAAACTTGTCAGCAGCTTATGATACTGCGAACCACCGCCTCCTCCTGAGAAAAATGTATAATATCACAAAGGACTACCGCCTCACCCGCCTCATAGGAAACCTGCTACAAAACAGGAGCTTCTTTGTTGAGTTCCAGGGCCAGATAAGCAGATGGCGGAAACAGAAGAACGGCCTGCCTCAGAGGAGCGTGCTTGCTCCATCCATGTTCAACATCTACACAAATGACCAGCCACTGCCAGAAGGGACAGAGAGTTTCATCTATGCTGATGATCGTGCCATTACTGCTCAAGCAGGGAGCTTTGAGATGGTTGAACAGAAGCTCTCCGAAGCTCTAGGTGCTCTAACTGCCTGTTACAGGGAAAGCCAACTGATCCCTAATCCATCTAAAACACAGACATGCGCCTTTCACCTTAAGAACAGACAAGCATCCCGAGCTCTGAGGATTACCTGGGAAGGGATCCCACTGGAGCATTGCAACACACCCAAATACCTGGGAGTCACTTTGGACCGTGTTCTGACCTACAAGAAGCACTGCCTGAACATCAAGCAAAAAGTGGGCGCTAGAAACAACATCATACGAAAGCTGACTGGCATAACCTGGGGATCACAACCAGACACAGTGAAGACATCTGCCCTTGCACTATGCTACTCTGCTGCTGAGTATGCATGCCCAGTGTGGAACACATACCACACTAAAACAGTAGATGTGGCTCTTAATGAGACATGCCGCATTATCACAGGGTGTCTGCGCCCCACACCACTGGAGAAATTACACTGCTTAGCCGGTATTGCACCACCTGGCATCCGCCGGGAAGTAGCAGCCAACAGTGAAAGGACCAAGGCAGAGACATCTCCAGCTCATCCCCTGTTTGGGTATCAGCCAGCACGTCAACGACTTAAATCAAGACATAGTTTTCTTAGATCTACAGAGACACTCGCTGGAACACCCCAGCAAGCGAGAGTCCAAAAGTGGCAGGCCCAAACCCAGCACCTCAATCCATGGGTGATACCAGATGAGAGACTCCCCCCTGGGCACACAGAAGACTGGGCAACTTGGAAGGCGCTGAACAGACTGCGCTCTGGCACCACGAGATGCAGAGCCAATCTTAAGAAATGGGGCTACAGGGTGGAATCCTCGGCATGCGAGTGTGAAGAAGAACAAGCCACAGACCACCTGCTGCAATGCAACCTGAGTCTGCCACATGCACGATGGAGGACCTTCTTGCGACAACACCAGAGGCACTCCAAGTGGCCAGATACTGGTCAAAGGACATTTAACCAACTACCAAGTTTGCAAAATCTATGGGTTTTTTTTGTTTTTGTTTTTTTGTTTAATCTGTGTGTTTGTTCTGTTAGAATTGTAACACAATGGTATGGTTGCTGATGACACGATAAATAAATTAAAAACATAGAATCATAGAGTTGGAAGACACCTCATGGGCCATCCAGTCCAACCCTCTGTCAAGAAGCAGGAATACTGCATTCAAAGTACCCCCGACAGATGGCCATCCAGCCTCTGTTTAAAAGCTTCCAAAGAAAGAGCCACACAGAGAGTTCCACTGCTGAACAGCTCTGAACAGCTCTCAATGACTATATGGTAAAGAACTATCTGTGCATGCCAAAACTACACATTTCTTGCTACTGTGGAAAAGCAGTAGCGTGGGAAGCTAATCTCTGGCCAATACTGTAAAAATATAACTTACCTTCTTAAGAAGTTTGACTTTCAGCTGTGCCAAGTGATCAGCCACGTCAGAGTCCGCCATTGTCTTAAAATTCCAAGGCAATAGACTGATCAAATAACAAATAAAATTCCGTGTAATATGTGCAGCCTCTTCTTTTCTCCACCATACTTATCAAAAATTTCCATTGAGTTTTTCTTTGTCAGGCTATTATTGCGAGGAAAAGGGGAAACATCTCATCCTCAGTCTCTTTCTGTCTCATGCTTGTTGGCTTGTACACTCAGTATGGTTACTAAGATGTTGCTTCAACAACACAGATTTTCTTAAGAGCTTTCTCATTGTAAAATCACTAAGCCCAGCCCTTTGTGCTGCTCCCAGGCTCAATAACTCTAATAAGATCAGCTAACATGGTTACTATGTTTGCATTTTCTACAGTCTAAACAAAACTCCAAGTAAAGGCACTAACCTGAAACATATAATTTGCCCATCAGAAAGATCAAACTGGGTGGAACGATTCCAGTTTGTAAGTCTGGTGAAGTATTCCTGGGAAGAATTTCCCAAGCCATGCAACATGCTCCAGAAAATTCAAAGAGAAATCAGACAAAACAATTGAAATTATAAGAAGAGAGAAATAATGTAAAATCTTGTGTTTTCAAATATGTTTTTCTGCACACAAAGTACATTTATATTACAATTAGTGAATATATGTTGATTTAAAATATTTTTATAAATTAAACACAGACAGTACACGAGGCTCCAGAAAATTGTTTAAAGATAGCTCCTTTAACTGGTAAATATTTTTAATTTCTGACAATATACTAGGAATATACTAGGAAGATTTATAGAACTCCATACTGTTCAGAGTATAAACTTTACCTAGCATTGTCACACTTGAGGCTTAGATATGCTTTCAGCACTAAAGAATATACATCATCATACAATCTTCTATACACATAATAAAAGTGAAAATATGTAAGTGTGTAGAGCTGGGGTGTCCACTTACAGATAACCTCCTGCCTCCACAAACAGCTATAGCCTGAAATGTCATCGGAGCCTTCCCTCCGATGACATTTCAGGTTATAGTGAGCACCACGAACATGTATAAGAGCCCTGCCAATGTCCTCCACAAACACAATACTGCCCACCACCCAAGTGAAGACTTTCATACAGGACAATTTTATCTTAGATTTTATGTGTTTCCAACACCACAGACATTCCAGAGTTTCTTACTCTCTCCCAGCTGGAGGGAGGCACGGCTGATTTAGGCGCGCCTCAGCCAATAGGGAAGCCAGCGCCGCTTTGGCCTCTTGGCCAATGGAAATTGAGGAGACGGAAACAGCAGGAAACAATGAATCGAGAGGAAAAATGAGTGGATTATTGTGACTTAATGTGTTGTCCGATGGCCGGTAATAATCCGGAGATTTCTCAACCTGGCCTGGCATTATCCTGAGAGGTGGTCAGATGAAGCATTCACACCTGCCTCCAACAGACAAGAGTCCTTTGTCCCACCCTGGTCATTCCACATATAAATCCATTTTCCTAGTTCCAACAGTCCTCACTACCTCTGAGGATGCTTGTGAAACATCAGGAGAAAATGCCTCTAGAACATGGTCATATAGCCCAAAAAACCCTACAACCCAGTGATTCCAGCCATGAAAGCCTTCGACAATACATAGAAATAAATATTTCACAATATGTAATTACATATTGTTTTTGTGATTTATCACTATGCTTTATGTTCAGTTTGTAAGAATGAAAACACATCCTGCCTATCAGATATTTACATTACGATTCATAGCAGTAGCAAAATCACAGTTGAGAAGTAGCAATTCCTCTAGAATTCCTCTAGATTCCTGTTTCCTTTCCCATATATTTTTCCTTGGCCCTGGCATGGACAATGAGACCTGGAATCCTTATTTGGTTCCAGGATGAAGACCATTAGGCTGGAATGTCTTTGGCACACCTTTTGACCACCTTCACAATAGGGGTGAGATGACCCTCGGGGGGCCGTCTTCCCAATTTTACTTATTCCATTCAAAACCCAGACCTTTCCCTAAGCTAACCTTTTGTGCCCTATCTGATTGTGGCATCATCGCAAATCCACTCAAGGACAATAGTCTGGGCATCCGCCATAAGCCGGATTTCTCAAGCCCTGGGCCCCTGGGCATCGCACCCATTGATTCATTCACCGGCTCATTGTTTCTGTTTTCGTCCCGCCTCCCTCTTCCTGATTCGTCAAGACGCCGAAGCAGGGAAGGTTCTCCCATTGACTCCTGTGAAGCGGGGGAGGTCTGTGATTGGCCCTGGGCGCAGGGCGGGTGGCCACACGTCCTCCCAGCTGGAATCTCATCAGCCAATCACCTGTGAGCCGGGCGGAGGGAGGAGGGTGGGAATTTTGAACCTTCAAACCTGGAAATTTCTATAAAAATGCCTCTGTTCTCTGTACTGGTATGCTTTGTGAACGAAATTATTCCCACACTGCATCCTTTTCAGCTGAATCGCAAATAAAACACCTCAGTGCTTCTTCTTCGACTTTGGCGGGATTTATTTTCAATTTTAATTTCAATAAAATTGCTGAAATCAGGCTTCTCTGGCTCGCCAAAGTAGCGGACCCTTTCTGGTGCGGTCTTGGGTCCTTCCTCACTGGTCGGACCTTTCCAAAGCTGACCTCAGCTTCATCCACGCCTGGAGCAATGTAGGGCAAAGAAAATAGAATGTCATTTCTGTATTCACTGGACCAGTGACTTATCACTTTGTTTATCCACATTTTACAAAATATATAATCTCTAGGTATTTTTGAGCGCCAGCAGCTGTCTTGAGTCCCTTTGAGGAGGTTGAGAGAGGATGGGATATAAAAGCCCTAAATAAATAAATAAATAAATAAATAACGCTATGGTGTTTTTGGACTAGAAATCTTGCATTTCAGTAGGATTTGCTGTTGTCTGCAGTTTTGCTTATTCATACAAAGTCCCTAAACGCACATATGTCCCTAAACGCACTTTAATAATGATTTAAGCTTGTCTGCACATTTCTTCCCTCTCAAAAACTTCTATCCCAGTTACATGTCACCTTGTCATGCCCAGCATTATTTTTTAATTTTTTAAATTATTACATTTGGCCCAGCCATAGGTTTTCAAATGCGTTGTGTTATTGTTAATGTTTATTGCTTTTTTTGCTTATGAGTTTATTGGGTTGTTGTAGGTTTTTTCGGGCTATATGGCCATGGTCTAGAGGCATTCTCTCCTGACATTTCGCCTGCATCTATTTATTTATTTATTTATTTCACAGTTTTGTATACCAAGCTTCTCAACCTCGTTGAGGGACTCAGCCCGGTTTACAGCCATAAAAACATGTACATTCATTAAAATATCATATATCACAAATTACACATCAACTTTAAAATACACTAAATATAAAACTACAGTGGTCAGTTGTCCTATTAAGATGGATCTATATCCACTTCCATCCAGAGTCCTATGGTGTTGTCTCATTCCTCGAAGGCCTGACTCCACAGCCACGTCTTCACCTGTTTCCTAAATGTTAGGATGGATGGGGTGGTTCTGGCCTCCAGAGGGAGAGAGTTCCAGAGTCGCGGGGCCACCACCGAGAATGCCCTGTCCCTCGTCCCCACCAGCCGCGCTTGCGAGGCTGGTGGGACCGAGAGCAGGGCCTCTCCAGATGATCTTAGTAATCTTGATGGTTCGTAGGGGAGAATACGTTCGGAGAGGTAAACAGGGCTGGAGTCGTTTAGGGCTTTATAGGTCAACACCAGCACTTTGAATTGTGCTCGGAAGCTAATTGGCAGCCAATGGAGCTCGTGTAACAACGGAGTGGTGTGCTCCCTGTACCCAGCCCCCGTTAGTAATCTGGCTGCCGCACGTTGGACTTGCTACAGCTTCCGGGCAGTCTTCAAAGGCAACCCCACGTAGAGAGCGTTGCAGTAATCTAAGCGGGATGTAACCAAAGCGTGTACTACCGTGGCCAAGTCAGCCCTCCCAAGGTACGGACGCAGCTGGCGCACAAGTTTTAATTGTGCGAAAGCTCCCCTGACCACCGCTGAGACCTGGGGTTCCAGGCTCAGCAATGAATCCAGGAGAACTCCCAGACTGCGTACCTGAGCTTTTAGGGGGAGTGTGACCCCGTCTAGCACAGGCTGTAACCCCGTACCCTGTTCGGTCTTACGACTGACCAGGAGTACCTCTGTCTTGTCTGGATTTAGTTTCAATCTGTTGTCCCTCATCCAGTCCGAGACAGCGGCCAAGCACCGGTTCATGACCTGAACAGCCTCCTTAGTGGTAGGTGGAAAAGAGTGATAGAGTTGGACATCATTTGCGTACAGATGACATCGTACCCCATTCGTTTACATTGAAATCACAAACTGTATCAAAAAGAGTGGAGTTACTGCAGAAATGCCAGTCTTCATGTATTTGATCATTTCCCATTAGTTTACATTGAAATCACAAAGTGTATCAAAAAGAGTGGAGTTACTGCAGAAATGTCAGTCTTCACCTCTTCCATCATTTCCCATTAGTTTACATTGAAATCACAAACTGTATCAAAAAGAGTGGAGTTACTGCAGAAATGCCAGTCTTCACCTATTTGATCATTTCCCATTAGTTTACACTGAAACCACAAACTGTATCAAAAAAGAGTGGAGTTACAGCAGAAATGCCAGTCTTCACCTATTTCATTATTTCCCATTAGTATACATTGAAACCACAAACTGTATCAAAAAGAGTGGAGTTACTGCAGAAATGTCAGTCTTCACCTATTTCATCATTTCCCATTAGTATACATTGAAATCACAAACTATATTAAAAAGAGTGGAGTTACTGCAGAAATGTCAGTCTTCACCTCTTTCATCATTTCCCATTAGTTTACATTGAAATCACAAACTGTATCAAAAAGAGTGGAGTTACTGCAGAAATGCCAGTCTTCACCTATTTGATCATTTCCCATTAGTTTACATTGAAACCACAAACTGTATCAAAAAAGAGTGGAGTTACAGCAGAAATGCCAGTCTTAATGTATTTGATCATTTCCCATTAGTTTACATTGAAATCACAAACTGTATCAAAAAGAGTGGAGTTACTGCAGAAATGTCAGTCTTCACCTATTTCATCATTTCCCATTAGTATACATTGAAATCACTGTATCAAAAAGAGTGGAGTTACTGCAGAAATGTCAGTCTTCACCTATTTCATCATTTCCCATTAGTTTACATTGAAATCACAAACTGTATCAAAAAGAGTGGTTACTGCAGAAATGCCAGTCTTCACGTAGTTGATCATTTCCCATTAGTTTACATTGAAATCACAAACTGTATCAAAAAGAGTGGAGTTACTGCAGAAATGCCAGTCTTCACCTATTTGATCGTTTCCCATTAGTTTACATTGAAACCACAAACTGTATCAAAAAAGAGAGGAGTTACAGCAGAAATGCCAGTCTTAATGTATTTGATCATTTCCCATTAGTTTACATTGAAATCACAAAAAGAGTGGAGTTACAGCAGAAATGCCAGTCTTAATGTATTTGATCATTTCCCATTAGTTTACATTGAAATCACAAACTGTATCAAAAAGAGTGGAGTTACAGCAGAAATGTCAGTCTTCACCTCTTTCATCATTTCCCATTAGTTTACATTGAAATCACAAACTGTATCAAAAAGAGTGGAGTTACTGCAGAAATGCCAGTCTTCACCTATTTGATCATTTCCCATTAGTTTACACTGAAACCACAAACTGTATCAAAAAAGAGTGGAGTTACAGCAGAAATGCCAGTCTTAATGTATTTGATCATTTCCCATTAGTTTACATTGAAATCACAAACTGTATCAAAAAGAGTGGAGTTACTGCAGAAATGCCAGTCTTCGTGTATTTGATCGTTTCCCATTCGTTTACATTGAAATCACAAACTGTATCAAAAAGAGTGGAGTTACTGCAGAAATGTCAGTCTTCACCTATTTCATCATTTCCCATTAGTATACATTGAAATCACAAACTGTATCAAAAAGAGTGGAGTTACTGCAGAAATGTCAATCTTCACCTATTTCATCATTTCCCATTAGTTTACATTGAAATCACAAACTGTATCAAAAAGAGTGGTTACTGCAGAAATGCCAGTCTTCACGTATTTGATCATTTCCCATTAGTTTACACTGAAATCACAAACTGTATCAAAAAGAGTGGAGTTACTGCAGAAATGCCAGTCTTCACGTATTTGATCATTTCCCATTAGTTTACATTGAAATCACAAACTGTATCAAAAAAGAGTGGAGTTACAGCAGAAATGCCAGTCTTAATGTATTTGATCATTTCCCATTAGTTTACATTGAAATCACAAACTGTATCAAAAAGAGTGGAGTTACTGCAGAAATGTCAGTCTTCACCTATTTCATCATTTCCCATTAGTATACATTGAAATCACTGTATCAAAAAGAGTGGAGTTACTGCAGAAATGTCAGTCTTCACCTATTTCATCATTTCCCATTAGTTTACATTGAAATCACAAACTGTATCAAAAAGAGTGGAGTTACTGCAGAAATGTCAGTCTTCACCTATTTCATCATTTCCCATTAGTATACATTGAAATCACAAACTGTATCAAAAAGAGTGGAGTTACTGCAGAAATGTCAGTCTTCACCTATTTCATCATTTCCCATTAGTTTACATTGAAATCACAAACTGTATCAAAAAGAGTGGTTACTGCAGAAATGCCAGTCTTCACGTAGTTGATCATTTCCCATTAGTTTACATTGAAATCACAAACTGTATCAAAAAGAGTGGAGCTACTGCAGAAATGCCAGTCTTCACCTATTTGATCGTTTCCCATTAGTTTACATTGAAACCACAAACTGTATCAAAAAAGAGTGGAGTTACAGCAGAAATGCCAGTCTTAATGTATTTGATCATTTCCCATTAGTTTACATTGAAATCACAAAAAGAGTGGAGTTACAGCAGAAATGCCAGTCTTCATGTATTTGATCATTTCCCATTAGTTTACACTGAAACCACAAACTGTATCAAAAAGAGTGGAGTTACAGCAGAAATGTCAGTCTTCACCTCTTTCATCATTTCCCATTAGTTTACATTGAAATCACAAACTGTATCAAAAAGAGTGGAGTTACTGCAGAAATGCCAGTCTTCACCTATTTGATCATTTCCCATTAGTTTACACTGAAACCACAAACTGTATCAAAAAAGAGTGGAGTTACAGCAGAAATGCCAGTCTTAATGTATTTGATCATTTCCCATTAGTTTACATTGAAATCACAAACTGTATCAAAAAGAGTGGAGTTACTGCAGAAATGCCAGTCTTCACCTATTTCATCATTTCCCATTAGTATACATTGAAACCACAAACTGTATCAAAAAAGAGTGGAGTTACAGCAGAAATGCCAGTCTTAATGTATTTGATCATTTCCCATTAGTTTACATTGAAATCACAAACTGTATCAAAAAGAGTGGAGTTACTGCAGAAATGCCAGTCTTCGTGTATTTGATCGTTTCCCATTCGTTTACATTGAAATCACAAACTGTATCAAAAAGAGTGGAGTTACTGCAGAAATGTCAGTCTTCACCTATTTCATCATTTCCCATTAGTATACATTGAAATCACAAACTGTATCAAAAAGAGTGGAGTTACTGCAGAAATGTCAATCTTCACCTATTTCATCATTTCCCATTAGTTTACATTGAAATCACAAACTGTATCAAAAAGAGTGGTTACTGCAGAAATGCCAGTCTTCACGTATTTGATCATTTCCCATTAGTTTACACTGAAATCACAAACTGTATCAAAAAGAGTGGAGTTACTGCAGAAATGCCAGTCTTCATGTATTTGATCATTTCCCATTAGTTTACATTGAAATCACAAACTGTATCAAAAAGAGTGGAGTTACTGCAGAAATGTCAGTCTTCATGTATTTCAGTGGTTCTCAACCTTTCTAATGCCGTGACCCCTAAATAAAATTCCTCATGCTGTGGTGACCCCCAACCATATTTTCGTTGCTACTTCATAACTGTAATTTTGCTACTGTTATGAATTGTAATGTAAATATCTGATATTCTGGATGGATTTTCATTGGTAGAAATAGAACATAATTAAAGCATAGTGATTAATCACAAAAACAATATGTTTGTGGAAGTATGGACAAGGGATGGTGGGATCTGCAGTACCTTCAGTTGGTTTACCTCTGACATCCACAGTCCACTGTGACTCCCACGAATTACGGACCCAGGGGCGGTTCTTCCATTACGCTAAGTAAGCGGTTGCGGAATAGTTTGTTTTTCCAGGGGCACCGAGCGGCCTCTGTAAATGCCCCTCCACAGTTGCGAGTCGCAACCTTTCTCTGCCTCCAGAGGCGGCTCAAGGCAAATTACACTTTTGCTTAGAGCGTGCGTCGGGGGGGGGGGCTTCTTGAGCTCCCACTCATGGCCTCCGGGGGAAACGAGAACTGACGGGGGACTCGGTGGAGAGCATGAGGAAGATCAATATGGCGCTTCCTGGCCTGGGGAGGGCTGGCGTGAGAAGAGGGAGCAAAGTGGGCAAAAGGAGAGCCGTGGGAGGGGCAAAGGGACAGACCTCTCTTCTGCCTGTCTTTCCCCTTCATTGGGTTCGGGAGTTGGCGTCTCAGTTTGGCCACAATCCCTGACTTGGTGTGGGAAATATAATATAATACTACTAATAATAATACAAAATAATAATTATATATTTTATAGTAAAGGTAAAGGTTTTCCCCTGACATTAAATCCAGCGTGTCCAACTCTGGGAGTTGATGCTTATCTCCATTTCTAAGCCAAAGAGCTGGCATTGTCCGTAGACACCTCCAAGGTCATGTGGGCAGCATGACTGCATGGAGCACCATTACCTTCCCACCGAAGCGGTACTATTGATCTACTCACATTTGCATGTTTTCAAACTGCTAGGTTGGCAGAAGCTGGGGCTAACAGCAGAAGCTCATGCCACTCTCTGGATTCGAACCTGCAACCTTTTGGTCAACAAGCTTAGCAGCTTAGTTCTTTAACCCACTGCACCACCGGGGGCTCCCAGTAATATAAAATATAATATATTTTATATTACATTTAATATTACTAATAATATTAAAATATATTGTATGCATATATATCTTGTAAGCCACTCTGAGTCCCCTTCGGGGTGAGAAGGGCGGCATATAAATGCCGTAAATAAATAAATTATATAATATAATGCCAAGTTTTCAAACTTTGATTGTGTGCATGTTTTCTTTTAAATACAGTACAAAGGTACCCTTGGTTTGGTCTGATACCATAAATAAATAAATACTAGGGAATCCTGGGGGCACCAGGACGCTTTGGTAAAGAAGGCTAAAGATCTTAGGTGCATCAACAGTTTAGAATTAATGAAGTTAGCCCTGACATTGGCAAACTTTGGCCCTCTAGGCATTTTGGACTTCAACTCCCATCATTCCTAACAGCCTCAGGCCCCTTCCTTTCCTCCCTTTTTCTGCTTAAGCGGCTGAAGGGGAAAAGGCTGTTCAAGGACCTGAGGCTGTTAGGAATGGTGGGAGTTGAAGTCCAAAACACCCAGAGGGCCAAGACTTGTCCATGTCTGAGTTGGCGCCACTTTTAAGTGCCATGGCTCAATGCTAGGGAATTCTGAGAGATGTTGGGTGCTTCCACACTGTAGAATTAATGCAGTTGAGTCTCGCTTTTAATTGCCATGGCTCAATGCTAGGACTTGTGTTTTGGTGAGGCACCAGCACTCTGTTACAAGTATTGCAATCATTATGGCCATCCAAATGAGGTCCTAAGGAAGAGTCTTACCCTCTCTGTATAGGTAAGACTGTATTTTCATTGCAACTCAGAGTGCATCTCCACTGTCCAATGAATGTAGTCTGGTTGACTTTTAACAGCCATGGCTCAATACTAGGAATTTCAGTTTCTCAAGTCACTCCTGACACGTAAATTTTTTTTGGTGAGGCAGCATTTTAGTAAGAAAGGCTAAAAACCTTGGGTGCATCTAACACTGTAAAGTTAATGCATTATGACCCCACTTTTAGGTGCCAGGAGTCAATGCTATGGAATCCTGGAGAAGTGTAGTTTAGTGGAGCACCAGCACTTACAAAGAAGGCTAAAGTATTGTAGTTTGGTGAGGGACCAAGGCATTCAGCAAGTGGCGCAGTGGGTTAAAGCACTGTGCCGGCAGGACTGAAGACCGACAGGTCGCAGGTTCAAATCTGGGGAGAGGCGGATGAGCTCCCTCTATTAGCTCCAGCTCCTCATGCAGGGACATGAGAGAAGCCTCTCACTAGGATGATAAAACATCAAAATCATCCGGGCATCCCCTGGCCAACGTCCTTGCAGACGGCCAATTCTCTCACAACAGGAGCGGTTGCTCCTGACACGACAAAAACAAAAACAAAAAAGAAAAAAAACAAGTATGGCAGGGATGTAGCAAGTATCTTTATGGCCATCCAATTGAGGTCCTTAAGAGACTCTGTGCATGGATCAGACTATTTTCATCATAGGGGGTTGGACTGGATGGCCTATGAGGTCTCTTCCAACTCTAGGAGTCTATGAAACTGTATTAAGGCTACAGTGTATATGCACCTAGTAGGCTGGTGAGGCACTAGTCTTTGGAAAAGATGGCTCAAGACCTTACGAATCTTAAACTCCCAGGATTCCAGAGCATTGAGGCACGGCAGTTAAAGTGGTGTCAAACTGCTTTGCTTCTACAGTGTAAATGCACCCTTTGACTTTTCCAAAGTGTCTGGCCTCTGTCCTCAGCCTTTTCTTGGGCAGTTTGTGAGTGCTCTTGCGTGCCTTGGCACCCTGCTTTCTTCCCCACCCCACCCTTTCTCAAGCCTTCCTTCGCCTTGTAAAACGAGGCTTTCAGGAGATACTGCAGGCCATGCGGCTGTGTTAGTGCAAAACTGGACTTTCCAAGAAGAGAGAACCTCAGGACAAAGTCTTGGCTTTCCATTGCTCTTTGGCCTCTCCTTCACTCACAGTGGAGAGTGCATCACCAGATTTTTGGAATTGTAGTGTTACTTGCAAGAACATGACACACTCAAAACACCCCATTTCCATGACTCATGCTAATATTTGTATGCAAAGATATAGGCTGGCTCTACACCAGGTGTGGGTAAATTCTGGCCCTCCAGGGGTTTTGGACTTCAATTCCCACCATCCTTAACAGCCTCAGGCCCTTTCCTTTCCCCCCTCAGCCGCTTAAGCAGGAAAAGGGTGAAAGGAAGGGACCAGAGGCTGTTAGGAATGGTGGGAGTTGAAGTCCAAAACCCCTGGAGGACCAAAATTTGTCCATGCCCATATATATGTGTGTGTATGTGTGTGTGTGTGTGTAATTGGGGTTTTTTTGGGGGGGGGGCGCCAAAATACTCTTTGCTTACCATTGAAAATTACCTAGGGCCGCCTCTGTACGGACCTGGACCAAACTTGGCACACAGAACCCCAATAACCAACAAAAAATATGGAGGGGATTGGGAGGAATTGACAGTGATTTATGGAAGATGTACTTCCGGAGAGCACTGTGAACCCAAATGACTATGGATCTGGACCAAACTTGGCACAAATATTCAGTATGCCCAAAATTGAACACTGGCGGAGTTTGGGAAAAATAGATCAAGCCATTTGGGAGTTGCAGTTACTGGGATATATAGATCCCCTGCCATCGAAGAGCATTCTGAACTCCAACAATGAAATTGAACCAAACATGGCATACAGAACACCCAGGACAAACAGAAAACACTGGAGAGGCATGAGGAAAATAGACCTTGGCATTTGGGAGTTCTGGGGATATATAGTTTCCCTGCCATTAAAGAGAATTCTAAACTCAAACAGAAATGGAATTAAACCAAACTTGGCATTCAGCCTCAACAACAACAACAACAACAAAAACGAGCTGGGAGAGACCCCTTGGGCCATCTAGTCCAACTCCCTTCTGCCTTCATGCATGAAAAGCACAATCAAAGCACCCACGACAGATGACCACCCATAGATAATAATAACAAAAACAACAGATTTGGAAGGGACATCTAAAGGCCATATAGTCCAACCTCCTTCATTCTACTTTCATGGAGGGAAAGCACAATCAAAGCACCCTTGACAGATGGCCATCCCGCCTTAATAATACAACAACAACAATAATAATAATAATGAGAGTTTTCACCTCTTGGCCCAGGAAGTCAGGCAGACAGGAAGGCAGGCAGGCAGGTCGCTGAGCTGAGGTCCTCCTTCACTGCGCTCCGTTGGGGCCCAGCTGGGCCCAGGAAGGACAGAAGCAGCGTGAGGAAGGAGCCTGCTTCTGGCAAAGCTGCTTCAGCCCACATGGCTGCCTCCGGCCTCACAGCCAGCCGTGCTCCCACACAGGGCTTGGGCCCTGTAGGGAACGTTTTGGCCTACTAGTCCCTCCCCCAAGCCCGGTGGGAAGCGCGGGGAGGCCAAATCCTACTCCCAGGCAGGGCTTGGGCCCTGCCGGGAGCATTTTGGCCAGCTGGCGCTTCCCCCCGAGCCCGGAGGGAAGCGCGGGGAGACCAAATCCTACTCCCAGGCAGGCCCTGGGCACTGCGGGGAGCATTTTGGCCTCCTCGCGCTTCCCGCCAGGCTCGGGGGGAGGCGCAGGAAACGTGAGCCATCCACCCTGTGGGGAGCCATTTTGATGGGGGGGGCAACGGAGACTGCCTCGCGACCCCTCGAAAATGGCCAGGCGACCCCCCAGGGGGTCGCGACCCCCAGGTTAAGAACCGCTGATGAATTTGATCATTTCCCATTACTTTACATTGAAATCACAAACTGTATCAAAAAGAGTTGAGGTACTGCATAAATGCCAGTCTTCATGTATTTGATCATTTCCCATTCGTTTACATTAAAATCACAAACTGTATCAAAAAGAGTGGAGTTACTGCAGAAATGTCAGTCTTCACCTATTTGATCATTTCCCATTAGTTTACATTGAAACCACAAACTGTATCAAAAAGAGTGGAGTTGCTGCAGGAATGCCAGTCTTCATGTATTTGATCATTTCCCATTCGTTTACATTGAAATCACAAACTGTATCAAAAAGAGTGGAGTTACTGCAGGAATGCCAGTCTTCATGTATTTGATAATTTCCCATTGGTTTACATTGAGATCACAAACTGTATCAAAATGAGTGGAGTTACTGCAGAAATGCCATATCTCTATGCTGCCCTCTCCTGTCTCCATCTGAGCACTGCATACATATTGACCTAGAGGCTGATTCTATCTCTATGCTGCCCTCTCCTATCTCCTCCTGAGAACTGTAAACATACTGACCTAGAGGCTGATTCTTTCTATCTCTATGCTGCTCTCTCCTGTCTCCACATGAGCATTGCATACATGCTGATCTAGAGGGTGATTCTTTCTATCTCTATGCTGCCCTATCCTGTCTTCACCTGAGACCTACATACATACTGACCTAGAGGCTGATTCTTTCTATCTCTATTTTGCCCTCTCCTGTCTCCACCTGACCTAGAGGCTGATTCTTTCTATCTCTATGCTGCCCTCTCCTGTCTCCACCTGAGCATTGCATACATACTGACCTAGAGGTTGATTCTTTATATCTCTATGCTGCCATCTCCTGTCTCCACCTGAGCATTGCATACCTACTGACCTAGAGGCTGATTCTTTCTATCTCTATGCTGCCATCTCCTGTCTCCACCTGAGCATTGCATACATACTGACCTAGAGGATGATTCTTTCTATCTCTATGCTGCCATCTCCTGTCTCCACCTGAGCATTGCATACATACTGACCTAGAGGTTGATTCTTTATATCTCTATGCTGCCCTCTCCTGTCTCCACCTGAGCACTGCATAAATCCTGACCTAGAGGCTGACTCTATCTCTATGCTGCCCTCTCCTTTCTCCACGTGAGCATTGCATACATACTGACAAAGAGGCTGATTCTTCCTATCTCTATGCTGCCCTCTCCTGTCTCCACTTGAGCAATGCATACATACTGACCTATTTGATCATCTCTATGCTGCCCTCTCCTGTCTCCATCTGAGCACTGCATACATATTGACCTAGAGGCTGATTCTATCTCTATGCTGCCCTCTCCTATCTCCTCCTGAGAACTACAAACATACTGACCTAGAGGCTGATTCTTTCTATCTCTATGCTTCCCTCTCCTGTCTCCAACTGAGTTCTGCGAACATACTGACCTAGAGGCTGATTCTTTCTATCTCAATGCTGCCCTCTCCTGTCTCCACCTGAGCAATGCATACATACTGACCTAGAGGCTGACTCCTTCTATCTCTGTGCTGCTCTTTTCTGTCTCCACCTGAGCACTGCCAACATACTGATCTAGAGGCTGATCCTTTCTCCCTCTATGCTGCCTTCTCCTATCTCCACCTGAGCACTGCATACATGCTGACCTAGAGGTTGATTCTTTCTATCTCTATGCTGCCCTCTCCTGTCTCCACCTGAGCATTGCATACATACTGACCTAGAGGTTGATTCGTTCTATCTCTATGCTGCCCTCTCCTGTCTCGCCCTCAGCACTGCATACATACTGACCTAGAGGCTGATTGTTTCTATCTCTGTGCTGCCCTTTCCTGTTTCCACCTGAGCACTGCAAACATACTGATCTAGAGGCTGATTCTTTCTCCCTCTATGCTGCCCTCACCTATCTCCACCTGAGCACTGTATACATACTGACCTAGAGGTTGATTCTTTCTATCTCTATGCTGCCCTCTCCTGTCTCCACCGGAGCACTGCATACATACTGACCTAGACGCTGATTCCATCTCTATGCTGCCCTCTCCTGTCTCCACCTAAGCAGTGCAAACATACTGACCTAAAGGCAGATTCTTTCTATCTCTATGCTGCCCTCTCCTGTCTCCACCTGAGCATTGCATACATACTGACCTAGAGGCTGATTCTTTCAATCCATGCTGCCCTCTCCTGTCTCCACCTGAGCACTGCATACATGTTGACCTAGAGGCTGATGCTTTCTATCTCTATGCTGCCCTCTCCTGTCTCCACCTGAGCACTGCATACATACTGACCTAGAGGTTGATTCTTTCTATCTCTATGCTGCCCTCTCCTGTCTCCACCTGAGCACTGCATACATACTGACCTAAAGGCTGATTCTTTCTATCTCTATGCTGCCCTCTCCTGTCTCCACCTGAGCATTGTATACATACTGACCTAGAGATTGATTCTTTCTATCTCTATGCTGCCCTCTCCTGTCTCCACCTGAGCACTGCATACATACTGACCTAGAGGGTGATTCTTTCTATCTCTATGCTGCCCTCTCCTGTCTCCACCTGAGCATTGCATACATACTGACTTAGAGGTTAATTCTTTATATCTCTATGCTGCCCTCTCCTGTCTCCACCTGAGCACTGCATACATACTGACCTAGAGGCTGACTCCTTCTATCTCTGTGCTGCACTTTCCTGTCTCCACCTGAGCACTGCCAACATACTGATCTAGAGGCTGATTCTTTCTCCCTCTATGCTGCCTTCTCCTGTCTCCACCTGAGCACTGCATACATACTGACCTAGAGGTTGATTCTTTCTCTCTCTATGCTGCCCTTTCCTGTCTCAACCTGAGCACAGCAAAAATACTGACCTAGAGGCTGATTCTTTCTCACTCTTTGCTGCCTTCTCCTGACTCCACCTGAGCATTGCATACATACTGACCTAGAGGTTGATTCTTTCTATCTCTATGCTGCCCTCTCCTGTCTCCACCTGAGCACTGCATACATACTGACCTAGAGGGTGATTCTTTCAATTTCTATGCTGCCCTCCCCTGTCTCCACCTGAGCACTGCATACATACTGACCTAGAGGCTGACTCCTATCTCTGTGCTGCACTTTCCTGTCTCCACCTGAGCACTGCCAACATACTGATCTAGAGGCTGATTCTTTCTCCCTCTATGCTGCCTTCTCCAGTCTCCACCTGAGCACTGCCAACATACTGATCTAGAGGCTGATCCTTTCTCCCTCTATGCTGCCTTCTCCTATCTCCACCTGAGCACTGCATACATGCTGACCTAGAGGTTGATTCTTTCTATCTCTATGCTGCCCTCTCCTGTCTCCACCTGAGCATTGCATACATACTGACCTAGAGGTTGATTCGTTCTATCTCTATGCTGCCCTCTCCTGTCTCGCCCTCAGCACTGCATACATACTGACCTAGAGGCTGATTGTTTCTATCTCTGTGCTGCCCTTTCCTGTTTCCACCTGAGCACTGCAAACATACTGATCTAGAGGCTGATTCTTTCTCCCTCTATGCTGCCCTCACCTATCTCCACCTGAGCACTGTATACATACTGACCTAGAGGTTGATTCTTTCTATCTCTATGCTGCCCTCTCCTGTCTCCACCGGAGCACTGCATACATACTGACCTAGACGCTGATTCCATCTCTATGCTGCCCTCTCCTGTCTCCACCTAAGCAGTGCAAACATACTGACCTAAAGGCAGATTCTTTCTATCTCTATGCTGCCCTCTCCTGTCTCCACCTGAGCATTGCATATATACTGACCTAGAGGCTGATTCTTTCAATCCATGCTGCCCTCTCCTGTCTCCACCTGAGCACTGCATACATGTTGACCTAGAGGCTGATGCTTTCTATCTCTATGCTGCCCTCTCCTGTCTCCACCTGAGCACTGCATACATACTGACCTAGAGGTTGATTCTTTCTATCTCTATGCTGCCCTCTCCTGTCTCCACCTGAGCACTGCATACATACTGACCTAAAGGCTGATTCTTTCTATCTCTATGCTGCCCTCTCCTGTCTCCACCTGAGCATTGTATACATACTGACCTAGAGATTGATTCTTTCTATCTCTATGCTGCCCTCTCCTGTCTCCACCTGAGCACTGCATACATACTGACCTAGAGGGTGATTCTTTCTATCTCTATGCTGCCCTCTCCTGTCTCCACCTGAGCATTGCATACATACTGACTTAGAGGTTAATTCTTTATATCTCTATGCTGCCCTCTCCTGTCTCCACCTGAGCACTGCATACATACTGACCTAGAGGCTGACTCCTTCTATCTCTGTGCTGCACTTTCCTGTCTCCACCTGAGCACTGCCAACATACTGATCTAGAGGCTGATTCTTTCTCCCTCTATGCTGCCTTCTCCTGTCTCCACCTGAGCACTGCATACATACTGACCTAGAGGTTGATTCTTTCTCTCTCTATGCTGCCCTTTCCTGTCTCAACCTGAGCACAGCAAAAATACTGACCTAGAGGCTGATTCTTTCTCACTCTTTGCTGCCTTCTCCTGACTCCACCTGAGCATTGCATACATACTGACCTAGAGGTTGATTCTTTCTATCTCTATGCTGCCCTCTCCTGTCTCCACCTGAGCACTGCATACATACTGACCTAGAGGGTGATTCTTTCAATTTCTATGCTGCCCTCTCCTGTCTCCACCTGAGCATTGCATACATACTGACTTAGAGGTTAATTCTTTATATCTCTATGCTGCCCTCCCCTGTCTCCACCTGAGCACTGCATACATACTGACCTAGAGGCTGACTCCTATCTCTGTGCTGCACTTTCCTGTCTCCACCTGAGCACTGCCAACATACTGATCTAGAGGCTGATTCTTTCTCCCTCTATGCTGCCTTCTCCAGTCTCCACCTGAGCACTGCATACATACTGACCTAGAGGTTGATTCTTTCTATCTCTATGCTGCCCTTTCCTGTCTCAAGCTGAGCACAGCAAAAATACTGACCTAGAGGCTGATTCTTTCTCACTCTTTGCTGCCTTCTCCTGACTCCACCTGAGCATTGCATACATACTGACCTAGAGGTTGATTCTTTCTATCTCTATGCTGCCCTCTCCTGTCTCCACCTGAGCACTGCATACATACTGACCTAGAGGCTGATTATTTCTATCTCTGTGCTGCCCTTTCGTGTCTCCACCTGAGCACTGCAAACATACTGATCTAGAGGTTGATTCTTTCTCCCTCTGTGCTGCCCTCACCTATCTCCACCTGAGCACTGCATACATACTGACCTGGAGGTTGATTCTTTCTATCTCTATGCTGCCCTCTCCTGTCTCCACCTAAGCAGTGCAAACATACTGACCTAAAGGCTGATTCTTTCTATCTGTATGCTGCCCTCTCCTGTCTCCACGTGAGCATTGCATACATACTGACCTAGAGGTTGATTCTTTCTATCTCTATGCTGCCCTCTCCTTTCTCCACCTGAGCACTGCATACATACTGACCTAGAGGGTGATTCTTTCTATCTCTATGCTGCCCTCTCCTGTCTCCACCTGAGCATTGCATACATACTGACCTAGAGGTTAATTCTTTCTATCTCTATGCTGCCCTCTCCTGTCTCCACCTGAGCACAGCATACATACTGACCTAGAGGCTGATTATTTCTATCTCTGTGCTGCCCTTTCGTGTCTCCACCTGAGCACTGCAAACATACTGATCTAGAGGCTGATTCTTTCTCCCTCTATGCTGCCCTCACCTATCTACACCTGAACACTGCATACATACTGACCTAGATGCTAATTCTTTCTATCTCTATGCTGCCCTCTCCTGTCTCCACCTGAGCACTGCATACATACTGACCTAGAGGCTGATTCCATCTCTATGCTGCCCTCTCCTGTCTCCACCTAAGCAGTGCAAACATTCTGACCTAAAGGCTGATTCTTTCTATCTCTATGCTGCCCTCTCCTGTCTCCACCTGAGCATTGCATACATACTGACCTAAAGGCTGATTCTTTCTATCTCTATGCTGCCCTTTCCTGTCTCAACCTGAGCACTACAAACATACTAACCTAGAGGCTGATTCTTTCAACCTCTATTCTGCCCTCTCCTGTCTCCACCTGAGCATTGCATACATACTGACCTAGAGGTTTATTCTTTCTATCTCTATGCTGCCCTCTCCTGTCTCCAACTGAGCTCTGCAAACATACTGACCTAGAGGCTAATTCTTTCTATCTCAGTGCTGCTCTCTCCAATCTCCACCTGAGCATTGCATACATACTAACGTAGAGGATGATTTTTTCTAACTCTATGCTGCCCTCTCCTGTCTACAACTGAGCATTGCATACATACTAACCTAGATGCTTATTCTTTCTATCTCTATGCTGCCCTCTCCTGTCTCCACCTGAGCATTGCATACATACTAACCTAGATGCTTATTCTTTCTATCTCTATGCTGCCCTCTCCTGTCTCCACCTGAGCATTGCATACATACTGACCTAGAGGCTGATTCTTTCTATCTCTACTCTGCCCTCTTCTGTCTCCAACTAAGAACTGCATACCTACTGACCTAGAGGCTGATTCTTTCTATCTCTGTGCTGCCCTTTCGTGTCTCCACCTGAGCACTGCATACATACTGACCTAGAGGGTGATTCTTTCAATTTCTATGCTGCCCTCTCCTGTCTCCACCTGAGCATTGCATACATACTGACTTAGAGGTTAATTCTTTATATCTCTATGCTGCCCTCCCCTGTCTCCACCTGAGCACTGCATACATACTGACCTAGAGGCTGACTCCTTCTATCTCTGTGCTGCACTTTCCTGTCTCCACCTGAGCACTGCCAACATACTGATCTAGAGGCTGATTCTTTCTCCCTCTATGCTGCCTTCTCCAGTCTCCACCTGAGCACTGCATACATACTGACCTAGAGGTTGATTCTTTCTATCTCTATGCTGCCCTCTCCTGTCTCCACCTGAGCACTGCATACATACTGACCTAGAGGCTGATTATTTCTATCTCTGTGCTGCCCTTTCGTGTCTCCACCTGAGCACTGCAAACATACTGACCTAGAGGCTGATTCTTTCTATCTCTATGCTGCCCTCTCCTGTCTCCACCTGAGCATTGCATACATACTGACTTAGAGGTTAATTCTTTATATCTCTATGCTGCCCTCCCCTGTCTCCACCTGAGCACTGCATACATACTGACCTAGAGGCTGACTCCTTCTATCTCTGTGCTGCACTTTCCTGTCTCCACCTGAGCACTGCCAACATACTGATCTAGAGGCTGATTCTTTCTCCCTCTATGCTGCCTTCTCCAGTCTCCACCTGAGCACTGCATACATACTGACCTAGAGGTTGATTCTTTCTATCTCTATGCTGCCCTCTCCTGTCTCCACCTGAGCACTGCATACATACTGACCTAGAGGCTGATTATTTCTATCTCTGTGCTGCCCTTTCGTGTCTCCACCTGAGCACTGCAAACATACTGACCTAGAGGCTGATTCTTTCTATCTCTATGCTGCCCTCTCCTGTCTCCACCTAAGCAGTGCAAACATACTGACCTAAAGGCTGATTCTTTCTAACTGTATGCTGCCCTCTCCTGTCTCCACGTGAGCATTGCATACATACTGACCTAGAGGTTGATTCTTTCTATCTCTATGCTGCCCTCTCCTTTCTCCACCTGAGCACTGCATACATACTGACCTAGAGGTTGATTCTTTCTCTCTCTATGCTGCCCTTTCCTGTCTCAACCTGAGCACAGCAAAAATACTGACCTAGAGGCTGATTCTTTCTATCTCTATGCTGCCCTCTCCTGTCTCCACCTAAGCAGTGCAAACATACTGACCTAAAGGCTGATTCTTTCTATCTGTATGCTGCCCTCTCCTGTCTCCACGTGAGCATTGCATACATACTGACCTAGAGGTTGATTCTTTCTATCTCTATGCTGCCCTCTCCTTTCTCCACCTGAGCACTGCATACATACTGACCTAGAGGGTGATTCTTTCTATCTCTATGCTGCCCTCTCCTGTCTCCACCTGAGCATTGCATACATACTGACCTAGAGGTTAATTCTTTCTATCTCTATGCTGCCCTCTCCTGTCTCCACCTGAGCACAGCATACATACTGACCTAGAGGCTGATTATTTCTATCTCTGTGCTGCCCTTTCGTGTCTCCACCTGAGCACTGCAAACATACTGATCTAGAGGCTGATTCTTTCTCCCTCTATGCTGCCCTCACCTATCTACACCTGAGCACTGCATACATACTGACCTAGAGGCTGATTCTTTCTATCTCTATGCTGCCCTCTCCTGTCTCCACCTATGCACTGCATACATACTGACCTAGAGGCTGATTCCATCTCTATGCTGCCCTCTCCTGTCTCCACCTAAGCAGTGCAAACATTCTGACCTAAAGGCTGATTCTTTCTATCTCTATGCTGCCCTCTCCTGTCTCCACCTGAGCATTGCATACATACTGACCTAAAGGCTGATTCTTTCTATCTCTATGCTGCCCTTTCCTGTCTCAACCTGAGCACTACAAACATACTAACCTAGAGGCTGATTCTTTCAACCTCTATTCTGCCCTCTCCTGTCTCCACCTGAGCATTGCATACATACTGACCTAGAGGTTTATTCTTTCTATCTCTATGCTGCCCTCTCCTGTCTCCAACTGAGCTCTGCAAACATACTGACCTAGAGGCTAATTCTTTCTATCTCAGTGCTGCTCTCTCCAATGTCCACCTGAGCATTGCATACATACTAACGTAGAGGATGATTTTTTCTAACTCTATGCTGCCCTCTCCTGTCTCCACCTGAGCATTGCATACATACTGACCTAGAGGCTGATTCTTTCAATCCATGCTGCCCTCTCCTGTCTCCACCTGAGCACTGCATACATACTGACCTAGAGGCTGATGCTTTCTATCTCTATGCTGCCCTCTCCTGTCTCCACCTGAGCACTGCATACATACTGACCTAAAGGCTGATTCTTTCTATCACTATGCTGCCCTCTCCAGTCTCCACCTCCGCACTGCATACATACTGACCTAGAGGCTGATTCTTTCTATCTCTACTCTGCCCTCTTCTGTCTCCAACTGAGAACTGTATACATACTGACCTAGAGGCTGATTCTTTCTATCTCTATGCTGCCCTCTCCTGTCTCCACCTGAGCACAGCATACATACTGACCTAGAGGCTGACTCCTTCTATCTCTGTGCTGCCCTTTCCTGTCTCCACCTGAGCACTGCCAACATACTGATCTAGAGGCTAATCCTTTCTCCCTCTATGCTGCCTTCTCCTGTCTCCACCTGAGCACTGCATACATACTGACCTAGAGGCTGATTCTTTCTATCTCTATGATGCCCTTTCCTGTCTCAACCTGAGCACTGCAAAAATACTGACCTAGAGGCTGATTCTTTCTCCCTCTATGCTGCCTTCTCCTGTCTCCACCTGAGCATTGCATACATACTGACCTAGATATTGATTCTTTCTATCTCTATGCTGCCTTCTCCTGTCTCCACCTGAGCACTGCATACATACTGATCTACAGGCTGATTCTTTCTATCTCTGTGCTGCCCTTTCCTGTCTCCATCTGAGCACTGCAAACATACTGATCTAGAGGCTGATTCTTTCTCCCTCTATGCTGCCCTCACCTATCTACACCTGAGCACTGCATACATACTGACCTAGAGGCTGATTCTTTCTATCTCTATGCTGCCCTCTCCTGTCTCCACCTGAGCACTGCATACATACTGACCTAGAGGCTGATTCCATCTCTATGCTGCCCTCTCCTGTCTCCACCTAAGCAGTGCAAACATTCTGACCTAAAGGCTGATTCTTTCTATCTCTATGCTGCCCTCTCCTGTCTCCACCTGAGCATTGCATACATACTGACCTAAAGGCTGATTCTTTCTATCTCTATGCTGCCCTTTCCTGTCTCAACCTGAGCACTACAAACATACTGACCTAGAGGCTGATTCTTTCAACCTCTATGCTGCCCTCTCCTGTCTCCACCTGAGCATTGCATACATACTGACCTAGAGGCTGATTCTTTCTATCTCTATGCTGCCCTCTCCTGTCTCCAACTGAGCTCTGCAAACATACTGACCTAGAGGCTAATTCTTTCTATCTCAGTGCTGCTCTCTCCAATCTCCACCTGAGCATCGCACACATACTGACGTAGAGGATGATTTTTTCTAACTCTATACTGCCCTCTCCTGTCTACAACTGAGCATTGCATACATACTAACCTAGATGCTTATTCTTTCTATCTCTATGCTGCCCTCTCCTGTCTCCACCTGAGCATTGCATACATACTGACCTAGAGGCTGATTCTTTCAATCCATGCTGCCCTCTCCTGTCTCCACCTGAGCACTGCATACATACTGACCTAGAGGCTGATGCTTTCTATCTCTATGCTGCCCTCTCCTGTCTCCACCTGAGCACTGCATACATACTGACCTAAAGGCTGATTCTTTCTCTCACTATGCTGCCCTCTCCAGTCTCCACCTCAGCACTGCATACATAATGACCTAGAGGCTGATTCTTTCTATCTCTACTCTGCCCTCTTCTGTCTCCAATTGAGAACTGCATACATCCTGACCGAGAGGCTGATTCTTTCTATCTCTATGCTGCCCTCTCCTGTCTCCACCTGAGCACAGCATACATACTGACCTAGAGGCTGACTCCTTCTATCTCTGTGCTGCCCTTTCCTGTCTCCACCTGAGCACTGCCAACATACTGATCTAGAGGCTGATCCTTTCTCCCTCTATGCTGCCTTCTCCTGTCTCCACCTGAGCACTGCATACATACTGACCTAGAGGTTGATTCTTTCTATCTCTATGATGCCCTTTCCTGTCTCAACCTGAGCACTGCAAAAATACTGACCTAGAGGCTGATTCTTTCTCCCTCTATGCTGCCTTCTCCTGTCTCCACCTGAGCATTGCATACATACTGACCTAGAGGTTGATTCTTTCTATCTCTATGCTGCCATCTCCTGTCTCCACCTGAGCACTGCATACATACTGACCTAGAGGCTGATTCTTTCTATCTCTCTTCTGCCCTTTCCTGTCTCCACCTTAGCACTGCAAACATACTGATCTAGAGGCTGATTCTTTCTCCCTCTATGCTGCCCTCACCTATCTACACCTGAGCACTGCATACATACTGACCTAGAGGCTGATTCTTTCTATCTCTATGCTGCCCTCTCCTGTCTCCACCTGAGCACTGCATACATACTGACCTAGAGGCTGATTCCATCTCTATGCTGCCCTCTCCTGTCTCCACCTAAGCAGTGCAAACATTCTGACCTAAAGGCTGATTCTTTCTATCTCTATGCTACCCTCTCCTGTCTCCACCTGAGCATTGCATACATACTGACCTAAAGGCTGATTCTTTCTATCTCTATGCTGCCCTTTCCTGTCTCAACCTGAGCACTACAAACATACTAACCTAGAGGCTGATTCTTTCAACCTCTATTCTGCCCTCTCCTGTCTCCACCTGAGCATTGCATACATACTGACCTAGAGGTTTATTCTTTCTATCTCTATGCTGCCCTCTCCTGTCTCCAACTGAGCTCTGCAAACATACTGACCTAGAGGCTAATTCTTTCTATCTCAGTGCTGCTCTCTCCAATCTCCACCTGAGCATCGCATACATACTGACGTAGAGGATGATTTTTTCTAACTCTATGCTGCCCTCTCCTGTCTACAACTGAGCATTGCATACATACTAACCTAGATGCTTATTCTTTCTATCTCTATGCTGCCCTCTCCTGTCTCCACCTGAGCATTGCATACATACTGACCTAGAGGCTGATTCTTTCAATCCATGCTGCCCTCTCCTGTCTCCACCTGAGCATTGTATACATACTGACCTAGAGGCTGATGCTTTCTATCTCTATGCTGCCCTCTCCTGTCTCCACCTGAGCACTGCATACATACTGACCTAAAGGCTGATTCTTTCTATCACTATGCTGCCCTCTCCAGTCTCCACCTCAGCACTGCATACATACTGACCTAGAGGCTGATTCTTTCTATCTCTACTCTGCCCTCTTCTGTCTCCAACTGAGAACTGTATACATACTGACCTAGAGGCTGATTCTTTCTATCTCTATGCTGCCCTCTCCTGTCTCCACCTGAGCACAGCATACATACTGACCTAGAGGCTGACTCCTTCTATCTCTGTGCTGCCCTTTCCTGTCTCCACCTGAGCACTGCCAACATACTGATCTAGAGGCTGATCCTTTCTCCCTCTATGCTGCCTTCTCCTGTCTCCACCTGAGCACTGCATACATAATGGCCTAGAGGCTGATTCTTTCTATCTCTATGATGCCCTTTCCTGTCTCAACCTGAGCACTGCAAAAATACTGACCTAGAGGCTGATTCTTTCTCCCTCTATGCTGCCTTCTCCTGTCTCCACCTGAGCATTGCATACATACTGACCTAGAGGTTGATTCTTTCTATCTCTATGCTGCCTTCTCCTGTCTCCACCTGAGCACTGCATACATACTGACCTATAGGCTGATTCTTTCTATCTCTGTGCTGCCCTTTCCTGTCTCCATCTGAGCATTGCAAACATACTGATCTAGAGGCTGATTCTTTCTCCCTCTATGCTGCCCTCACCTATCTACACCTGAGCACTGCATACATACTGACCTAGAGGCTGATTCTTTCTATCTCTATGCTGCCCTCTCCTGTCTCCACCTAAGCAGTGCAAACATTCTGACCTAAAGGCTGATTCTTTCTATCTCTATGCTGCCCTTTCCTGTCTCAACCTGAGCACTACAAACATATTGACCTAGAGGCTGATTCTTTCAACCTCTATGCTGCCCTCTCCTGTCTCCACCTGAGCATTGCATACATACTGACCTAGAGGCTGATTCTTTCTATCTCTATGCTGCCCTCTCCTGTCTCCAACTGAGCTCTGCAAACATACTGACCTAGAGGCTAATTCTTTCTATCTCAGTGCTGCTCTCTTCAATCTCCACCTGAGCATCGCATACATACTGACGTAGAGGATGATTTTTTCTAACTCTATGCTGCCCTCTCCTGTCTACAACTGAGCATTGCATACATACTAACCTAGATGCTTATTCTTTCTATCTCTATGCTGCCCTCTCCTGTCTCCACCTGAGCATTGCATACATACTGACCTAGAGGCTGATTCTTTCAATCCATGCTGCCCTCTCCTGTCTCCACCTGATCACTGCATACATACTGACCTAGAGGCTGAGGCATTCTATCTCTATGCTGCCCTCTCCTGTCTCCACCTGAGCACTGCATATATACTGACCTAAAGGCTGATTCTTTCTATCACTATGCTGCCCTCTCCAGTCTCCACCTCAGCACTGCATACATACTGACCTAGAGGCTGATTCTTTCTATCTCTACTCTGCCCTCTTCTGTCTCCAACTAAGAACTGCATACATACTGACCTAGAGGCTGATTCTTTCTATCTCTATGCTGCCCTCTCCTGTCTCCACCTCAGCACTGCATACATACTGACCTAGAGGCTGATTCTTTCTATCTCTGTGCTGCCCTTTCCTGTCTCCACGTGAGCACTGCAAACATACTGATCTAGAGGCTGATTCTTTCTCCCTCTATGCTTCCCTCACCTATCTCCACCTGAGCACTGCATACATACTGACCTAGACCCTGATTCCATCTCTATGCTGCCCTCTCCTGTCTCCACCTAAGCAGTGCAAACATACTGAACTAAAGGCAGATTCTTTCTATCTCTATGCTGCCCTCTCCTGTCTCCACCTGAGCACTGCATACATACTGACCTAGAGGCTGATTCTTTCTATCTCTATGCTGCCCTCTCCTGTCTTCACCTGAGCACTGCAAATATACTGACCTAGAGGCTAATTCTTTCTATCTCTATGCTGCCCTTTCCTGTCTCAACCTGAGAACTGCAACCATACTGACCTAGAGGCTGATTCTTTCTCCCTCTATGCTGCCCTCTCCTGTCTCCACCTGAGCATTGCATACATACTGACCTAGAGGTTGATTCTTTCTATCTCTATGCTGCCTTCTCCTGTCTCCACCTGAGCACTGCATACATACTGACCTAGAGGCTGATTCTTTCTATCTCTGTGCTGCCCTTTCCTGTCTCCATCTGAGCACTGCAAACATACTGATCTAGAGGCTGATTCTTTCTCCCTCTATGCTGCCCTCACCTATCTACAACTGAGTACTGCATACATACTGACCTAGAGGCTGATGCTTTCTATCTCTATGCTGCCCTCTCCTGTCTCCACCTGAGCACGGCATACATACTGACCTAAAGGCTGATTCTTTCTATCACTATGCTGCCCTCTCCAGTCTCCACCTCAGCACTGCATACATACTGACCTAGAGGCTGATTCTTTCTATCTCTACTCTGCCCTCTTCTGTCTCCAACTAAGAACTGCATACATACTGACCTCGAGGCTGATTCTTTCTATCTCTATGCTACCCTCTCCTGTCTCCACCTCAGCACTGCATACATACTGACCTAGAGGATGATTCTTTCTATCTCTGTGCTGCCCCCTCCTGTCTCCACCTGAGCATTGCATACATACTGACCTAGAGGCTGATTCCATCTCTATGCTGCCCTCTCCTGTCTCCACCTAAGCAGTGCAAAAATTCTGACCTAAAGGCTGATTCTTTCTATCTCTATGCTGCTCTCTCCAATCTCCACCTGAGCATCGCATACATACTGACGTAGAGGATGATTTTTTCTAACTCTATGCTGCCCTCTCCTGTCTACAACTGAGCATTGCATACATACTAACCTAGATGCTTATTCTTTCTATCTCTATGCTGCCCTCTCCTGTCTCCACCTGAGCATTGCATACATACTGACCTAGAGGCTGATTCTTTCAATCCATGCTGCCCTCTCCTGTCTCCACCTGAGCACTGCATACATACTGACCTAGAGGCTGATGCTTTCTATCTCTATGCTGCCCTCTCCTGTCTCCACCTGAGCACTGCATACATACTGACCTAAAGGCTGATTCTTTCTATCACTATGCTGCCCTCTCCAGTCTCCACCTCAGCACTGCATACATACTGACCTAGAGGCTGATTCTTTCTATCTCTACTCTGCCCTCTTCTGTCTCCAACTAAGAACTGCATACATACTGACCTAGAGGCTGATTCTTTCTATCTCTATGCTACCCTCTCCTGTCTCCACCTCAGCACTGCATACATACTGACCTAGAGGCTGATTCTTTCTATCTCTGTGCTGCCCCCTCCTGTCTCCACCTGAGCATTGCATACATACTGACCTAGAGGCTGATTCCATCTCTATGCTGCCCTCTCCTGTCTCCACCTAAGCAGTGCAAACATTCTGACCTAAAGGCTGATTCTTTCTATCTCTATGCTGCTCTCTCCAATCTCCACCTGAGCATCGCATACATACTGACGTAGAGGATGATTTTTTCTAACTCTATGCTGCCCTCTCCTGTCTACAACTGAGCATTGCATACATAATAACCTAGATGCTTATTCTTTCTATCTCTATGCTGCCCTCTCCTGTCTCCACCTGAGCATTGCATACATACTGACCTAGAGGCTGATTCTTTCAATCCATGCTGCCCTCTCCTCTCTCCACCTGAGCATTGCATACATACTGACCTAGAGGCTGATGCTTTCTATCTCTATGCTACCCTCTCCTGTCTCCACCTCAGCACTGCATACATACTGACCTAGAGGCTGATTCTTTCTATCTCTGTGCTGCCCTTTCCTGTCTCCACCTGAGCACTGCAAACATACTGATCTAGAGGCTGATTCTTTCTCCCTCTATGCTGCCCTCACCTATCTCCACCTGAGCACTGCATACATACTGACCTAGACCCTGATTCCATCTCTATGCTGCCCTCTCCTGTCTCCACCTAAGCAGTGCAAACATACTGACCTATAGGCCGATTTCTTTCTATCTCTATGCTGCCCTCTCCTGTCTCCACCTGAGCACTGCATACATACTGACCTAGAGGCTTATTCTTTATATCTCTATGCTGCCCTCTCCTGTCTCCACCTCAGCACTGCATACATACTGACCTAGAGGCTGATTCTTTCTATCTCTATGCTGCCCTCTCCTGTCTTCACCTGAGCACTGCAAATATACTGACCTAGAGGCTAATTCTTTCTATCTCTATGCTGCCCTTTCCTGTCTCAACCTGAGAACTGCAAACATACTGACCTAGAGGCTGATTCTTTCTCCCTCTATGCTGCCCTCTCCTGTCTCCACCTGAGCATTGCATACATACTGACGTAGAGGTTGATTCATTTCATCTCTATGCCACCCCCTCCTGTCTCCACCTGAACAGTGCATACATACTGACCTAGAGGCTGATTCTTTCTATCTCTATGCTGCCCTCTCCTGTCTTCACCTGAGCACTGCAAATATACTGACCTAGAGGCTAATTCTTTCTATCTCTATGCTGCTCTCTCCTGTCTCCACCTGAGCATTGCATACATTACCTAGAAGCTGATTATTTTTATCTCTATGCTGCCTTCTCCTGTCTCCATCTGAGCATGGCATACATACTGATCTAGAGACTGATTCTTTCTATCTCTATGCTGCCCTCTTCTGTCTCCACCTGAGCACTGCATACATACTGACCTAGAAGCTAATTCTTTCTATCTCTATGCTGCCCTTTCCTGTCTCCACCTGACCTAGAGGCTGATATTTTCTATCTCTATGATTCCCTCTCCTGTCTCCACCTGAGCACTGCAGATTTACTGACCTAGAGGCTGATTCTTTCTATCTCTATGCTGCCTTCTCCTGTCTAAACTGAGCATTGCATACATACTGACGAAGACGCTTATTCTTTCTATCTCTATGCTGCCCTCTCCTGTCTCCACCTGAGCATTGCATACATACTGACCTAGAGGTTGATTCTTTCTATCTCTATGCTGCCCTCTCCTGTCTTCACCTGAGCACTGCATACATACTGACCTAGAGGCTGATTCTTTCTATATCTATGCGGCCCTCTCCTGTCTCCACCTGAGCACTGCAAACATACTTTCCTAGAGGCTGATTCTTTCTATATCTATGCTGCCCTCTCCAGACTCCACCTGAGCATCGCATACATACTGACCTAGAGGCTGATTCTTTCTATCTCCATGCTGCTCTCTCCTATCTCCACCTGAGCATTGCATACATATTGACCTAGAGGCTGATTCTTTCTATCACTATGCTGCCCTCTCCTGTCTCCAACTGAGCACTGCATACATATTAACCTAGAGGCTGATTCTTTTTATCTCTATGCTGCCCTCTCCTGTCTGCACCTGAGCATTGCATACATGCTGACCTAAAGGCTGATTCCTTCTATCACTACGCGGCGCTCTCCTGTCTCCACTTGAGCACTGCATACATACTGACCTAGAGGCTGATTCCATCTCTATGCTGCCCTCTCCTGTCTCCACCTAAGCAGTGCGAACATACTGACCTAGAGGCTGATTCTTTCTATGTCTATGCTGTCCTCTCCTATCTCCACCGGAGCATTGCATACATACTGACCTAAAGGCTGATTCTTTCTATCACTATGCTGCCCTCTCCATTCTCCACCTGAGCACTGCATACATACTGACCTAGAGGCTGATTCTTTCTATCTCTACGCTGCCCTCTCCTGGCTCCAACTGAGAACTGCATACATACTGACCTAGAGGCTGATTCTTTCTATCTCTGTGCTGCCCTCTCCTGTCTCCACCTGAGCACTGCATACATACTGACCTAGAGGCAGATTCTTTCTATCTCTATGCTGCCCTCTCCTGTCTCCACCTCAGCACTGCATACATACTGACCTAGAGGCTGATTCTTTCTATCTCTGTGCTGCCCTTCCCTGTCTCCACCTGACCTAGAGGATGATACTTTGTATCTCTATGCTTACCTCTCTTGTCTCCACCTGAGCACTGCAGACTTACTGACCTAGAGGCTGATTCTTTCTATCTCTACGCTGCCCTCTCCTGTCTCCACCTGAGCACTGCAAACATACTGACCCAGAGGTTGATTCTTTCTATCTCTATGCTGCCCTCTCCTGTCTCCACCTGAGCACTGCATACATATTGACCTAGAGGCTTATTCTTTATATCTCTATGCTGCCCTCTCCTGTCTCCACCTGAGCACTGCATACATACTGACCTAGAGGCTGATTCTTTCTATCTCTATGCTGCCCTTTCCTGTCTCAACCTGAGAACTGCAAACATACTGACCTAGAGGCTGATTCTTTCTCCCTTTATGCTGCCCCCTCCTGTCTCCACCTGAGCATTGCATACATACTGACCTAGAGGTTGATTCATTTCATCTCTATGCTACCCTCTCCTGTCTCCACCTGAACAGTGCATACATACTGACCTAGAGGCTGATTCTTTCTATCTCTATGCTGCCCTCTCCTGTCTCCACCTGAGCACTGCAAATATACTGACCTAGAGGCTAATTCTTTCTATCTCTATGCTGCTCTCTCCTGTCTCCACCTGAGCATTGCATACATACTTACCTAGAAGCTGATTATTTCTATCTCTATGCTGCCCTCTCCTGTCTCCATCTGAGCATGGCATACATACTGATATAGAGGCTGATTCTTTCTATCTCTATGCTGCCCTCTCTGTCTCCACCTGAGCACTGCATACATACTGACCTAGAGGCGAATTCTTTCTATCTCTATGCTGCCCTTTCCTGTCTCCATCTGACCTAGAGGCTGATATTTTCTATATCTATGCTTCCCTCTCCTGTCTCCACCTGAGCACTGCAGATTTACTGACCTAGAGGCTGATTCTTTGTATCTCTATGCTGCCTTCTCCTGTCTACAACTGAGCATTGAATACATACTGACGTAGACGCTTATTCTTTCTATCTCTATGCGGCCCTCTCCTGTCTCCACCTGAGCACTGCAAACATGCTTTCCTAGAGGCTGATTCTTTCTATATCTATGCTGCCCTCTCCTGACTCCACCTGAGCATCGCATACATACTGACCTAGAGGCTGATTCTTTCTATCTCCATGCTGCTCTCTCCTATCTCCACCTGAGCATTGCATACATACTGACCTAGAGGCTGATTCTTTCTATCACTATGCTGCCCTCTCCTGTCTCCAACTGAGCACTGCATACATATTAACCTAGAGGCTAATTCTTTCTATCTCTATGCTGCCCTCTCCTGTCTGCACCTGAACATTGCATACATAGTGACCTAAAGGCTGATTCCTTCTATCACTACGCGGCCCTAACCTGTCTCCACTTGAGCACTGCATACATACTGACCTAGAGGCTGATTCCATCTCTATGCTGCCCTCTCCTGTCTCCACCTAAGCAGTGCAAACATACTGACCTAGAGGCTGATTCTTTCTATCTCTATGCTGTCCTCTCGTATCTCCACCTGAGCATTGCATACATACTGACCTAAAGGCTGATTCTTTCTATCACTAGGCTGCCCTCTCCAGTCTCCATCTGAGCACTGCATACATACTGACCTAGAGGCTGATTCTTTCTATCTCTACGCTGCCCTCTCCTGGATACAACTGAGAACTGCAAATATACTGACCTAGAGGCTAATTCTTTCTATCTCTATGCTGCTCTCTCCTGTCTCCACCTGAGCATTGCATACATACTTACCTAGAAGCTGATTATTTCTAACTCTATGCTGCCCTCTCCTGTCTCCACCTGAGCACTGCATACATACTGACCTAGAGGCTGATTCTTTCTCCCTCTATGCTGGAGACAGGAGATGTCTCCACCTGAGCACTGCATACATACTTACCTAGAAGCTGATTATTTCTATCTCTATGCTGCCCTCTCCTGTCTCCACCTGAGCACTGCATACATACTGACCTAGAGGCTGATTCTTTCTATCTCTGTGCTGCCCTTTCCTGTCTCCACCTGAGCACTGCAAACATACTGATCTAGAGGCTGATTCTTTCTCCCTCTATGCTGCCCTCACCTATCTCCACCTGACCACTGCATACATAATGACCTAGACCCTGATTCCATCTCTATGCTGCCCTCCCCTGTCTCCACCTAAGCAGTGCAAACATACTGACCTAAAGGCAGATTCTTTCTATCTCTATGCTGCCCTCTCCTGTCTCCACCTGAGCACTGCATGCATACTGACCTAGAGGCTTATTCTTTATATCTCTATGCTGCCCTCTCCTGTCTCCACCTGAGCACTGCATACATACTGACCTAGAGGCTGATTCTTTCTATCTCTATGCTGCCCTCTCCTGTCTTCACCTGAGCACTGCAAATATACTGACCTAGAAGCTAATTCTTTCTATCTCTATGCTGCCCTTTCCTGTCTCAACCTGAGAACTGCAAACATACTGACCTAGAGGCTGATTCTTTCTCCCTCTATGCTGCCCTCTCCTGTCTCCACCTGAGCATTGCATACATACTGACCTAGAGGTTGATTCATTTCATCTCTATGCTACCCCCTCCTGTCTCCACCTGAACAGTGCATACATACTGACCTAGAGGCTGATTCTTTCTATCTCTATGCTGCCCTCTCCTGTCTCCACCTGAGCACTGCATACATACTGACCTAGAGGCTAATTCTTTCTATCTCTATGCTGCCCTTTCCTGTCTCCACCTGACCTAGAGGCTGATATTTTCTATCTCTATGCTTCCCTCTCCTGTCTCCACCTGAGCACTGCAGATTTAC
Source organism: Anolis sagrei (assembly GCF_037176765.1). Classification (NCBI taxonomy): domain Eukaryota; kingdom Metazoa; phylum Chordata; class Lepidosauria; order Squamata; family Anolidae; genus Anolis; species Anolis sagrei. The sequence goes on along the minus strand of NC_090021.1, from coordinate 162,518,760 downwards.
TGACCTAGAGGCTGATTCTTTCTATCTCTATGCTGCCTTCTCCTGTCTACAACTGAGCATTGCATACATACTGACGTAGACTCTTATTCTTTCTATTTCTATGCTGCCCTCTCCTGTCTCCACCTGAGCATTGCATACATACTGACTAGAGGCTGATTCTGTCTTCCTCTATGGTGCCCTCTCCTGTCTCCACCTGAGCATTGCATACATACTGACCTAAAGGCTGATTCTTTGTATCACTATGCTGCCCTCTCCAGTCTCCACCTCAGCACTGCATACATACTGACCTAGAGGCTGATTCTTTCTATCTCTACTCTGCCCTCTTCTGTCTCCAACTGAGAACTGCATACATACTGACCTAGAGGCTGATTCTTTCTATCTCTATGCTGCCCTCTCCTGTCTCCACCTCAGCACTGCATACATACTGACCTAGAGGCTGATTCTTTCTATCTCTGTGCTGCCCTTTCCTGTCTCCACCTGAGCACTGCAAACATACTGATCTAGAGGCTGATTCTTTCTCCCTCTATGCTGCCCTCACCTATCTCCACCTGAGCACTGCATACATACTGACCTAGACCCTGATTCCATTATGCTTACCTCTCCTGTCTCCACCTAAGCAGTGCAAACATACTGAACTAAAGGCAGATTCTTTCTATCTCTATGCTGCCCTCTCCTGTCTCCACCTGAGCACTGCATACATACTGACCTAGAGGCTTATTCTTTATATCTCTATGCTGCCCTCTCCTGTCTCCACCTGAGCACTGCATACATACTGACCTAGAGGCTGATTCTTTCTATCTCTATGCTGCCCTCTCCTGTCTTCACCTGAGCACTGCAAATATACTGACCTAGAGGCTAATTCTTTCTATCTCTATGCTACCCTTTCCTGTCTCAACCTGAGAACTGCAAACATACTGACCTAGAGGCTGATTCTTTCTCCCTCTATGCTGTCCTCTCCTGTCTCCACCTGAGCATTGCATACATACTGACCTAGAGGTTGATTCATTTCATCTCTATGCTACCCTCTCCTGTCTCCACCTGAACAGTGCATACATATGACCTAGAGGCTGATTCTTTCTATCTCTATGCTGCCCTCTCCTGTCTTCACCTGAGCACTGCAAATATACTGACCAAGAGGCTAATTCTTTCTATCTCTATGCTGCTCTCTCCTGTCTCCACCTGAGCATTGCATACATTACCTAGAAGCTGATTATTTCTATCTCTATGCTGCCCTCTCCTGTCTCCATCTGAGCATTGCATACATACTGACGTAGACTCTTATTCTTTCTATTTCTATGCTGCCCTCTCCTGTCTCCACCTGAGCATTGCATACATACTGACTAGAGGCTGATTCTGTCTTCCTCTATGGTGCCCTCTCCTGTCTCCACCTGAGCATTGCATACATACTGACCTAAAGGCTGATTCTTTGTATCACTATGCTGCCCTCTCCAGTCTCCACCTCAGCACTGCATACATACTGACCTAGAGGCTGATTCTTTCTATCTCTACTCTGCCCTCTTCTGTCTCCAACTGAGAACTGCATACATACTGACCTAGAGGCTGATTCTTTCTATCTCTATGCTGCCCTCTCCTGTCTCCACCTCAGCACTGCATACATACTGACCTAGAGGCTGATTCTTTCTATCTCTGTGCTGCCCTTTCCTGTCTCCACCTGAGCACTGCAAACATACTGATCTAGAGGCTGATTCTTTCTCCCTCTATGCTGCCCTCACCTATCTCCACCTGAGCACTGCATACATACTGACCTAGACCCTGATTCCATTATGCTTACCTCTCCTGTCTCCACCTAAGCAGTGCAAACATACTGAACTAAAGGCAGATTCTTTCTATCTCTATGCTGCCCTCTCCTGTCTCCACCTGAGCACTGCATACATACTGACCTAGAGGCTTATTCTTTATATCTCTATGCTGCCCTCTCCTGTCTCCACCTGAGCACTGCATACATACTGACCTAGAGGCTGATTCTTTCTATCTCTATGCTGCCCTCTCCTGTCTTCACCTGAGCACTGCAAATATACTGACCTAGAGGCTAATTCTTTCTATCTCTATGCTACCCTTTCCTGTCTCAACCTGAGAACTGCAAACATACTGACCTAGAGGCTGATTCTTTCTCCCTCTATGCTGCCCTCTCCTGTCTCCACCTGAGCATTGCATACATACTGACCTAGAGGTTGATTCATTTCACCTCTATGCTTCCCTCTCCTGTCTCCACCTGAACAGTGCATACATATGACCTAGAGGCTGATTCTTTCTATCTCTATGCTGCCCTCTCCTGTCTCCACCTCAGCACTGCATACATACTGACCTAGAGGCTGATTCTTTCTATCTCTGTGCTGCCCTTCCCTGTCTCCACCTGACCTAGAGGATGATTCTTTCTATCTCTATGCTGCCCTCTCCTGTCTTCACCTGAGCACTGCAAATATACTGACCTAGAGGCTAATTCTTTCTATCTCTATGCTACCCTTTCCTGTCTCAACCTGAGAACTGCAAACATACTGACCTAGAGGCTGATTCTTTCTCCCTCTATGCTGCCCTCTCCTGTCTCCACCTGAGCATTGCATACATACTGACCTAGAGGTTGATTCATTTCATCTCTATGCTACCCTCTCCTGTCTCCACCTGAACAGTGCATACATATGACCTAGAGGCTGATTCTTTCTATCTCTATGCTGCCCTCTCCTGTCTTCACCTGAGCACTGCAAATATACTGACCAAGAGGCTAATTCTTTCTATCTCTATGCTGCTCTCTCCTGTCTCCACCTGAGCATTGCATACATTACCTAGAAGCTGATTATTTCTATCTCTATGCTGCCCTCTCCTGTCTCCATCTGAGCATTGCATACATACTGACGTAGACTCTTATTCTTTCTATTTCTATGCTGCCCTCTCCTGTCTCCACCTGAGCATTGCATACATACTGACTAGAGGCTGATTCTGTCTTCCTCTATGGTGCCCTCTCCTGTCTCCACCTGAGCATTGCATACATACTGACCTAAAGGCTGATTCTTTGTATCACTATGCTGCCCTCTCCAGTCTCCACCTCAGCACTGCATACATACTGACCTAGAGGCTGATTCTTTCTATCTCTACTCTGCCCTCTTCTGTCTCCAACTGAGAACTGCATACATACTGACCTAGAGGCTGATTCTTTCTATCTCTATGCTGCCCTCTCCTGTCTCCACCTCAGCACTGCATACATACTGACCTAGAGGCTGATTCTTTCTATCTCTGTGCTGCCCTTTCCTGTCTCCACCTGAGCACTGCAAACATACTGATCTAGAGGCTGATTCTTTCTCCCTCTATGCTGCCCTCACCTATCTCCACCTGAGCACTGCATACATACTGACCTAGACCCTGATTCCATTATGCTTACCTCTCCTGTCTCCACCTAAGCAGTGCAAACATACTGAACTAAAGGCAGATTCTTTCTATCTCTATGCTGCCCTCTCCTGTCTCCACCTGAGCACTGCATACATACTGACCTAGAGGCTTATTCTTTATATCTCTATGCTGCCCTCTCCTGTCTCCACCTGAGCACTGCATACATACTGACCTAGAGGCTGATTCTTTCTATCTCTATGCTGCCCTCTCCTGTCTTCACCTGAGCACTGCAAATATACTGACCTAGAGGCTAATTCTTTCTATCTCTATGCTACCCTTTCCTGTCTCAACCTGAGAACTGCAAACATACTGACCTAGAGGCTGATTCTTTCTCCCTCTATGCTGCCCTCTCCTGTCTCCACCTGAGCATTGCATACATACTGACCTAGAGGTTGATTCATTTCACCTCTATGCTTCCCTCTCCTGTCTCCACCTGAACAGTGCATACATATGACCTAGAGGCTGATTCTTTCTATCTCTATGCTGCCCTCTCCTGTCTCCACCTCAGCACTGCATACATACTGACCTAGAGGCTGATTCTTTCTATCTCTGTGCTGCCCTTCCCTGTCTCCACCTGACCTAGAGGATGATTCTTTCTATCTCTATGCTGCCCTCTCCTGTCTTCACCTGAGCACTGCAAATATACTGACCTAGAGGCTAATTCTTTCTATCTCTATGCTACCCTTTCCTGTCTCAACCTGAGAACTGCAAACATACTGACCTAGAGGCTGATTCTTTCTCCCTCTATGCTGCCCTCTCCTGTCTCCACCTGAGCATTGCATACATACTGACCTAGAGGTTGATTCATTTCATCTCTATGCTACCCTCTCCTGTCTCCACCTGAACAGTGCATACATATGACCTAGAGGCTGATTCTTTCTATCTCTATGCTGCCCTCTCCTGTCTTCACCTGAGCACTGCAAATATACTGACCAAGAGGCTAATTCTTTCTATCTCTATGCTGCTCTCTCCTGTCTCCACCTGAGCATTGCATACATTACCTAGAAGCTGATTATTTCTATCTCTATTCTGCCCTCTCCTGTCTCCATCTGAGCATGGCATACATACTGATCTAGAGACTGATTCTTTCTATCTCTATGCTGCCCTCTCCTGTCTCCACCTGAGCACTGCATACATAATGACCTAGAGGCGAATTCTTTCTATCTCTATGCTGCCCTTTCCTGTCTCCATCTGACCTAGAGGCTGATATTTTCTATATCTATGCTTCCCTCTCCTGTCTCCACCTGAGCACTGCAGATTTACTGACCTAGAGGCTGATTCTTTCTCTCTCTATGCTGTCTTCTCCAGTCTACAACTGAGCACTGCAAACATACTTTCCTAGAGGCTGATTCTTTCTATATCTATGCTGCACTCTCCTGACTCCACCTGAGCATCGCATACATACTGACCTAGAGGCTGATTCTTTCTATCTCCATGCTGCTCTCTCCTATCTCCACCTGAGCATTGCATACATACTGACCTAGAGGCTGATTCTTTCTATCACTATGCTGCCCTCTCCTGTCTCCAATTGAGCACTGCATACATATTAACCTAGAGGCTAATTCTTTCTATCTCTATGCTGCCCTCTCCTGTCTGCACCTGAGCATTGCATACGTTCTGACCTAAAGGCTGATTCCTTCTATCACTACGCGACCCTCTCCTGTCTCCACTTGAGCACTGCATACATACTGACCTAGAGGCTGATTCTTACTCCCTCTATGCTGGAGACAGGAGATGTCTCCACCTGAGCACTGCATACATACTGACCTAGAGGCTGATGCTTTCTATCACTATGCTGCCCTCTCCAGTCTCCACCTCAGCACTGCATACATACTGACCTAGAGGCTGATTCTTTCTATCTCTACTCTGCCCTCTTCTGTCTCCAACTGAGAACTGCATACATACTGACCTAGAGGCTGATTCTTTCTATCTCTATGCTGCCCTCTCCTGTCTCCACCTATGCACTGCATACATACTGACCTAGAGGCTGATTCTTTCTATCTCTGTGCTGCCCTTTCCTGTCTCAACCTGAGAACTGCAAACATACTGATCTAGAGGCTGATTCTTTCTCCCTCTATGCTGCCCTCACCTATCTCCACCTGAGCACTGCATACATACTGACCTAGACCCTGATTCCATCTCTATGCTGCCCTCTCCTGTCTCCACCTAAGCAGTGCAAACATAATGAACTAAAGGCAGATTCTTTCTATCTCTATGCTGCCCTTTCCTGTCTCAACCTGAGAACTGCAAACATACTGACCTAGAGGCTGATTCTTTCTCCCTCTATGCTGCCCTCTCCTGTCTCCACCTGAGCATTGCATACATACTGACCTAGAGGTTGATTCATTTCATCTCTATGCTACCCCCTCCTGTCTCCACCTGAACAGTGCATACATACTGACCTAGAGGCTGATTCTTTCTATCTCTATGCTGCCCTCTCCTGTCTCCACCTGAGCACTGCATACATACTGACCTAGAGGCTGATTCTTTCTATCTCTATGCTGCCCTCTCCTGTCTTCACCTGAGCACTGCAAATATACTGACCTAGAGGCTAATTCTTTCTATCTCTATGCTACCCTTTCCTGTCTCAACCTGAGAACTGCAAACATACTGACCTAGAGGCTGATTCTTTCTCCCTCTATGCTGCCCTCTCCTGTCTCCACCTGAGCATTGCATACATACTGACCTAGAGGTTGATTCATTTCACCTCTATGCTACCCTCTCCTGTCTCCACCTGAACAGTGCATACATATGACCTAGAGGCTGATTCTTTCTATCTCTATGCTGCCCTCTCCTGTCTCCACCTCAGCACTGCATACATACTGACCTAGAGGCTGATTCTTTCTATCTCTGTGCTGCCCTTCCCTGTCTCCACCTGACCTAGAGGATGATTCTTTCTATCTCTATGCTGCCCTCTCCTGTCTTCACCTGAGCACTGCAAATATACTGACCTAGAGGCTAATTCTTTCTATCTCTATGCTACCCTTTCCTGTCTCAACCTGAGAACTGCAAACATACTGACCTAGAGGCTGATTCTTTCTCCCTCTATGCTGCCCTCTCCTGTCTCCACCTGAGCATTGCATACATACTGACCTAGAGGTTGATTCTTTCTATCTCTATGCTGCCTTCTCCTGTCTCCACCTGAGCACTGCATACATACTGACCTAGAGGCTGATTCTTTCTATCTCTGTGCTGCCCTTTCCTGTCTCCATCTGAGCACTGCAAACATACTGATCTAGAGGCTGATTCTTTCTCCCTCTATGCTGCCCTCACCTATCTACAACTGAGTACTGCATACATACTGACCTAGAGGCTGATGCTTTCTATCTCTATGCTGCCCTTTCCTGTCTCAACCTGAGAACTGCAAACATACTGACCTAGAGGCTGATTCTTTCTCCCTCTATGCTGTCCTCTCCTGTCTCCACCTGAGCATTGCATACATACTGACCTAGAGGTTGATTCATTTCATCTCTATGCTACCCTCTCCTGTCTCCACCTGAACAGTGCATACATATGACCTAGAGGCTGATTCTTTCTATCTCTATGCTACCCTCTCCTGTCTCCACCTCAGCACTGCATACATACTGACCTAGAGGCTGATTCTTTCTATCTCTGTGCTGCCCCCTCTGTCCCCACCTGAGCATTGCATACATACTGACCTAGAGGCTGATTCCATCTCTATGCTGCCCTCTCCTGTCTCCACCTAAGCAGTGCAAACATTCTGACCTAAAGGCTGATTCTTTCTATCTCTATGCTGCTCTCTCCAATCTCCACCTGAGCATCGCATACATACTGACGTAGAGGATGATTTTTTCTAACTCTATGCTGCCCTATCCTGTCTACAACTGAGCATTGCATACATACTAACCTAGATGCTTATTCTTTCTATCTCTATGCTGCCCTCTCCTGTCTCCACCTGAGCATTGCATACATACTGACCTAGAGGCTGATTCTTTCAATCCATGCTGCCCTCTCCTGTCTCCACCTGAGCACTGCATACATACTGACCTAGAGGCTGATGCTTTCTATCTCTATGCTGCCCTCTCCTGTCTCCACCTGAGCACTGCATACATACTGACCTAAAGGCTGATTCTTTCTATCACTATGCTGCCCTCTCCAGTCTCCACCTCAGCACTGCATACATACTGACCTAGAGGCTGATTCTTTCTATCTCTACTCTGCCCTCTTCTGTCTCCAACTAAGAACTGCATACATACTGACCTAGAGGCTGATTCTTTCTATCTCTATGCTACCCTCTCCTGTCTCCACCTCAGCACTGCATACATACTGACCTAGAGGCTGATTCTTTCTATCTCTGTGCTGCCCCCTCCTGTCTCCACCTGAGCATTGCATACATACTGACCTAGAGGCTGATTCCATCTCTATGCTGCCCTCTCCTGTCTCCACCTAAGCAGTGCAAACATTCTGACCTAAAGGCTGATTCTTTCTATCTCTATGCTGCTCTCTCCAATCTCCACCTGAGCATCGCATACATACTGACGTAGAGGATGATTTTTTCTAACTCTATGCTGCCCTCTCCTGTCTACAACTGAGCATTGCATACATAATAACCTAGATGCTTATTCTTTCTATCTCTATGCTGCCCTCTCCTGTCTCCACCTGAGCATTGCATACATACTGACCTAGAGGCTGATTCTTTCAATCCATGCTGCCCTCTCCTGTCTCCACCTGAGCATTGCATACATACTGACCTAGAGGCTGATGCTTTCTATCTCTATGCTACCCTCTCCTGTCTCCACCTCAGCACTGCATACATACTGACCTAGAGGCTGATTCTTTCTATCTCTGTGCTGCCCTTTCCTGTCTCCACCTGAGCACTGCAAACATACTGATCTAGAGGCTGATTCTTTCTCCCTCTATGCTGCCCTCACCTATCTCCACCTGAGCACTGCATACATACTGACCTAGACCCTGATTCCATCTCTAAGCTGCCCTCTCCTGTCTCCACCTAAGCAGTGCAAACATACTGACCTATAGGCCGATTTCTTTCTATCTCTATGCTGCCCTCTCCTGTCTCCACCTGAGCACTGCATACATACTGACCTAGAGGCTTATTCTTTATATCTCTATGCTGCCCTCTCCTGTCTTCACCTGAGCACTGCAAATATACTGACCTAGAGGCTAATTCTTTCTATCTCTATGCTGCCCTTTCCTGTCTCAACCTGAGAACTGCAAACATACTGACCTAGAGGCTGATTCTTTCTCCCTCTATGCTGCCCTCTCCTGTCTCCACCTGAGCATTGCATACATACTGACGTAGAGGTTGATTCATTTCATCTCTATGCCACCCCCTCCTGTCTCCACCTGAACAGTGCATACATACTGACCTAGAGGCTGATTCTTTCTATCTCTATGCTGCCCTCTCCTGTCTTCACCTGAGCACTGCAAATATACTGACCTAGAGGCTAATTCTTTCTATCTCTATGCTGCTCTCTCCTGTCTCCACCTGAGCATTGCATACATTACCTAGAAGCTGATTATTTTTATCTCTATGCTGCCTTCTCCTGTCTCCATCTGAGCATGGCATACATACTGATCTAGAGACTGATTCTTTCTATCTCTATGCTGCCCTCTTCTGTCTCCACCTGAGCACTGCATACATACTGACCTAGAGGCTAATTCTTTCTATCTCTATGCTGCCCTTTCCTGTCTCCACCTGACCTAGAGGCTGATATTTTCTATCTCTATGATTCCCTCTCCTGTCTCCACCTGAGCACTGCAGATTTACTGACCTAGAGGCTGATTCTTTCTATCTCTATGCTGCCTTCTCCTGTCTAAACTGAGCATTGCATACATACTGACGAAGACGCTTATTCTTTCTATCTCTATGCTGCCCTCTCCTGTCTCCACCTGAGCATTGCATACATACTGACCTAGAGGCTGATTCTGTCTCCCTCTATGCTGCCCTCTCCTGTCTCCACCTGAGCATTGCATACATACTGACCTAGAGGTTGATTCTTTCTATCTCTATGCTGCCCTCTCCTGTCTTCACCTGAGCACTGCATACATACTGACCTAGAGGCTGATTCTTTCTATATCTATGCGGCCCTCTCCTGTCTCCACCTGAGCACTGCAAACATACTTTCCTAGAGGCTGATTCTTTCTATATCTATGCTGCCCTCTCCAGACTCCACCTGAGCATCGCATACATACTGACCTAGAGGCTGATTCTTTCTATCTCCATGCTGCTCTCTCCTATCTCCACCTGAGCATTGCATACATATTGACCTAGAGGCTGATTCTTTCTATCACTATGCTGCCCTCTCCTGTCTCCAACTGAGCACTGCATACATATTAACCTAGAGGCTGATTCTTTCTATCTCTATGCTGCCCTCTCCTGTCTGCACCTGAGCATTGCATACATGCTGACCTAAAGGCTGATTCCTTCTATCACTACGCGGCGCTCTCCTGTCTCCACTTGAGCACTGCATACATACTGACCTAGAGGCTGATTCCATCTCTATGCTGCCCTCTCCTGTCTCCACCTAAGCAGTGCGAACATACTGACCTAGAGGCTGATTCTTTCTATGTCTATGCTGTCCTCTCCTATCTCCACCGGAGCATTGCATACATACTGACCTAAAGGCTGATTCTTTCTATCACTATGCTGCCCTCTCCATTCTCCACCTGAGCACTGCATACATACTGACCTAGAGGCTGATTCTTTCTATCTCTACGCTGCCCTCTCCTGGCTCCAACTGAGAACTGCATACATACTGACCTAGAGGCTGATTCTTTCTATCTCTGTGCTGCCCTCTCCTGTCTCCACCTCAGCACTGCATACATACTGACCTAGAGGCAGATTCTTTCTATCTCTATGCTGCCCTCTCCTGTCTCCACCTGAGCACTGCATACATACTGACCTAGAGGCTGATTCTTTCTATCTCCATGCTGCTCTCTCCTATCTCCACCTGAGCATTGCATACATATTGACCTAGAGGCTGATTCTTTCTATCACTATGCTGCCCTCTCCTGTCTCCAACTGAGCACTGCATACATATTAACCTAGAGGCTGATTCTTTCTATCTCTATGCTGCCCTCTCCTGTCTGCACCTGAGCATTGCATACATGCTGACCTAAAGGCTGATTCCTTCTATCACTACGCGGCGCTCTCCTGTCTCCACTTGAGCACTGCATACATACTGACCTAGAGGCTGATTCCATCTCTATGCTGCCCTCTCCTGTCTCCACCTAAGCAGTGCGAACATACTGACCTAGAGGCTGATTCTTTCTATGTCTATGCTGTCCTCTCCTATCTCCACCGGAGCATTGCATACATACTGACCTAAAGGCTGATTCTTTCTATCACTATGCTGCCCTCTCCATTCTCCACCTGAGCACTGCATACATACTGACCTAGAGGCTGATTCTTTCTATCTCTACGCTGCCCTCTCCTGGCTCCAACTGAGAACTGCATACATACTGACCTAGAGGCTGATTCTTTCTATCTCTGTGCTGCCCTCTCCTGTCTCCACCTGAGCACTGCATACATACTGACCTAGAGGCTGATTCTTTCTATCTCTACGCTGCCCTCTCCTGTCTCCACCTGAGCACTGCATACATACTGACCTAGAGGCAGATTCTTTCTATCTCTATGCTGCCCTCTCCTGTCTCCACCTCAGCACTGCATACATACTGACCTAGAGGCTGATTCTTTCTATCTCTGTGCTGCCCTTCCCTGTCTCCACCTGACCTAGAGGATGATACTTTGTATCTCTATGCTTACCTCTCTTGTCTCCACCTGAGCACTGCAGACTTACTGACCTAGAGGCTGATTCTTTTTATCTCTACGCTGCCCTTTTCTGTCTCCACCTGAGCACTGCAAACATACTGACCCAGAGGTTGATTCTTTCTATCTCTATGCTGCCCTCTCCTGTCTCCACCTGAGCACTGCATACATATTGACCTAGAGGCTTATTCTTTATATCTCTATGCTGCCCTCTCCTGTCTCCACCTGAGCACTGCATACATACTGACCTAGAGGCTGATTCTTTCTATCTCTATGCTGCCCTTTCCTGTCTCAACCTGAGAACTGCAAACATACTGACCTAGAGGCTGATTCTTTCTCCCTTTATGCTGCCCCCTCCTGTCTCCACCTGAGCATTGCATACATACTGACCTAGATGTTGATTCATTTCATCTCTATGCTACCCTCTCCTGTCTCCACCTGAACAGTGCATACATACTGACCTAGAGGCTGATTCTTTCTATCTCTATGCTGCCCTCTCCTGTCTCCACCTGAGCACTGCAAATATACTGACCTAGAGGCTAATTCTTTCTATCTCTATGCTGCTCTCTCCTGTCTCCACCTGAGCATTGCATACATACTTACCTAGAAGCTGATTATTTCTATCTCTATGCTGCCCTCTCCTGTCTCCATCTGAGCATGGCATACATACTGATCTAGAGGCTGATTCCTTCTATCTCTATGCTGCCCTCTCTGTCTCCACCTGAGCACTGCATACATACTGACCTAGAGGCGAATTCTTTCTATCTCTATGCTGCCCTTTCCTGTCTCCATCTGACCTAGAGGCTGATATTTTCTATATCTATGCTTCCCTCTCCTGTCTCCACCTGAGCACTGCAGATTTACTGACCTAGAGGCTGATTCTTTGTATCTCTATGCTGCCTTCTCCTGTCTACAACTGAGCATTGAATACATACTGACGTAGACGCTTATTCTTTCTATCTCTATGCGGCCCTCTCCTGTCTCCACCTGAGCACTGCAAACATGCTTTCCTAGAGGCTGATTCTTTCTATATCTATGCTGCCCTCTCCTGACTCCACCTGAGCATCGCATACATACTGACCTAGAGGCTGATTCTTTCTATCTCCATGCTGCTCTCTCCTATCTCCACCTGAGCATTGCATACATACTGACCTAGAGGCTGATTCTTTCTATCACTATGCTGCCCTCTCCTGTCTCCAACTGAGCACTGCATACATATTAACCTAGAGGCTAATTCTTTCTATCTCTATGCTGCCCTCTCCTGTCTGCACCTGAACATTGCATACATAGTGACCTAAAGGCTGATTCCTTCTATCACTACGCGGCCCTAACCTGTCTCCACTTGAGCACTGCATACATACTGACCTAGAGGCTGATTCCATCTCTATGCTGCCCTCTCCTGTCTCCACCTAAGCAGTGCAAACATACTGACCTAGAGGCTGATTCTTTCTATCTCTACTCTGCCCTCTTCTGTCTCCAACTGAGAACTGCATACATACTGACCTAGAGGCTGATTCTTTCTATCTCTATGCTGCCCTCTCCTGTCTCCACCTCAGCACTGCATACATACTGACCTAGAGGCTGATTCTTTCTATCACTATGCTGCCCTCTCCTGTCTCCAATTGAGCACTGCATACATATTAACCTAGAGGCTAATTCTTTCTATCTCTATGCTGCCCTCTCCTGTCTGCACCTGAGCATTGCATACGTTCTGACCTAAAGGCTGATTCCTTCTATCACTACGCGACCCTCTCCTGTCTCCACTTGAGCACTGCATACATACTGACCTAGAGGCTGATTCTTACTCCCTCTATGCTGGAGACAGGAGATGTCTCCACCTGAGCACTGCATACATACTGACCTAGAGGCTGATGCTTTCTATCACTATGCTGCCCTCTCCAGTCTCCACCTCAGCACTGCATACATACTGACCTAGAGGCTGATTCTTTCTATCTCTACTCTGCCCTCTTCTGTCTCCAACTGAGAACTGCATACATACTGACCTAGAGGCTGATTCTTTCTATCTCTATGCTGCCCTCTCCTGTCTCCACCTATGCACTGCATACATACTGACCTAGAGGCTGATTCTTTCTATCTCTGTGCTGCCCTTTCCTGTCTCAACCTGAGAACTGCAAACATACTGATCTAGAGGCTGATTCTTTCTCCCTCTATGCTGCCCTCACCTATCTCCACCTGAGCACTGCATACATACTGACCTAGACCCTGATTCCATCTCTATGCTGCCCTCTCCTGTCTCCACCTAAGCAGTGCAAACATACTGAACTAAAGGCAGATTCTTTCTATCTCTATGCTGCCCTTTCCTGTCTCAACCTGAGAACTGCAAACATACTGACCTAGAGGCTGATTCTTTCTCCCTCTATGCTGCCCTCTCCTGTCTCCACCTGAGCATTGCATACATACTGACCTAGAGGTTGATTCATTTCATCTCTATGCTACCCCCTCCTGTCTCCACCTGAACAGTGCATACATACTGACCTAGAGGCTGATTCTTTCTATCTCTATGCTGCCCTCTCCTGTCTCCACCTGAGCACTGCATACATACTGACCTAGAGGCTGATTCTTTCTATCTCTATGCTGCCCTCTCCTGTCTTCACCTGAGCACTGCAAATATACTGACCTAGAGGCTAATTCTTTCTATCTCTATGCTACCCTTTCCTGTCTCAACCTGAGAACTGCAAACATACTGACCTAGAGGCTGATTCTTTCTCCCTCTATGCTGCCCTCTCCTGTCTCCACCTGAGCATTGCATACATACTGACCTAGAGGTTGATTCATTTCACCTCTATGCTTCCCTCTCCTGTCTCCACCTGAACAGTGCATACATATGACCTAGAGGCTGATTCTTTCTATCTCTATGCTGCCCTCTCCTGTCTCCACCTCAGCACTGCATACATACTGACCTAGAGGCTGATTCTTTCTATCTCTGTGCTGCCCTTCCCTGTCTCCACCTGACCTAGAGGATGATTCTTTCTATCTCTATGCTGCCCTCTCCTGTCTTCACCTGAGCACTGCAAATATACTGACCTAGAGGCTAATTCTTTCTATCTCTATGCTACCCTTTCCTGTCTCAACCTGAGAACTGCAAACATACTGACCTAGAGGCTGATTCTTTCTCCCTCTATGCTGCCCTCTCCTGTCTCCACCTGAGCATTGCATACATACTGACCTAGAGGTTGATTCATTTCATCTCTATGCTACCCTCTCCTGTCTCCACCTGAACAGTGCATACATATGACCTAGAGGCTGATTCTTTCTATCTCTATGCTGCCCTCTCCTGTCTTCACCTGAGCACTGCAAATATACTGACCAAGAGGCTAATTCTTTCTATCTCTATGCTGCTCTCTCCTGTCTCCACCTGAGCATTGCATACATTACCTAGAAGCTGATTATTTCTATCTCTATGCTGCCCTCTCCTGTCTCCATCTGAGCATGGCATACATACTGATCTAGAGACTGATTCTTTCTATCTCTATGCTGCCCTCTCCTGTCTCCACCTGAGCACTGCATACATAATGACCTAGAGGCGAATTCTTTCTATCTCTATGCTGCCCTTTCCTGTCTCCATCTGACCTAGAGGCTGATATTTTCTATATCTATGCTTCCCTCTCCTGTCTCCACCTGAGCACTGCAGATTTACTGACCTAGAGGCTGATTCTTTCTCTCTCTATGCTGCCTTCTCCTGTCTACAACTGAGCACTGCAAACATACTTTCCTAGAGGCTGATTCTTTCTATATCTATGCTGCACTCTCCTGACTCCACCTGAGCATCGCATACATACTGACCTAGAGGCTGATTCTTTCTATCTCCATGCTGCTCTCTCCTATCTCCACCTGAGCATTGCATACATACTGACCTAGAGGCTGATTCTTTCTATCACTATGCTGCCCTCTCCTGTCTCCAATTGAGCACTGCATACATATTAACCTAGAGGCTAATTCTTTCTATCTCTATGCTGCCCTCTCCTGTCTGCACCTGAGCATTGCATACGTTCTGACCTAAAGGCTGATTCCTTCTATCACTACGCGACCCTCTCCTGTCTCCACTTGAGCACTGCATACATACTGACCTAGAGGCTGATTCTTACTCCCTCTATGCTGGAGACAGGAGATGTCTCCACCTGAGCACTGCATACATACTGACCTAGAGGCTGATGCTTTCTATCACTATGCTGCCCTCTCCAGTCTCCACCTCAGCACTGCATACATACTGACCTAGAGGCTGATTCTTTCTATCTCTACTCTGCCCTCTTCTGTCTCCAACTGAGAACTGCATACATACTGACCTAGAGGCTGATTCTTTCTATCTCTATGCTGCCCTCTCCTGTCTCCACCTATGCACTGCATACATACTGACCTAGAGGCTGATTCTTTCTATCTCTGTGCTGCCCTTTCCTGTCTCAACCTGAGAACTGCAAACATACTGATCTAGAGGCTGATTCTTTCTCCCTCTATGCTGCCCTCACCTATCTCCACCTGAGCACTGCATACATACTGACCTAGACCCTGATTCCATCTCTATGCTGCCCTCTCCTGTCTCCACCTAAGCAGTGCAAACATACTGAACTAAAGGCAGATTCTTTCTATCTCTATGCTGCCCTTTCCTGTCTCAACCTGAGAACTGCAAACATACTGACCTAGAGGCTGATTCTTTCTCCCTCTATGCTGCCCTCTCCTGTCTCCACCTGAGCATTGCATACATACTGACCTAGAGGTTGATTCATTTCATCTCTATGCTACCCCCTCCTGTCTCCACCTGAACAGTGCATACATACTGACCTAGAGGCTGATTCTTTCTATCTCTATGCTGCCCTCTCCTGTCTCCACCTGAGCACTGCATACATACTGACCTAGAGGCTGATTCTTTCTATCTCTATGCTGCCCTCTCCTGTCTTCACCTGAGCACTGCAAATATACTGACCTAGAGGCTAATTCTTTCTATCTCTATGCTACCCTTTCCTGTCTCAACCTGAGAACTGCAAACATACTGACCTAGAGGCTGATTCTTTCTCCCTCTATGCTGCCCTCTCCTGTCTCCACCTGAGCATTGCATACATACTGACCTAGAGGTTGATTCATTTCACTTCTATGCTACCCTCTCCTGTCTCCACCTGAACAGTGCATACATATGACCTAGAGGCTGATTCTTTCTATCTCTATGCTGCCCTCTCCTGTCTCCACCTCAGCACTGCATACATACTGACCTAGAGGCTGATTCTTTCTATCTCTGTGCTGCCCTTCCCTGTCTCCACCTGACCTAGAGGATGATTCTTTCTATCTCTATGCTGCCCTCTCCTGTCTTCACCTGAGCACTGCAAATATACTGACCTAGAGGCTAATTCTTTCTATCTCTATGCTACCCTTTCCTGTCTCAACCTGAGAACTGCAAACATACTGACCTAGAGGCTGATTCTTTCTCCCTCTATGCTGCCCTCTCCTGTCTCCACCTGAGCATTGCATACATACTGACCTAGAGGTTGATTCATTTCATCTCTATGCTACCCTCTCCTGTCTCCACCTGAACAGTGCATACATATGACCTAGAGGCTGATTCTTTCTATCTCTATGCTGCCCTCTCCTGTCTTCACCTGAGCACTGCAAATATACTGACCTAGAGGCTAATTCTTTCTATCTCTATGCTGCTCTCTCCTGTCTCCACCTGAGCATTGCATACATTACCTAGAAGCTGATTATTTCTATCTCTATGCTGCCCTCTCCTGTCTCCATCTGAGCATGGCATACATACTGATCTAGAGACTGATTCTTTCTATCTCTATGCTCCCCTCTCCTGTCTCCACCTGAGCACTGCATACATAATGACCTAGAGGCGAATTCTTTCTATCTCTATGCTGCCCTTTCCTGTCTCCATCTGACCTAGAGGCTGATATTTTCTATATCTATGCTTCCCTCTCCTGTCTCCACCTGAGCACTGCAGATTTACTGACCTAGAGGCTGATTCTTTCTCTCTCTATGCTGCCTTCTCCTGTCTACAACTGAGCACTGCAAACATACTTTCCTAGAGGCTGATTCTTTCTATATCTATGCTGCACTCTCCTGACTCCACCTGAGCATCGCATACATACTGACCTAGAGGCTGATTCTTTCTATCTCCATGCTGCTCTCTCCTATCTCCACCTGAGCATTGCATACATACTGACCTAGAGGCTGATTCTTTCTATCACTATGCTGCCCTCTCCTGTCTCCAATTGAGCACTGCATACATATTAACCTAGAGGCTAATTCTTTCTATCTCTATGCTGCCCTCTCCTGTCTGCACCTGAGCATTGCATACGTTCTGACCTAAAGGCTGATTCCTTCTATCACTACGCGACCCTCTCCTGTCTCCACTTGAGCACTGCATACATACTGACCTAGAGGCTGATTCTTACTCCCTCTATGCTGGAGACAGGAGATGTCTCCACCTGAGCACTGCATACATACTGACCTAGAGGCTGATGCTTTCTATCACTATGCTGCCCTCTCCAGTCTCCACCTCAGCACTGCATACATACTGACCTAGAGGCTGATTCTTTCTATCTCTACTCTGCCCTCTTCTGTCTCCAACTGAGAACTGCATACATACTGACCTAGAGGCTGATTCTTTCTATCTCTATGCTGCCCTCTCCTGTCTCCACCTATGCACTGCATACATACTGACCTAGAGGCTGATTCTTTCTATCTCTGTGCTGCCCTTTCCTGTCTCAACCTGAGAACTGCAAACATACTGATCTAGAGGCTGATTCTTTCTCCCTCTATGCTGCCCTCACCTATCTCCACCTGAGCACTGCATACATACTGACCTAGACCCTGATTCCATCTCTATGCTGCCCTCTCCTGTCTCCACCTAAGCAGTGCAAACATACTGAACTAAAGGCAGATTCTTTCTATCTCTATGCTGCCCTTTCCTGTCTCAACCTGAGAACTGCAAACATACTGACCTAGAGGCTGATTCTTTCTCCCTCTATGCTGCCCTCTCCTGTCTCCACCTGAGCATTGCATACATACTGACCTAGAGGTTGATTCATTTCATCTCTATGCTACCCCCTCCTGTCTCCACCTGAACAGTGCATACATACTGACCTAGAGGCTGATTCTTTCTATCTCTATGCTGCCCTCTCCTGTCTCCACCTGAGCACTGCATACATACTGACCTAGAGGCTGATTCTTTCTATCTCTATGCTGCCCTCTCCTGTCTTCACCTGAGCACTGCAAATATACTGACCTAGAGGCTAATTCTTTCTATCTCTATGCTACCCTTTCCTGTCTCAACCTGAGAACTGCAAACATACTGACCTAGAGGCTGATTCTTTCTCCCTCTATGCTGCCCTCTCCTGTCTCCACCTGAGCATTGCATACATACTGACCTAGAGGTTGATTCATTTCACCTCTATGCTACCCTCTCCTGTCTCCACCTGAACAGTGCATACATATGACCTAGAGGCTGATTCTTTCTATCTCTATGCTGCCCTCTCCTGTCTCCACCTCAGCACTGCATACATACTGACCTAGAGGCTGATTCTTTCTATCTCTGTGCTGCCCTTCCCTGTCTCCACCTGACCTAGAGGATGATTCTTTCTATCTCTATGCTGCCCTCTCCTGTCTTCACCTGAGCACTGCAAATATACTGACCTAGAGGCTAATTCTTTCTATCTCTATGCTACCCTTTCCTGTCTCAACCTGAGAACTGCAAACATACTGACCTAGAGGCTGATTCTTTCTCCCTCTATGCTGCCCTCTCCTGTCTCCACCTGAGCATTGCATACATACTGACCTAGAGGTTGATTCATTTCATCTCTATGCTACCCTCTCCTGTCTCCACCTGAACAGTGCATACATATGACCTAGAGGCTGATTCTTTCTATCTCTATGCTGCCCTCTCCTGTCTTCACCTGAGCACTGCAAATATACTGACCTAGAGGCTGATTCTTTCTATCTCTATGCTGCTCTCTCCTGTCTCCACCTGAGCATTGCATACATTACCTAGAAGCTGATTCTTTCTATCTCTATGCTGCCCTCTCCTGTCTCCATCTGAGCATGGCATACATACTGATCTAGAGACTGATTCTTTCTATCTCTATGCTGCCCTCTCCTGTCTCCACCTGAGCACTGCATACATACTGACCTAGAGGCGAATTCTTTCTATCTCTATGCTGCCCTTTCCTGTCTCCATCTGACCTAAAGGCTGATTCTTTCTATATCTATGCGGCCCTCTCCTGTCTCCACCTGAGCACTGCAAACATACTTTTCAAGAGGCTGATTCTTTCTATATCTATGCTGCCCTCTCCTGACTCCACCTGAGCATCGCATACATACTGACCTAGAGGCTGATTCTTTCTATCTCCATGCTGCTCTCTCCTATCTCCACCTGAGCATTGCATACATTCTGACCTAGAGGCTGATTCTTTCTATCACTATGCTGCCCTCTCCTGTCTCCAATTGAGCACTGCATACATATTAACCTAGAGGCTAATTCTTTCTATCTCTATGCTGCCCTCTCCTGTCTGCACCTGAGCATTGCATACGTTCTGACCTAAAGGCTGATTCCTTCTATCACTACGCGACCCTCTCCTGTCTCCACTTGAGCACTGCATACATACTGACCTAGAGGCTGATTCTTTCTCCCTCTATGCTGGAGACAGGAGATGTCTCCACCTGAGCACTGCATACATACTGACCTAGAGGCTGATGCTTTCTATCTCTATGCTGCCCTCTCCTGTCTCCACCTGAGCGCTGCATACATACTGACCTAAAGGCTGATTCTTTCTATCACTATGCTGCCCTCTCCCGTCTCCACCTCAGCACTGCATACATACTGACCTAGAGGCTGATTCTTTCTATCTCTACTCTGCCCTCTTCTGTCTCCAACTGAGAACTGCATACATACTGACCTAGAGGCTGATTCTTTCTATCTCTATGCTGCTCTCTCCTGTCTCCACCTATGCACTGCATACATACTGACCTAGAGGCTGATTCTTTCTATCTCTGTGCTGCCCTTTCCTGTCTCCACCTGAGCACTGCAAACATACTGATCTAGAGGCTGATTCTTTCTCCCTCTATGCTGCCCTCACCTATTTCCACCTGAGCACTGCATACATACTGACCTAGACCCTGATTCCATCTCTATGCTGCCCTCTCCTGTCTCCACCTAAGCAGTGCAAACATACTGAACTAAAGGCAGATTCTTTCTATCTCTATGCTGCCCTTTCCTGTCTCAACCTGAGAACTGCAAACATACTGACCTAGAGGCTGATTCTTTCTCCCTCTCTGCTGCCCTCTCCTGTCTCCACCTGAACAGTGCATACATACTGACCTAGAGGCTGATTCTTTCTATCTCTATGCTGCCCTCTCCTGTCTCCACCTGAGCACTGCATACATACTGACCTAGAGGCTGATTCTTTCTATCTCTATGCTGCCCTCTCCTGTCTTCACCTGAGCACTGCAAATATACTGACCTAGAGGCTAATTCTTTCTATCTCTATGCTACCCTTTCCTGTCTCAACCTGAGAACTGCAAACATACTGACCTAGAGGCTGATTCTTTCTCCCTCTATGCTGCCCTCTCCTGTCTCCACCTGAGCATTGCATACATACTGACCTAGAGGTTGATTCATTTCACCTCTATGCTACCCTCTCCTTTCTCCACCTGAACAGTGCATACATATGACCTAGAGCAGGGGTCCCCAAACTACGGCCCGCGGGCCACTTCCGGCCCGCCAAGGGCCCTGATCCGGCCCGCGGAGGAGGAGCGCCCCCCCCCCCACACACAGTGCCCCTCCATTGGCTGGCTCGCGCTATCCGTCAGGCCCGATGGACAGCGCGAGCCAGCCAAGGGAGGCTGCTCCGCATGGTCTACTCGCGCGTAAAGCACCTCGCGAGGTGCTTTACACGCAAGTAGACCACGCGGAGCAGCCTCCCTTACTCGCAAGTAAGCCGCGCGGGCCTGCTCCTCCCTTGGCAGGCTCACCCTGTCCATCGGACCTGATGGACAGCCTGAGCCAGCCAAGGGAGGCTGCTCCGCGTGGTCTACTTGCGCGTAAAGCACCTCGCGAGGTGCTTTACTCGCAAGTAAGCCGCGCGGGCCTGCTCCTCCCTTGGCAGGCTCACGCTGTCCAAGGGAGGCTGCCCTGGTGCTCCATGCAGTCATGCTGGCCACATGACCTTGGAGGTGTCTATGGACAACGCTGGCTCTTCGACTTAGAAATCCAGATGAGCACCACACCCCAGTCAGACACGACTGGACTTCATGTCAGAGGAAAACCTTTAACCAGGAAAATCTTGGAAGATCCAGGGTGGGAGAAAGAACTCTTGTCTGTTGGAGGTAGGTAGGTATGATTGTCTCAATTGGCTACCTTGATTGCCATTTCATAGCCTGACAGTTTTTAGGGAGAATCCTTTGTTGAGAGGTGATTAGCTGGCCCTGATTGTTTCTTGTCTGGAGTTCCCCTATGTTTGAGTGTTGTTATTTATTTACAGTTATAATTTTAGATTTTGTTCAGACTAGAAATAGGAAGATTTCCCATTCTCTGCTCCTGGAATTACTGCCTAAAGAGGGCTAGAAAGAACCCCCTCTAAGGGTCCTTCAACACAGCAAAATAAGATATGTGCAATGTGCATAGGAATTTTATAATTGATTTTTTTTAAAAAAAAAAACTATAGTCCGGCCCTCCATCGGTCTGAGGGACAGTAAACTGGCCCCCGGTTTAAAAAGTTTGAGGACCCCTGACCTAGAGGCTGATTCTTTCTATCTCTATGCTGCCCTCTCCTGTCTCCACCTCAGCACTGCATACATACTGACCTAGAGGCTGATTCTTTCTATCTCTGTGCTGCCCTTCCCTGTCTCCACCTGACCTAGAGGCTGATATTTTCTATATCTATGCTTCCCTCTCCTGTCTCCACCTGAGCACTGCAGATTTACTGACCTAGAGGCTGATTCTTTCTCTCTCTATGCTGCCTTCTCCTGTCTACAACTGAGCACTGCAAACATACTTTCCTAGAGGCTGATTCTTTCTATATCTATGCTGCACTCTCCTGACTCCACCTGAGCATCGCATACATACTGACCTAGAGGCTGATTCTTTCTATCTCCATGCTGCTCTCTCCTATCTCCACCTGAGCATTGCATACATACTGACCTAGAGGCTGATTCTTTCTATCACTATGCTGCCCTCTCCTGTCTCCAATTGAGCACTGCATACATATTAACCTAGAGGCTAATTCTTTCTATCTCTATGCTGCCCTCTCCTGTCTGCACCTGAGCATTGCATACGTTCTGACCTAAAGGCTGATTCCTTCTATCACTACGCGACCCTCTCCTGTCTCCACTTGAGCACTGCATACATACTGACCTAGAGGCTGATTCTTACTCCCTCTATGCTGGAGACAGGAGATGTCTCCACCTGAGCACTGCATACATACTGACCTAGAGGCTGATGCTTTCTATCTCAATGCTGCCCTCTCCTGTCTCCACCTGAGCACTGCATACATACTGACCTAAAGGCTGATTCTTTCTATCACTATGCTGCCCTCTCCAGTCTCCACCTCAGCACTGCATACATACTGACCTAGAGGCTGATTCTTTCTATCTCTACTCTGCCCTCTTCTGTCTCCAACTGAGAACTGCATACATACTGACCTAGAGGCTGATTCTTTCTATCTCTATGCTGCCCTCTCCTGTCTCCACCTCAGCACTGCATACATACTGACCTAGAGGCTGATTCTTTCTATCTCTGTGCTGCCCTTTCCTGTCTCCACCTGAGCACTGCAAACATACTGATCTAGAGGCTGATTCTTTCTCCCTCTATGCTGCCCTCACCTATCTCCACCTGAGCACTGCATACATGCTGACCTAGACCCTGATTCCATCTCTATGCTGCCCTCTCCTGTCTCCACCTAAGCAGTGCAAACATACTGAACTAAAAGCAGATTCTTTCTATCTCTATGCTGCCCTTTCCTGTCTCAACCTGAGAACTGCAAACATACTGACCTAGAGGCTGATTCTTTCTCCCTCTATGCTGCCCTCTCCTGTCTCCACCTGAGCATTGCATACATACTGACCTAGAGGTTGATTCATTTCATCTCTATGCTACCCCCTCCTGTCTCCACCTGAACAGTGCATACATACTGACCTAGAGGCTGATTCTTTCTATCTCTATGCTGCCCTCTCCTGTCTCCACCTGAGCACTGCATACATACTGACCTAGAGGCTAATTCTTTCTATCTCTATGCTGCCCTTTCCTGTCTCCACCTGACCTAGAGGCTGAAATTTTCTATCTCTATGCTTCCCTCTCCTGTCTCCACCTGAGCACTGCAGATTTACTGACCTAGAGGCTGATTCTTTCTATCTCTATGCTGCCTTCTCCTGTCTACAACTGAGCATTGCATACATACTGACGTAGACGCTTATTCTTTCTAT
The DNA here is from genome assembly GCF_037176765.1 of Anolis sagrei. Taxonomy (NCBI): domain Eukaryota; kingdom Metazoa; phylum Chordata; class Lepidosauria; order Squamata; family Anolidae; genus Anolis; species Anolis sagrei. The sequence goes on along the minus strand of NC_090021.1, from coordinate 162,495,179 downwards.
CTCTATGCTGCCCTCTCCTGTCTCCACCTGAGCATTGCATACATACTGACCTAGAGGCGGATTCTGTCTCCCTCTATGGTGCCCTCTCCTGTCTCCACCTGAGCATTGCATACATACTGACCTAGAGGTTGATTCTTTCTATCTCTATGCTGCCCTCTCCTGTCTCCACCTGAGCACTGCATACATACTGACCTAGAGGCTGATTCTTTCTATATCTATGCGGCCCTCTCCTGTCTCCACCTGAGCACTGCAAACATACTTTTCAAGAGGCTGATTCTTTCTATATCTATGCTGCCCTCTCCTGACTCCACCTGAGCATCGCATACATACTGACCTAGAGGCTGATTCTTTCTATCTCCATGCTGCTCTCTCCTATCTCCACCTGAGCATTGCATACATTCTGACCTAGAGGCTGATTCTTTCTATCACTATGCTGCCCTCTCCTGTCTCCAATTGAGCACTGCATACATATTAACCTAGAGGCTAATTCTTTCTATCTCTATGCTGCCCTCTCCTGTCTGCACCTGAGCATTGCATACGTTCTGACCTAAAGGCTGATTCCTTCTATCACTACGCGACCCTCTCCTGTCTCCACTTGAGCACTGCATACATACTGACCTAGAGGCTGATTCTTTCTCCCTCTATGCTGGAGACAGGAGATGTCTCCACCTGAGCACTGCATACATACTGACCTAGAGGCTGATGCTTTCTATCTCTATGCTGCCCTCTCCTGTCTCCACCTGAGCGCTGCATACATACTGACCTAAAGGCTGATTCTTTCTATCACTATGCTGCCCTCTCCAGTCTCCACCTCAGCACTGCATACATACTGACCTAGAGGCTGATTCTTTCTATCTCTACTCTGCCCTCTTCTGTCTCCAACTGAGAACTGCATACATACTGACCTAGAGGCTGATTCTTTCTATCTCTATGCTGCCCTCTCCTGTCTCCACCTCAGCACTGCATACATACTCACCTAGAGGATGATTCTTTCTATCTCTGTGCTGCCCTTTCCTGTCTTCACCTGAGAACTGCAAACATACTGACCTAGAGGCTGATTCTTTCTCCCTCTATGCTGCCCTCACCTATCTCCACCTGAGCACTGCATACATACTGACCTAGACCCTGATTCCATCTCTATGCTGCCCTCTCCTGTCTCCACCTAAGCAGTGCAAACATACTGACCTAAAGGCAGATTCTTTCTATCTCTATGCTGCCCTCTCCTGTCTCCACCTGAGCACTGCATACATACTGACCTAGAGGCTTATTCTTTATATCTCTATGCTGCCCTCTCCTGTCTCCACCTGAGCACTGCATACATACTGACCTAGAGGCTGATTCTTTCTATCTCTATGCTGCCCTCTCCTGTCTTCTACTGAGCACTGCAAATATACTGACCTAGAGGCTAATTCTTTCTATCTCTATGCTGCCCTTTCCTGCCTCAACCTGAGAACTGCAAACATACTGACCTAGAGGCTGATTCTTTCTCCCTCTATGCTGCCCTCTCCTGTCTCCACCTGAGCATTGCATACATACTGACCTAGAGGTTGATTCATTTCATCTCTATGCTACCCCCTCCTGTCTCCACCTGAACAGTGCATACATACTGACCTAGAGGCTGATTCTTTCTATCTCTATGCTGCCCTCTCCTGTCTTCACCTGAGCACTGCAAATATACTGACCTAGAGGCTAATTCTTTCTATCTCTATGCTGCTCTTTCCTGTCTCCACCTGAGCATTGCATACATTACCTAGAAGCTGATTCTTTCTATATCTATGCGGCCCTCTCCTGTCTCCACCTGAGCACTGCAAACATACTTTTCAAGAGGCTGATTCTTTCTATATCTATGCTGCCCTCTCCTGACTCCACCTGAGCATCGCATACATACTGACCTAGAGGCTGATTCTTTCTATCTCCATGCTGCTCTCTCCTATCTCCACCTGAGCATTGCATACATTCTGACCTAGAGGCTGATTCTTTCTATCACTATGCTGCCCTCTCCTGTCTCCAATTGAGCACTGCATACATATTAACCTAGAGGCTAATTCTTTCTATCTCTATGCTGCCCTCTCCTGTCTGCACCTGAGCATTGCATACGTTCTGACCTAAAGGCTGATTCCTTCTATCACTACGCGACCCTCTCCTGTCTCCACTTGAGCACTGCATACATACTGACCTAGAGGCTGATTCTTTCTCCCTCTATGCTGGAGACAGGAGATGTCTCCACCTGAGCACTGCATACATACTGACCTAGAGGCTGATGCTTTCTATCTCTATGCTGCCCTCTCCTGTCTCCACCTGAGCGCTGCATACATACTGACCTAAAGGCTGATTCTTTCTATGACTATGCTGCCCTCTCCAGTCTCCACCTCAGCACTGCATACATACTGACCTAGAGGCTGATTCTTTCTATCTCTACTCTGCCCTCTTCTGTCTCCAACTGAGAACTGCATACATACTGACCTAGAGGCTGATTCTTTCTATCTCTATGCTGCCCTCTCCTGTCTCCACCTCAGCACTGCATACATACTGACCTAGAGGCTGATTCTTTCTGTCTCTGTGCTGCCCTTTCCTGTCTCCACCTGAGCACTGGAAACATACTGATCTAGAGGCTGATTAGTTCTCCCTCTATGCTGCCCTCACCTATCTCCACCTGAGCACTGCATACATACTGACCTAGACCCTGATTCCATCTCTATGCTTACCTCTCCTGTCTCCACCTAAGCAGTGCAAACATACTGACCTAAAGGCAGATTCTTTCTATCTCTATGCTGCCCTCTCCTGTCTCCACCTGAGCACTGCATACATACTGACCTAGAGGCTTATTCTTTATATCTCTATGCTGCCCTCTCCTGTCTCCACCTGAGCACTGCATACATACTGACCTAGAGGCTGATTCTTTCTATCTCTATGCTACCCTTTCCTGTCTCAACCTGAGAACTGCAAACATACTGAACTAGAGGCTGATTCTTTCTCCCTCTATGCTGCCCTCTCCTGTCTCCACCTGAGCATTGCATACATACTGACCTAGAGGTTGATTCATTTCATCTCTATGCTACCCTCTCCTGTCTCCACCTGAATAGTGCATACATACTGACCTAAAGGCTGATTCTTTCTATCTCTATGCTGCCCTCTCCTGTCTTCACCTGAGCACTGCAAATATACTGACCTAGAGGCTAATTCTTTCTATCTCTATGCTGCATCTCCTGTCTCCACCTGAGCATTGCATACATTACCTAGAAGCTGATTATTTCTATCTCTATGCTGCCCTCTCCTGTCTCCATCTGAGCATGGCATACATACTGATCTAGAGACTGATTCTTTCTATCTCTATGCTGCCCTCTCCTGTCTCCACCTGAGCACTGCATACATACTGACCTAGAGGCGAATTCTTTCTATCTCTATGCTGCCCTTTCCTGTCTCCATCTGACCTAGAGGCTGATATTTTCTATATGTATACTTCCCTCTCCTTTCTCCACCTGAGCACTGCAGATTTACTGACCTAGAGGCTGATTCTTTCTATCTCTATGCTGCCTTCTCCTGTCTACAACTGAGCATTGCATCCATACTGACATAGACGCTTATTCTTTCTATCTCTATGCGGCTCTCTCCTGTCTCCACCTGAGCACTGCAAACATACTTTCCTAGAGGCTGATTCTTTCTATATCTATGCTGCCCTCTCCTGACTCCAACTGAGCATCGCATACATACTGACCTACAGGCTGATTCTTTCTATCTCCATGCTGCTCTCTCCTATCTCCACCTGAGCATTGCATACATACTGACCTAGAGGCTGATTCTTTTTATCACTATGCTGCCCTCTCCTGTCTCCAATTGAGCACTGCAGATTTACTGACCTAGAGGCTGATTCTTTCTATCTCTATGCTGCCTTCTCCTGTCTACAACTGAGCATTGCATACATACTGACGTAGACGCTTATTCTTTCTATCTCTATGCTGCCCTCTCCTGTCTGCACCTGAGCATTGCATACGTTCTGACCTAAAGGCTGATTCCTTCTATCACTACGCGACCCTCTCCTGTCTCCACTTGAGCACTGCATACATACTGACCTAGAGGCTGATTCTTACTCCCCCTATGCTGGAGACAGGAGATGTCTCCACCTGAGCACTGCATACATACTGACCTAGAGGCTGATGCTTTCTATCTCTATGCTGCCCTCTCCTGTCTCCACCTGAGCACTGCATACATACTGACCTAAAGGCTGATTCTTTCTATCACTATGCTGCCCTCTCCAGTCTCCACCTCAGCACTGCATACATACTGACCTAGAGGCTGATTCTTTCTATCTCTACTCTGCCCTCTTCTGTCTCCAACTGAGAACTGCATACATACTGACCTAGAGGCTGATTCTTTCTATCTCTATGCTGCCCTCTCCTGTCTCCACCTCAGCACTGCATACATACTCACCTAGAGGATGATTCTTTCTATCTCTGTGCTGCCCTTTCCTGTCTTCACCTGAGAACTGCAAACATACTGACCTAGAGGCTGATTCTTTCTCCCTCTATGCTGCCCTCACCTATCTCCACCTGAGCACTGCATACATACTGACCTAGACCCTGATTCCATCTCTATGCTGCCCTCTCCTGTCTCCACCTAAGCAGTGCAAACATACTGACCTAAAGGCAGATTCTTTCTATCTCTATGCTGCCCTCTCCTGTCTCCACCTGAGCACTGCATACATACTGACCTAGAGGCTTATTCTTTATATCTCTATGCTGCCCTCTCCTGTCTCCACCTGAGCACTGCATACATACTGACCTAGAGGCTGATTCTTTCTATCTCTATGCTGCCCTCTCCTGTCTTCTACTGAGCACTGCAAATATACTGACCTAGAGGCTAATTCTTTCTATCTCTATGCTGCCCTTTCCTGCCTCAACCTGAGAACTGCAAACATACTGACCTAGAGGCTGATTCTTTCTCCCTCTATGCTGCCCTCTCCTGTCTCCACCTGAGCATTGCATACATACTGACCTAGAGGTTGATTCATTTCATCTCTATGCTACCCCCTCCTGTCTCCACCTGAACAGTGCATACATACTGACCTAGAGGCTGATTCTTTCTATCTCTATGCTGCCCTCTCCTGTCTTCACCTGAGCACTGCAAATATACTGACCTAGAGGCTAAGTCTTTCTATCTCTATGCTGCTCTTTCCTGTCTCCACCTGAGCATTGCATACATTACCTAGAAGCTGATTATTTCTATCTCTATGCTGCCCTCTCCTGTCTCCATCAGAGCATGGCATACATACTGATCTAGAGACTGATTCTTTCTATCTCTATGCTGCCCTCTCCTGTCTCCACCTGAGCACTGCATACATACTGACCTAGAGGCTAATTCTTTCTATCTCTATGCTGCCCTTTCCTGTCTCCACCTGACCTAGAGGCTGATATTTTCTTTCTCTATGATTCCCTCTCCTGTCTCCACCTGAGCACTGCAGATTTACTGACCTTGAGGCTGATTCTTTCTATCTCTATGCTGCCTTCTCCTGTCTACAACTGAGCATTGCATACATACTGACGTAGACGCTTATTCTTTCTATCTCTATGCTGCCCTCTCCTGTCTCCACCTGAGCACTGCATACATACTGACCTAGAGGCTTATTCTTTATATCTCTATGCTGCCCTCTCCTGTCTCCACCTGAGCACTGCATACATACTGACCTAGAGGCTGATTCTTTCTATCTCTATGCTACCCTTTCCTGTCTCAACCTGAGAACTGCAAACATACTGAACTAGAGGCTGATTCTTTCTCCCTCTATGCTGCCCTCTCCTGTCTCCACCTGAGCATTGCATACATACTGACCTAGAGGTTGATTCATTTCATCTCTATGCTACCCTCTCCTGTCTCCACCTGAATAGTGCATACATACTGACCTAAAGGCTGATTCTTTCTATCTCTATGCTGCCCTCTCCTGTCTTCACCTGAGCACTGCAAATATACTGACCTAGAGGCTAATTCTTTCTATCTCTATGCTGCATCTCCTGTCTCCACCTGAGCATTGCATACATTACCTAGAAGCTGATTATTTCTATCTCTATGCTGCCCTCTCCTGTCTCCATCTGAGCATGGCATACATACTGATCTAGAGACTGATTCTTTCTATCTCTATGCTGCCCTCTCCTGTCTCCACCTGAGCACTGCATACATACTGACCTAGAGGCGAATTCTTTCTATCTCTATGCTGCCCTTTCCTGTCTCCATCTGACCTAGAGGCTGATATTTTCTATATGTATACTTCCCTCTCCTTTCTCCACCTGAGCACTGCAGATTTACTGACCTAGAGGCTGATTCTTTCTATCTCTATGCTGCCTTCTCCTGTCTACAACTGAGCATTGCATCCATACTGACATAGACGCTTATTCTTTCTATCTCTATGCGGCTCTCTCCTGTCTCCACCTGAGCACTGCAAACATACTTTCCTAGAGGCTGATTCTTTCTATATCTATGCTGCCCTCTCCTGACTCCACCTGAGCATCGCATACATACTGACCTAGAGGCTGATTCTTTCTATCTCCATGCTGCTCTCTCCTATCTCCACCTGAGCATTGCATACATACTGACCTAGAGGCTGATTCTTTTTATCACTATGCTGCCCTCTCCTGTCTCCAATTGAGCACTGCAGATTTACTGACCTAGAGGCTGATTCTTTCTATCTCTATGCTGCCTTCTCCTGTCTACAACTGAGCATTGCATACATACTGACGTAGACGCTTATTCTTTCTATCTCTATGCTGCCCTCTCCTGTCTGCACCTGAGCATTGCATACGTTCTGACCTAAAGGCTGATTCCTTCTATCACTACGCGACCCTCTCCTGTCTCCACTTGAGCACTGCATACATACTGACCTAGAGGCTGATTCTTACTCCCTCTATGCTGGAGACAGGAGATGTCTCCACCTGAGCACTGCATACATACTGACCTAGAGGCTGATGCTTTCTATCTCTATGCTGCCCTCTCCTGTCTCCACCTGAGCACTGCATACATACTGACCTAAAGGCTGATTCTTTCTATCACTATGCTGCCCTCTCCAGTCTCCACCTCAGCACTGCATACATACTGACCTAGAGGCTGATTCTTTCTATCTCTACTCTGCCCTCTTCTGTCTCCAACTGAGAACTGCATACATACTGACCTAGAGGCTGATTCTTTCTATCTCTATGCTGCCCTCTCCTGTCTCCACCTCAGCACTGCATACATACTCACCTAGAGGATGATTCTTTCTATCTCTGTGCTGCCCTTTCCTGTCTTCACCTGAGAACTGCAAACATACTGACCTAGAGGCTGATTCTTTCTCCCTCTATGCTGCCCTCACCTATCTCCACCTGAGCACTGCATACATACTGACCTAGACCCTGATTCCATCTCTATGCTGCCCTCTCCTGTCTCCACCTAAGCAGTGCAAACATACTGACCTAAAGGCAGATTCTTTCTATCTCTATGCTGCCCTCTCCTGTCTCCACCTGAGCACTGCATACATACTGACCTAGAGGCTTATTCTTTATATCTCTATGCTGCCCTCTCCTGTCTCCACCTGAGCACTGCATACATACTGACCTAGAGGCTGATTCTTTCTATCTCTATGCTGCCCTCTCCTGTCTTCTACTGAGCACTGCAAATATACTGACCTAGAGGCTAATTCTTTCTATCTCTATGCTGCCCTTTCCTGCCTCAACCTGAGAACTGCAAACATACTGACCTAGAGGCTGATTCTTTCTCCCTCTATGCTGCCCTCTCCTGTCTCCACCTGAGCATTGCATACATACTGACCTAGAGGTTGATTCATTTCATCTCTATGCTACCCCCTCCTGTCTCCACCTGAACAGTGCATACATACTGACCTAGAGGCTGATTCTTTCTATCTCTATGCTGCCCTCTCCTGTCTTCACCTGAGCACTGCAAATATACTGACCTAGAGGCTAATTCTTTCTATCTCTATGCTGCTCTTTCCTGTCTCCACCTGAGCATTGCATACATTACCTAGAAGCTGATTATTTCTATCTCTATGCTGCCCTCTCCTGTCTCCATCAGAGCATGGCATACATACTGATCTAGAGACTGATTCTTTCTATCTCTATGCTGCCCTCTCCTGTCTCCACCTGAGCACTGCATACATACTGACCTAGAGGCTAATTCTTTCTATCTCTATGCTGCCCTTTCCTGTCTCCACCTGACCTAGAGGCTGATATTTTCTTTCTCTATGATTCCCTCTCCTGTCTCCACCTGAGCACTGCAGATTTACTGACCTTGAGGCTGATTCTTTCTATCTCTATGCTGCCTTCTCCTGTCTACAACTGAGCATTGCATACATACTGACGTAGACGCTTATTCTTTCTATCTCTATGCTGCCCTCTCCTGTCTCCACCTGAGCATTGCATACATACTGACCTAGAGGTTGATTCTTTCTATCTCTATGCTGCCCTCTCCTGTCTCCACCTGAGCACTGCAAACATACTTTCCTAGAGGCTGATTCTTTCTATATCTATGCTGCCCTCTCCAGACTTCACCTGAGCATCGCATACATACTGACCTAGAGGCTGATTCTTTCTATCTCCATGCTGCTCTCTCCTATCTCCACCTGAGCATTGCATACATACTGACCTAGAGGCTGATTCTGTCTCCCTCTATGCTGCCCTCTCCTGTCTCCACCTGAGCATTGCATACATATTAACCTAGAGGCTAATTCTTTCTATCTCTATGCTGCCCTCTCCTGTCTGCACCTGAGCATTGCATACATTCTGACCTAAAGGCTGATTCTTTCTATCACTACGCGACCCTCTCCTGTCTCCACTTGAGCACTGCATACATACTGACCTAGAGGCTGATTCTTTCTCCCTCTATGCTGGAGACAGGAGATGTCTCCACCTGAGCATTGCATACATACTGACTTAGAGGTTTCTCTTTCTATCCCTCTGTTGACCTCTCCTGTCTCCACCTGAGTACTGCATACATACTAAACCTAGAGGCTGAATCTTTCTATCTCTGTGCTGCCCTTCCCTGTCTCCACCTGACCTAAAGGCTGATTCTTTCTATCAATACGCTGCCCTCTCCTGTCTCCACCTGAGCACTGCATACATACTGACCTAGAGGCTGATTCTATCTATATGCTGCCCTCTTCTGTCTCCACCTGAGCCGTGCAAACATACTGACCTAGAGGTTCATTCTTTCTATCTCTATGCTGCCCTCTCCTTTCTCCACCTGAGCATTGCATACATACTGAACTAAAGGCTGATTCTTTCTATCACTATGCTGCCCTCCTTTGTCTCCACCTGAGCATTGCATATATAGTGACCTAGAGGTTGAGTCTTTCTATCTCTATGCTGCCCTCTCCTGTCTCCACCTCAGCACTGCATAGATACTGACCTAGAGGCTGATTCTTTCTATCTCTGTGCTGCCCTTTCCTGTTTCCACCTGAGCACTGCAAACATACTGATCTAGAGGCTGATTCTTTCTCCCTCTATGCTGCCTTCTCCTGTCTCCACCTGAGCACTGCATACATACTGACCTAGACGCTGATTCTATCTCTGTGAGTCCCTCTCCTGTCTCCACCTGAGCACTGCAAACATACTTACCTAGAGGCTGATTCCTTCTATATCTATGCTGCCCTCTCCTGTCTCCACCTGAGAATTGCATACATACTGTCCTAGAGGCTGATTCTTTCTATCTCTTTGCTGCCCTCTCCTGTCTCCAACTGAGCATTGCATACATACTGACCTAGAGGCTCATTCTTTCTATCACTATGCTGCCCTCTCCTGTCTCCAACTGAGCACTGCATACATATTGACCTAGAGGCTGATTCCTTCTATCTCTATGCTGCCCTCTCCTGTCTCCACCTGAGCATTGCATACATGCTGACCTAGAGGCTGATTCTATCTCTGTGAGGCCCTCTCCTGTCTCCACCTGAGCACTGCAAACATACTTACCTAGTGGCTGATTCTTTCTATATCTATGCTGTCCTCTCCTGTCTCCACCTGAGCATTGCATACATACTGACCTAGAGGCTGATTCTTTCTATCTCTATGCTGCCCTCTCCTGTCTCCACCTGAGCACTGCATACATACTGACCTAGAGGCTGATTCTTTCTATCTCTATGCTGCCCTCTCCTGTCTCCACCTGAGCACTGCATACATACTGACCTAGAGGCTGATTCTATCTATATGCTGCCCTCTACTGTCTCCACCTGAGCAGTGCAAACATACTGACCTAGAGGCTGATTCTTTCTATCTCTATGCTGCCCTTTACTGTCTCAACCTGAGAACTGCAAACATACTGACCTAGAGGCTGATTCTTGCTCCCTCTGTGCTGCCCTCTCCTGTCTCCACCTGAGCATTGCATACATACTGATCTAGAGGGTGATTCTTTCTATTTCTATGCTGCCCTCTCCTGTCTCCACCTGAGCATTGCATACATACTGACCTAGAGGCTGATTCTATCTCTGTGCGGCCCTCTCCTGTCTCCACCTGAGCACTGCAAACATACTTTCCTTGAGGCTGATTCTTTCTATATCTATGCTGCCCTCTCCTGTCTCCACCTGAGCACTGCAAACATACTGATCTAGAGGCTGATTCTTTCTCCCTCTATGCTGCCCTCTCCTGTCTCCACCTGAGCATTGCATACATACTGACCTAGAGGTTGATTCTTTCTATCTCTATGCTGCAGTCTCCTGTCTCCACCTGAGCTCTGCAAACATACTAATCTGGAGGCTGATTCTTTCTCCCTCTATGCTGCCCTCACCTATCTCCACCTGAGCACTGCATACATACTGACCTAGAGGCTGATTCTTTCTATCTCTATGCTGCCCTTTCCTATCTCAACCTGAGGGTTGAGGGTTAGGGTTAGGATTTGGGTTAGGGTTAGGGTTAGGGTTATGGTTACGGTTAGGGTTAAGGTTAGGGTTAGGGTTTGGATTAGGGTTAGGGTTTGAGTTGGGGTTGGGGTTGGGGTTAGGTTTACGGTAAGGATTAGGATTAGGGATATGGTTAGGGTTAGAGTTAGGGTTAGGGTTTGGGTTAGGATTAGGGTTAGGGTTAGGGTTAGGGTTAGGGTTAGGGTTTGGGTTAGGGTTAGCTTTAGGGTGGTCTGACCTGTGATTTCAGGTGTGGTCTTCCCAAGGCAGAAGAGAGTTGGGGTTAGGATTAGGGTTATGGTTAGCGACAGGGTTAGGTTTATGGTTAGGTTTACATTTAGGGTTAGACACAATGTGGTTCCTGGTGTGGTCTGACCATGGCAGAAGATACTTAGGCTGAGTGTTGGGGTTAGGGTTAGGGGTAGGGTTGACACAATGTAATTCCAGTAGTGTTTAGGGTAAGGGTTAGTGTTAGGGTTAGGGTTGGGGTTGGGGTTGGGGTTGTGGTTAGGTTTACGGGTAGGATTAGGGTTCGGGATATGGTTAGGGTTAGGGTTAGTGCTAGGGTTAGGGTTAGGGTTAGGGTTAGGGTTAGGTTAGGGTTAGGGTTAGGGTTGGGGTTGGGGTTGGGGTTGGGGTTAGCTTTACGGTTAGGATTAGAGTTCGGGATATGGTTAAAGTTAGGGTTAGGGTTAGAGTTAGGGTTAGGGTTTGGGTTAGGATTAGGGTCAGTGTTTGTGTTAGGGTTACGGTTGGAGTTGGGGTTGGGGTTAGGTTCACGGTAAGGATTAGGATTCGGGATATGGTTAGTGTTAGGGTTAGGGTTAGAGTTAGTGTTAGGGTTTGCGTTAGGGTTAGGGTTAGGGTTAGGGTTAGGGTTTGGATTAGGGTTACGGTTGGAGTTGGGGTTGGGGTTGGGGTTACGTTCACGGTAAGGATTAGGGTTCGGGATATGGTTAGGGTTAGTGTTAGGGTTAGAGTTAGTGTTAGGGTTTGGGTTAGGGTTAGGGTTAGGGTTAGGGTTAGGGATAGGGTTAGGGTTAGGGTTAGTTTTAGGGTTAGGGTTAGGGTTAGGGTTAAGGTAGACACAATGTGATTCCAGTTGTGTTTAGGGTAAGTGTTAGGGTTAGGGATAGGGTTAGGGATAGGGTTAGGGTTAGGGTTAGGGTTAGGGTTTGGGTTAGGGTTACGGTTGGAGTTGGGGTTGGGGTTAGGGTCACGGTAAGGAGTAGGGTTCGGGATATGGTTAGGGTTAGGGTTAGAGTTAGTGTTAGGGTTTGGGTTAGGGTTAGGGTTACGGATTGGGTTAGGGTTACGGTTAGGGTTAGGGTAAGGGTTAGAGTTACGGTTAGTGTTAGGGTTAGGGTTAGGGTTTGGGTTAGGGTTAGGGTTGGAGTTGGGGTTGGGGTTGGGGTTAGGTTTACGGTAAGGATTAGGTTTCGGGATATGGTTAGGGTTAGGGTTAGGGTTAGGGTTTGGGTTAGGGTTAGGGTTAGGGTTAGGGTTTGGGTTTGGGTTAGGGTTACGGTTGGATTTGGGGTTGGGGTTGGGGTTAGGTTCATGGTAAGGATTACCATGAAGGGTAAGGGTTCGGGATGTGGTTAGGGTTAGGGTTATGGTTAGTGTTAGAGTTAGTGTTAGGGTTTGGGTTAGGGTTAGGGTTAGGGTTAGGGTTATGGTTAGGGTTAGGGTTAGGTTTAGGGTTAGGGTTAGTGTTAGGGTTAGGGTTAGGATTAGGGTTAGGGTTAGGGTTAGGGTAGACACAATGTGATTCCAGTTGTGTTTAGGGTAAGGGTTAGGGTTAGGGCTAGGTTAGGTGTAGGTTTAAGGTTAGGGTTAGGGTTAGGGTTAGGGTTAGGGTTAGGGTAAGGGTTAGGGTTTGGGTTAGGGTTACGGTTGGATTTGGGATTGGGGTTATGTTCACGGTAAGGATTAGGGTTCGAGATATGGTTAGGGTTAGGGTTAGGGTTAGGGTTAGAGTTAGTGTTAGGGTTTGAGTTAGGGTTAGGGTTAGGGTTTGGGTTAGCGTTACGGTTAGGGTTAGGGTTAGGGTTACGATTAGGGTTAGGGTTAGGGTTAGGGTTTGGGTTAGGGTTAGGGTTGGAGTTGGGTTTGGGGTTGGGGTTAGGTTTACGGTAAGGATTAGCATTCGGGATATGGTTAGGGTTACAGTTAGGGTTAGGGTTTGGGTTACGGTTAGGGTTAGGGTTTGGGTTACGGTTAGCTTTAGGGTGGTCTGACCTGTGATTTCAGGTGTGGTCTGACCAAGGCAGAAGAGAGTTGGGGTTAGGGTTAGGGTTACGGTTAGCGACAGGGTTAGGTTTATGGTTTGGTTTACATTTAGGGTTAGACACAATATGGTTCCTGGTGTGGTCTGACCATGGCAGAAGATACTTAGGCTGAGGGTTGGGGTTAGGGTTAGGGTTAGGGTTGACACAATATAATTCCAGTTGTTTTTAGGGTAAGGGTTATGGTTAGGGTTAGGGTTAGGGTTTGCGTTAGGGTTAGCTTTAGGGTGGTCTGACCTGTGATTTCAGGTGTGGTCTTACCAAGTCAGAAGAGAGTTGAGGTTAGGGTTACGGTTATGGTTAGTGACAGGGTTAGGTTTATGGATAGGTTTACATTTAGGGTTAGACACAATGTGTTTCCTGGTGTGGTCTGACCATGGCAGAAGATACTTAGGCTGAAGGTTGGGGTTAGGTATAGGGTTAGGGTTGACACAATGTAATTCCAGTTGTGTTTATGGTAAGGGTTATGGTTAGGGTTAGGGTTAGGGTTAGGGTTAAGGTTAGGGTAGACACAATGTGTTTCCAGTTGTGTTTAGGGTAAGAGTTAGGGTTAGGGTTAGGGTTAGGGTTAGGTTAGGGTTAGGGTTAGGGTTAGGGTTAGGGTTAGGGTTGGGGTTTGGTTTGGGGTTGGGGTTGGGGTTGGGGTTACGTTTACGGTTAGGATTAGGGTTAGGGTTAGAGTTAGGGTTAGGGTTTAGGTTAGGGTTAGGGTTAGGGTTAGTGTTTGGGTTAGGGTTAGGGTTACGGTTGGAGTTGGGGTTGGGGGTTGGGGTTAGGTTCACGGTAAGGATTAGGGTTCGGGATATGGTTAGGGTTAGGGTTTGGGTTAGGGTTACGGTTAGGTTTCGGGTTAGGGTTAGAGATAGGGTTTGGGTTAGGGTTAGGGTTGGAGTTGGGGTTTGGGGTTAGGTTTATGGTAAGGATTAGGATTCGGGATATGGTTAGGGTTAGGGTTAGGGTTAGGGTTAGAGTTAGGGTTGGGGTTAGGGTTTGGGTTAGGGTTAGGGTTAGGGTTAGGGTTTGGGTTAGGGTTAGCTTTAGCGTGGTCTGACCTGTGATTTCAGGTGTGGTCTTACCAAGGCAGAAGAGTGTTGGGATTAGGGTTAGGGTTATGGTTAGCGACAGGGTTAGGTTTATGGTTAGGTTTACAGTTAGGGTTAGACACAATGTGGTTCCTGGTGTGGTCTGACCATGGTGGAAGATAATTATGCTCAGGGTTGGGGTTAGGGTTAGAGTAGACACAATGTGATTCCAGTTGAGTTTAGGGTAAGGTTTAGGGTTAGGGTTAGGGTTAGGGTTGGGGTTGGGGTTGGGGTTGTGGTTAGGTTTACGGTTAGGATTAGGATTCGGGATATGGTAGGGTGAGGGTTAGGGTTAGGGTTAGGGTTAGGGTTTGGGTTAGGGTTTGGGTTAGGGTTTGGGTTAGGGTTTGGGTTAGGGTTTGGGTTAGGGTTAGCTTTAGAGTGGTCTGAACTGTGATTTCAGGTGTGGTCTGACCAAGGCAGAAGAGAGTTGGGGTTAGAGTAAGGGTTATGGTTCGCGATAGGGTTAGATTTATGGTTAGGTTTACGGTTAGGGTTTGGCACAATGTGGTTCCTTGTGTGGTCTGACCATGGCAAAAGATAATTAGGCTTAGGGTTGGGTTTAGGGTTAGGGTAGACACAATGTGATTCCAGTTGTGTTTAGGGAAGGGTTAGGGTTAGGGTTTGGTTTAGGGTTAGTGTTAGGGCTAGGGTTAGGTTTAGGGTTAGGGTTGGATTAGGGTTAGGGTTAGGGTTACGGTTAGGGTTAAGGTTAGGGTTTGGGTTAGGGTTAGGTTTAGCGTTAGGGTTAGGGTTAGGGTTAGGGGTGGGGTGGTCTGACCTGTGATTTCAGGTGTTGTCTCACCAAGGCAGAAGAGAGTTGGGGTTAGGGTTAGGGTTAGCGATAGGGTTAGGTTTATGGTTAGGGTTACGGTTATTGTTAGAAACAATTTGATTCCAGTTGTGGTCTGACTAAGGCCGAAGAGAGTTAGATTTAGTTAGGGTTAGGATTAGGGATAGACACAATGTGGTTCCTGGTGTGGTCTGGGTTTGGGTTAGGGGTAGGGTTAGGATGAGAGTTGGGGTTGGGGTTGGGGTTAGGGTTAGGATTAGGATTAGGGATAGGGTTAGGGTTAGGGTTAGGGTAAGGGTAAGGGTAAGGGTAAGGGTAAGGTTTAGGGTCAGGGTTAGGGTTAGGGTTCAGGTTTGGGTTTGGGTTACGGGTGGGAAAGGGTTAGGGTGATGGTTGGGGTTGGGGTTGGGGTTAGGGTTAGGGTTAGGGTAAGGGTAAGGTTTAGGGTTAGGGTTAGGGTTTGGGTTAGTGTTTGTGTTCAGGTTCGGGTTCGGGATAGGGGTAGGGTTAGAGTTAGGGTTAGGGTTAGGGTTAGGGTGGTCTGACCTGTGATTTCAGGTGTGTTCCCACCAAGGCAGAAGAGAGTTGGGGTTAGGGTTAGGGTTAGGGTTAGCGATAGGGCTAGATTTATGGTTAGAGTTACGGTTAGGGTTAGACAAAATGTGGTTCCTGGTGTGGTCTGACCATGGCGGAAGATAATTATGCTCAGGGTTGGGGTTAGGGTTAGAGTAGACACAATGTGATTCCAGTTGAGTTTAGGGTAAGGTTTAGGGTTAGGGTTAGGGTTAGGGTTGGGTTGGGGTTGGGGTTGTGGTTAGGTTTACGGTTAGGATTAGGATTCGGGATATGGTTAGGGTGAGGGTTAGGGTTAGGGTTAGGGTTTGGGTTAGGGTTTGGGTTAGGGTTTGGGTTAGGGTTTGGGTTAGGGTTAGCTTTAGAGTGGTCTGAACTGTGATTTCAGGTGTGGTCTGACCAAGGCAGAAGAGAGTTGGGGTTAGAGTAAGGGTTATGGTTAGTGATAGAGTTAGATTTATGGTTAGGTTTACGGTTAGGGTTTGGCACAATGTGGTTCCTTGTGTGGTCTGACCATGGCAAAAGATAATTAGGCTTAGGGTTGGGTTTAGGGTTAGGGTAGACACAATGTGATTCCAGTTGTGTTTAGGGAAGGGTTAGGGTTAGGGTTTGGTTTAGGGTTAGTGTTAGGGCTAGGGTTAGGTTTAGGGTTAGGGTTGGATTAGGGTTAGGGTTAGGGTTACGGTTAGGGTTAGGGTTAGGGTTTGGGTTAGGGTTAGGTTTAGCGTTAGGGTTAGGGTTAGGGTTAGGGGTGGGGTGGTCTGACCTGTGATTTCAGGTGTTGTCTCACCAAGGCAGAAGAGAGTTGGGGTTAGGGTTATGGTTAGCGATAGGGTTAGGTTTATGGTTAGGGTTACGGTTATTGGTAGACACAATGTGATTCCAGTTGTGGTCTTCCCAAGGCATAAGAGAGTTAGATTTAGAGTTAGGGTTATAGTTAGGGTTAGGGTTAGATGTAAAACGATTCCAATTGCGGTCTAACCAAGGCAGAAGAGAATTAGTGTTAGGGTTAGCGTTAGGGTTAGACATAATGTTATTTCAGGTGTGGTCTGACCAAGGCAGAAAAGAATTAGGTTTAGGGTTAGGGTTAGCGTTACGGTTAGATGTAATGTGATTTCAGGTGTGGTCTAACCAAGGCCGAAGAGAGTTGGGGTTAGGGTTAGTTTTAGCGATAGGGTTAGGTTAATGGTTAGGGTTACGGTTATTGTTAGACACAATTTGATTCCAGTTGTGGTCTGACTAAGGCCGAAGAGAGTTAGATTTAGAGTTAGGATTAGGATTAGGGTTAGACACAATGTGGTTCCTGGTGTGGTCTGACCATGGCAGAACATAATTAGGCTTAGGGTTAGTGTTAGGGTTACGGTTAGGGTTAGACACAATTTGATTCCACTTGTGGTCTACCCAAGGCAGAAGAGAGTTAGCGTTAAGCTTATAGATTTAGAGTGATTTCAGGTGTGGTCTCACGAAGGCAGAAGAGATTTGGGGTAGGGTTAGGGTTAGCGATAGGGTTAGGTTTATGGTTAGGGTTACGGTTAGTGTTAGACACAATTTGATTCCACTTGTGGTCTACCCAAAGCAGAAGAGTGTTAGGGTTAAGCTTATTGTTAGGATTAGTGTTAGGGTAAGGGTTAGGGTTAGGGTTAGGGTTCGGGTTTGCGTTTGGGTTACGGGTAGAGGTAGGGTTAGGGTGAGGGTTAGGGTGGGGGTTGGGGTTGGGGTTGGGGTTAGGATTAGGGTTCTGGTTAGGGTTAGGGTTAGGGTAGACACAATGTGATTCCAGTTGTGTTTAGGGTAAGGGTTAGGGTTAGGGTTAGGTTAGGGTTAGGGTTAGGGTTAGGGTTAGGGATAGGGTTGGGGTTGGGGTTGGGGTTGGGGTTAGGTTTACGGTTAGGATTAGGGTTCGGGATATGGTTAGGGTTAGGGTTAGAGTTAGGGTTAGGGTTTGGGTTAGGGTTAGGGTTAGGGTTAGGGTTAGGGTTTGGGTTAGGGTTACGGTTGGAGTTGGGGTTGGGGTTGGGATTAGGTTCACGGTAAGGATTAGTGTTCGGGATATGGTTAGGGTTAGGGTTAGGGTTAGGGTAAGAGCTAGTGTTAGGGTTTGGGTAAGGATTAGGGTTAGGGTTTGGGTTAGGGTTAGGGTTAGGGTTAGGGTTAGGGTTAGGGTTACGGTTAGGGTTAGGGTTAGGGTTAGGGTTAGTGTTTGGGTTAGGGTTAGGGTTGGAGTTGGGGTTGGGGTTGGGGTTGGGGTTAGGTTTACGGTAAGGATTAGGATTCAGGATATGGTTAGGGTTAGGGTTAGGGTTAGAGTTAGGGTTAGGGTTTGGATTAGGGTTAGGGTTAAAGTTAGGGTTAGGGTTTGGGTTAGGGTTAGGGTTAGGGTTAGGGTTAGGGTTAGGGTTAGGGTTTGGGTTAGGGTTAGCTTTAGGGTGGTCTGACCTGTGATTTCAGGTGTGGTCTTACCAAGGCAGAAGAGAGTTGGGGTTAGGGTTATGGTTAGCAACAGGGTTAGGTTTATGGTTAGGTTTACAGTTAGGGTTAGACACAATGTGGTTCCTGGTGTGGTCTGACCATGGCAGAAGATACTTAGGATGAGGGTTGGGGTTAGGGTTAGGGTTAAGGTAGACACAATGTAACTCCAGTTGTGTTTAGGGTAAGGGTTAGGGTTAGGGTTAGGGTTAGGGTAGACACAATGTGATTCCAGTTGTGTTTAGTGTAAGGGTTAGGGTTAGGTTAGGGTTAGGGTTACGGTTAGGGTTAGGGTTAGGGTTAGGGTTCGGTTTGGGGTTGGGGTTGGGGTTAGGTTTACGGTTACGATTAGGGTTCGGGATATGGTTAGGGTTAGGGTTAGAGTTAGGGTTAGGATTTGGGTTAGGGTTTGGGTTAGGGTTAGGTTTAGGGTTAGGGTTAGGGTTAGGGTAGACACAATGTGATTCCAGTTGTGTTTAGGGTAAGGGTTAGGGTTAGGGTTAGGTTAGGGTTAGGGTTACGGTTAGGGTTAGGGTTAGGGTTAGGGTTAGGGTAAGGGTTCGGTTTGGGGTTGGGGCTGGGGTTAGGTTTACGGTTACGATTAGGGTTCGGGATATGTTTAGGGTTAGGGTTAGAGTTAGGGTTACGGTTTGGGTTAGGGTTTGGGTTAGGGTTAGGGTTAGGGTTAGGGTTTGGGTTAGGGTTAGCTTTAGGGTGGTCTGACCTGTGATTTCAGGTGTGGTCTTACCAAGGCAGAAGAGAGTTGGGGTTAGGGGTAGGGTTATGGTTAGCTACAGGGTTAGGTTTATGGTTAGGTTTACAGTTAGGTTTAGACACAATGTGGTTCCTGGTGTGGTCTGACCATGGCGGAAGATAATTATGCTTAGGGTTGGGGTTAGAGTTAGGGTTCGGGTAGACACAATGTGATTCCAGTTGTGTTTAGGGTAATGGTTAGGGTTAGGGTTAGGGTTAGCGTTAGGGTTAGTGTTAGTGTTCGCGTTGGGGTTGTGGTTAGGTTTACGGTTAGGATTAGTGTTCGGGATATAGTTAGGGTTAGGGTTAGGGTTTGGGTTAGGGTTAGGGTTAGGTTAGGGTTACGGTTAGGGTTAGGGTTAGGGTTGGGGTTGGCGTTGGGGTTGGGGTTGGGGTTGGGGTCAGGTTTACGGTTAGGATTAGGGTTCGGGATTTGGTTAGGGTTAGGGTTAGAGTTAGTGTTAGGGTTAGGGTTTGGGTTAGGGTGAGGGTTAGGGTTAGGGTTAAGGTTAGGGTTAGGGTTTGGGTTAGGGTTACAGTTGGAGTTGGGGTTGGGGTTGGGGTTAGGTTCACGGTAAGGATTAGGGTTCGGGATATGGTTAGGATTAGGGTTAGAGTTAGGGTTAGAGTTAGTGTTAGTGTTAGTGTTTGGGTAAGGGTTAGGGTTAGTGTTAGGGTTAGGGTTAGGGTTAGTGTTAGGGTAAGAGTTAGGGTTAGGGTTAGGGTTAGGGTTAGGGTTGGAATTGTGGTTGGGGTTAGGTTTACGGTAAGGATGAGGATTCGGGATATGGTTAGGGTTAGGGTTAGTGTTAGGGTTAGAGTTAGGGTTAGGGTTTGGGTTAGGGTTAGGGTTTGGGTTAGGGTTAGGGTTAGGGTTAGGGTTAGCTTTAGGATGGTCTGACCTGTGATTTCAGGTGTGGTCTTACCAAGGCAGAAGAGAGTTGGGGTTAGGGTTAGGGTTATGGTTAGCGACAGGGTTAGGTTTATGGTTAGGTTTCCAGTTAGAGTTAGACACAATGTGGTTCCTGGTGTGGTCTGACCATGGCAGAAGATACTTAGGCTGAGGGTTGGGGTTAGGGTTAGGGTTAGGGTAGACACAATGTAACTCCAGTTGTGTTTAGGGTAAGGGTTAGGGTTAGGGTTAGGGTTAGGGTAGACACAATGTGATTCCAGTTGTGTTTAGGGTAAGGGTTAGGGTTAGGGTTAGGGTTCGGTTTGGGGTTGGGGTTGAGGTTGGGGTTAGGTTTACGGTTAGGATTAGGGTTCGGGATATGGTTAGGGTTAGGGTTAGGGTTAGAGTTAGGGTTAGGGTTTGTGTTAGGGTTAGGGTTAGGGTTAGCGTTTGGGTTAGGGTTACGGTTGGAGTTCGGGTTGGGGTTGGGGTTAGGTTCACGGTGAGGATTAGGGTTCGGGATATGGTTAGGGTTAGGGTTAGGGTTAGGGTTAGAGGTAGGGTTAGTGTTTGGGTTGGGGTTAGGGTTAGGGTTTGGGTTAGGGTTACGGTTAGGGTTAGGGTTAGGGTTTGGGTTAGGGTTAGGGTTGGAGTTTGGGTTGGGGTTGGGGTTAGGTTTACGGTAAGGATTAGGATTCGAGATATGGTTAGGGTTAGGGTTAGGGTTAGGGTTAGGGTTTCGGTTAGGGTTAGGGTTAGGGTTAGGGTTAGGGTTAGGGTTAGGGTTAGGGTTAGGGTAGACAGAATGTGATTCCAGTTGTGTTTAGGGTAAGGGTTAGGGTTAGGTTTGGGTTAGGGTTGCGGTTGGGGTTGTGGTTAGGTTTACGGTTAGGATTAGGGCTCGGGATATGGTTAGGGTTAGTGTTAGGGTTAGGGTTAGGGTTTGGGTTAGGGTTTGGGTTAGGTTTAGCTTTAGAATGGTCTGAACTGTGATTTCAGGTGTGGTCTGACCAAGGCAGAAGAGGGTTGGGGTTAGGCTTAGGGTTATGGTTAGCGATAGGGATAGGTTTATGGTTAGATTTACGGTTAGGGTTAGGCACAATGTGGTTCCTGGTGTGGTCTGACCATGGCAAAAGATAATTAGGCTTAGGGTTGTGTTTAGGGTTAGGGTAGACACAATGTGATTCCAGTTGTGTTTACGGTAAGGGTTAGGGTTAGGGTTAGGTTTAGGCTTAGTGTTAGGGCTATGGTTAGGGTTAGGGTTAGGGTTGGGTTAGGGTTAGGGTTAGGGTTACGGTTAGGGTTATGGTTAGGGTTAGGGTTAGGGTTTGTGTTAGGGTTAGGGTTAGGGTTAGGGTTAGGGTTAGTGTGGTCTGACTTGTGATTTCAGGTGTGGTCTCACCAAGGCCGAAGAGAGTTGGGGTTAGGGTTATGGTTAGCGATAGGGTTAGGTTTATGGTTAGGGTTACGGTTATTGGTAGACACAATTTGATTCCAGTTGTGGTCTGACTAAGGCCGAAGAGAGTTAGATTTAGAGTTAGGGTTAGGATTAGGGTTAGACACAATGTGGTTCCTGGTGTGGTCTGACCATGGCAGAACATAATTAGGCTTAGGGTTAGGGTTAGGGTTACGGTTAGGGTTAGACACAATTTGATTCCACTTGTGGTCTACCCAAGGCAGAAGAGAGTTATAGATTTAGAGTGATTTCAGGTGTGGTCTCACCAAGGCAGAAGAGATTTGGGTTAGGGTTAGGGTTAGCGATAGGGTTAGGTTTATGGTTAGGGTTACGGTTAGTGGTAGACACAATTTGATTGCACTTGTGGTCTACCCAAGGCAGAAGAGTGTTAGGGTTAAGCTTATTGTTAGGATTAGTGTTAGACACAATGTGATTCCTGTTGTGGTCTAACAAAGGCAGAAGAGAATTAGGTTTAGGGTTAGGCTTAGTGTTAGGGATAGACATAATGTGATTTCAGATGTGGTCTGACCAAGGCAGACGCGAGTTGTTGTTAGGTTTAGGGTTAGGGTTGGGGTTGGGTTTAGGATTAGTGTTAGGGTTAGGGTTCGGGTTAGGGTTCGGGTTCGGGTTCGGGTTAGGGTTCGGGTTCGGGTTCGGGTTAGGGTTTGGGTTTGGGGTAGGGTTAGGATGAGAGTTGGGGTTGGGGTTGGGGTTAGGGTTAGGGTTGGGGTTAGGGTAAGGGTAAGGGTAAGGTTTAGTGTTAGGGTTAGTGTTAGGGTTCGGGTTTGGGTTTGGGTTACGGGTAGGGGAAGGGTTAGGGTGAGGGTTGGGGTTGGGGTTGGGGTTAGGCTTAGAGTTAGGGTTAGGGTAAGGGTAAGGTTTAGGGTTAGGGTTTGGGTTAGTGTTAGGGTTCAGGTTCAGGTTTGGGTTAGGGGTAGGGTTAGGGTTAGGGATAGACATAATGTGATTTCAGATGTGGTCTGACCAAGGCAGACGTGAGTTGTTGTTAGGTTTAGGGTTAGGGTTAGGGTTTAGGAATAGTGTTAGGGTTAGGGTTCGGGTTCGGGTTAGGGTTCGGGTTCGGGTTAGGGTTTGGGTTTGGGTTTGGGTTAGGGGTAGGGTTAGGGTGAGATTTGGGGTTGGGGTTGGTGTTAGGGTTAGGGTTAGGGTAAAGGGAAGGTTTAGGGTTAGGGTTAGGGTTAGTGTTAGGGTTCGAGTTTGGGTTTGGGTTACGGGTAGAGGTAGGGTTAGGGTGAGGGTTAGGGTGAGGGTTGGGGTTGGCTTTGGGGTTAGGGTTAGGGTTAGGGTTAAGTTTAGTGTTAGGGTAAGAGTGAGGTTTAGGGTTAGGGTTTGGGTGGTCTGACCAGTGATTTCAGGTGTGTTCCCACCAAGGCAGAAAAGAGTTGGTGTTAGGGTTAGCGATAGGGCTAGCTTAATGTTTAGGTTTATGGTTAGGGTTAGACACAATGTGATTCCAGTTGTGGTCTACCCAAGGCATAACAGAGTTAGATTTAGAGTTAGGGTTAGATATAATATGATTCCAATTGTGGTCTAACCAAGGCAGAAGAGAATTAGGGTTAGGGTTAGGGTTAGACATAATGTTATTTCAGGTGTGGTCTGACCAAGGCAGAAGAGAATTAGGTTTAGGGTTAGGGTTAGCGTTAGGGTTAGACGTAATGTGATTTCAGGCGTGGTCTCACCAAGGCCGAAGAGAGTTGTTGTTAGGTTTAGAGTTAGGAGTAGGGTTCAGTTTTGGGTTCGGGATAGGGTTTGCGTTTGGGTTAAGGGTAGGGTTAGGATTGGGGTTGAGGTTGGGTTTAGTGTTAGGGTGAGGGTTCCGTTTCGGGTTCAGGTTCGGGATAGGGTTCGGGTTCGGGTTAGCCGTAGGGTTAGGGTTGGGGTTGGGTTTCATGTTAGGCTTTGGGTTAGGGTTAGGGTTAGGGTTAGGGTTAGGGTTAGGGTTAGGGTTAGGGTTAGGTTTCAGGTGTGGTCTCACCAAGGCAGAAGAGAGTTGGGGTTAGGGTTAGGGTTATGGTTAGCGATAGGGTTAGGTTCATGGTTAGGTTTACGTTTAGGGTTAGACACAATGTGGTTCCTGGTGTGGTCTGACCGTGGCAGAATGTACTTAGGCTTAGGGTTGGGGTTAGGGTTAGGGTTAGGGTAGACACAATGTGATTCCAGTTGTGTTTAGGGTAAAGGTTAGGGTTAGGGTTAGGTATAGGGTTAGGGTTAGGGTTAGGGTTAGGGTTAGGGTTAGGGTTAGGGTTGGGGTTGGGGTTGGGGTTGGGGTTGGGGTTGGGGTTAGGTTTACGGTTAGGATTAGGGTTCGGGATATGGTTAGGGTTAGGGTTAGAGTTAGGGTTAGGGTTAGGGTTTGGGTTAGGGTTAGGGTTAGGGTTAGGGTTAGGGTTAGGGTTAGGGTTAGGGTTAGGGTTAGGGTTAGGGTTAGGGTTAGGGTTAGGGTTAGGGTTAGGGTTAGGGTTAGGGTTAGGGTTAGGGTTAGGGTTAGGGTTAGGGTTAGGGTTAGGGTTAGGGTTAGGGTTAGGGTTAGGGTTAGGGTTAGGGTTAGGGTTAGGGTTAGGGTTAGGGTTAGCGTTTGGGTTAGGGTTAGGGTTACGGTTGGAGTTCGGGTTGGGGTTGGGGTTAGGTTCACGGTGAGGATTAGGGTTCGGGATATGGTTAGGGTTAGGGTTAGGGTTAGGGTTAGAGGTAGGGTTAGTGTTTGGGTTGGGGTTAGGGTTAGGGTTTGGGTTAGGGTTACGGTTAGGGTTAGGGTTAGGGTTTGGGTTAGGGTTAGGGTTGGAGTTTGGGTTGGGGTTGGGGTTAGGTTTACGGTAAGGATTAGGATTCGAGATATGGTTAGGGTTAGGGTTAGGGTTAGGGTTAGGGTTTCGGTTAGGGTTAGGGTTAGGGTTAGGGTTAGGGTTAGGGTTAGGGTTAGGGTTAGGGTTAGGGTAGACAGAATGTGATTCCAGTTGTGTTTAGGGTAAGGGTTAGGGTTAGGTTTGGGTTAGGGTTGCGGTTGGGGTTGTGGTTAGGTTTACGGTTAGGATTAGGGCTCGGGATATGGTTAGGGTTAGTGTTAGGGTTAGGGTTAGGGTTTGGGTTAGGGTTTGGGTTAGGGTTTGGGTTAGGTTTAGCTTTAGAATGGTCTGAACTGTGATTTCAGGTGTGGTCTGACCAAGGCAGAAGAGGGTTGGGGTTAGGGTTAGGGTTATGGTTAGCGATAGGGATAGGTTTATGGTTAGATTTACGGTTAGGGTTAGGCACAATGTGGTTCCTGGTGTGGTCTGACCATGGCAAAAGATAATTAGGCTTAGGGTTGTGTTTAGGGTTAGGGTAGACACAATGTGATTCCAGTTGTGTTTACGGTAAGGGTTAGGGTTAGGGTTAGGTTTAGGCTTAGTGTTAGGGCTATGGTTAGGGTTAGGGTTAGGGTTGGGTTAGGGTTAGGGTTAGGGTTACGGTTAGGGTTATGGTTAGGGTTAGGGTTAGGGTTTGTGTTAGGGTTAGGGTTAGGGTTAGGGTTAGGGTTAGTGTGGTCTGACTTGTGATTTCAGGTGTGGTCTCACCAAGGCCGAAGAGAGTTGGGGTTAGGGTTATGGTTAGCGATAGGGTTAGGTTTATGGTTAGGGTTACGGTTATTGGTAGACACAATTTGATTCCAGTTGTGGTCTGACTAAGGCCGAAGAGTGTTAGATTTAGAGTTAGGGTTAGGATTAGGGTTAGACACAATGTGGTTCCTGGTGTGGTCTGACCATGGCAGAACATAATTAGGCTTAGGGTTAGGGTTAGGGTTACGGTTAGGGTTAGACACAATTTGATTCCACTTGTGGTCTACCCAAGGCAGAAGAGAGTTATAGATTTAGAGTGATTTCAGGTGTGGTCTCACCAAGGCAGAAGTGATTTGGGTTAGGGTTAGGGTTAGCGATAGGGTTAGGTTTATGGTTAGGGTTACGGTTAGTGGTAGACACAATTTGATTGCACTTGTGGTCTACCCAAGGCAGAAGAGTGTTAGGGTTAAGCTTATTGTTAGGATTAGTGTTAGACACAATGTGATTCCTGTTGTGGTCTAACAAAGGCAGAAGAGAATTAGGTTTAGGGTTAGGGTTAGTGTTAGGGATAGACATAATGTGATTTCAGATGTGGTCTGACCAAGGCAGACGCGAGTTGTTGTTAGGTTTAGGGTTAGGGTTGGGGTTGGGTTTAGGATTAGTGTTAGGGTTAGGGTTCGGGTTAGGGTTCGGGTTCGGGTTCGGGTTAGGGTTCGGGTTCGGGTTCGGGTTAGGGTTTGGGTTTGGGGTAGGGTTAGGATGAGAGTTGGGGTTGGGGTTGGGGTTAGGGTTAGGGTTGGGGTTAGGGTAAGGGTAAGGGTAAGGTTTAGTGTTAGGGTTAGTGTTAGGGTTCGGGTTTGGGTTTGGGTTACGGGTAGGGGAAGGGTTAGGGTGAGGGTTGGGGTTGGGGTTGGGGTTAGGCTTAGAGTTAGGGTTAGGGTAAGGGTAAGGTTTAGGGTTAGGGTTTGGGTTAGTGTTAGGGTTCAGGTTCAGGTTTGGGTTAGGGGTAGGGTTAGGGTTAGGGTTAGTGTTAGGGATAGACATAATGTGATTTCAGATGTGGTCTGACCAAGGCAGACGTGAGTTGTTGTTAGGTTTAGGGTTAGGGTTAGGGTTTAGGAATAGTGTTAGGGTTAGGGTTCGGGTTCGGGTTAGGGTTCGGGTTCGGGTTAGGGTTTGGGTTTGGGTTTGGGTTAGGGGTAGGGTTAGGGTGAGATTTGGGGTTGGGGTTGGTGTTAGGGTTAGGGTTAGGGTAAAGGGAAGGTTTAGGGTTAGGGTTAGGGTTAGTGTTAGGGTTCGAGTTTGGGTTTGGGTTACGGGTAGAGGTAGGGTTAGGGTGAGGGTTAGGGTGAGGGTTGGGGTTGGCTTTGGGGTTAGGGTTAGGGTTAGGGTTAAGTTTAGTGTTAGGGTAAGAGTGAGGTTTAGGGTTAGGGTTTGGGTGGTCTGACCAGTGATTTCAGGTGTGTTCCCACCAAGGCAGAAAAGAGTTGGTGTTAGGGTTAGCGATAGGGCTAGCTTAATGTTTAGGTTTATGGTTAGGGTTAGACACAATGTGATTCCAGTTGTGGTCTACCCAAGGCATAACAGAGTTAGATTTAGAGTTAGGGTTAGATATAATATGATTCCAATTGTGGTCTAACCAAGGCAGAAGAGAATTAGGGTTAGGGTTAGGGTTAGACATAATGTTATTTCAGGTGTGGTCTGACCAAGGCAGAAGAGAATTAGGTTTAGGGTTAGGGTTAGCGTTAGGGTTAGACGTAATGTGATTTCAGGCGTGGTCTCACCAAGGCCGAAGAGAGTTGTTGTTAGGTTTAGAGTTAGGAGTAGGGTTCAGTTTTGGGTTCGGGATAGGGTTTGCGTTTGGGTTAAGGGTAGGGTTAGGATTGGGGTTGAGGTTGGGTTTAGTGTTAGGGTGAGGGTTCCGTTTCGGGTTCAGGTTCGGGATAGGGTTCGGGTTCGGGTTAGCCGTAGGGTTAGGGTTGGGGTTGGGTTTCATGTTAGGCTTTGGGTTAGGGTTAGGGTTAGGGTTAGGGTTAGGGTTAGGGTTAGGGTTAGGTTTCAGGTGTGGTCTCACCAAGGCAGAAGAGAGTTGGGGTTAGGGTTAGGGTTATGGTTAGCGATAGGGTTAGGTTCATGGTTAGGTTTACGTTTAGGGTTAGACACAATGTGGTTCCTGGTGTGGTCTGACCGTGGCAGAATGTACTTAGGCTTAGGGTTGGGGTTAGGGTTAGGGTTAGGGTAGACACAATGTGATTCCAGTTGTGTTTAGGGTAAAGGTTAGGGTTAGGGTTAGGTATAGGGTTAGGGTTAGGGTTAGGGTTAGGGTTAGGGTTAGGGTTAGGGTTAGGGTTAGGGTTAGGGTTAGGGTTGGGGTTGGGGTTGGGGTTGGGGTTGGGGTTAGGTTTACGGTTAGGATTAGGGTTCGGGATATGGTTAGGGTTAGGGTTAGAGTTAGAGTTAGGGTTAGGGTTTGGGTTAGGGTTAGGGTTAGGGTTAGGGTTAGGGTTAGGGTTAGGGTTAGGGTTAGGGTTTGGGTTAGACACAATGTGATTCCAGTTGTGTTTAGGGTAAGGGTTAGGGTTAGGGTTAGGGTTAGGGTTAGGGTTGGGGTTGGTGTTGGGGTTGTGGTTAGGTTTACGGTTAGGATTAGGGCTCGGGATATGGTTAGGGTTAGGTTTAGGGTTAGGGTTTGGGTTAGGGTTTGGGTTAGGGTTTGGGTTTGGGTTAGCTTTAGAGTGGTCTATGGTAAGGTTTAGGGTTAGGGTTAGGGTTAGCGATAGGGTTAGGTTTATGGTTAGGTTTATGGTTAGTGTTAGACACAATTTGATTCCACTTGTGGTCTACCCAAGGCAGAAGAGTGTTAGGGTTAAGCTTATTGTTAGGATTAGTGTTAGACACAATGTGATTCCTGTTGTGGTCTAACAAAGGCAGAAGAGAATTAGGTTTAGGGTTAGGGTTAGTGTTAGGGATAGACATAATGTGATTTCAGATGTGGTCTGACCAATGCAGACGCGAGTTGTTGTTAGGTTTAGGGTTAGGGTTGGGGTTGGGTTTAGGATTAGTGTTAGGGTTAGGGTTCGGGTTCATGTTCAGGTTCGGGTTCGGGTTCGGGTTAGGGTTTGGGTTTGGGTTAGGGGTAGGGTTAGGATGAGAGTTGGGGTTGGGGTTGGGGTTAGGGTTAGGGTTAGGGTTAGGGGAAGGGTAAGGTTTAGGGTTAGGGTTAGGGTTAGTGTTAGTGTTAGGGTTCGGGTTTGGGTTTGGGTTATGGGTAGGGGAAGGGTTAAGGTGAGGGTTGGGGTTGGGGTTGGGGTTAGGGTTAGGGTTAGGGTTAGGGTAAGGGTAAGGTTTAGGGTTAGGGTTAGGGTTTGGGTTAGTGTTAGGGTTTAGGTTCGGGTTTGGGTTAGGGGTAGGGTTAGGGTTAGGGTTAGTGTGGTCTGACCTGTGATTTCAGGTGTGGTCTAACCAAGGCCAAAGAGAGTTGGGGTTAGGGTTAGTGTTAGCGATAGGGTTAGGTTTATGGTTAGGGTTACGGTTATTGTTAGACACAATTTGATTCCAGTTGTGGTCTGACTAAGGCCGAAGAGTGTTAGATTTAGAGTTAGGGTTAGGATTAGGGTTAGACACAATGTGGTTCCTGGTGTGGTCTGACCATGGCGGAACATAATTAGGCTTAGGGTTAGGGTTAGGGTTACGGTTAGGGTTAGACACAATTTGATTCCACTTGTGGTCTACCCAAGGCAGAAGAGTGTTAGGGTTAAGCTTATTGTTAGGATTGTTGTTAGGGTAAGTGTAAGGTTTAGGGTTAGGGTTAGTGTTAGGGTTCGAGTTCGGGTTTAGGTTTGGGTTACGGGTAGAGGTAGGGTTAGGGTGAGGGTTAGGGTGAGGGTTGGGGTTGGGGTTGGGGTTAGGGTTATAGTTAGGGTTAGGTTTAAAATTAGGGTTAGGGTAGACACAATGTGATTCCAGTTGTGTTTAGGGTAAGGGTTAGGGTTAGGGTTAGGGTTAGGGTTGGGATTGGGGTTGGGGTTGGGGTTAGGTTTACGGTTAGGATTAGGGTTCGGGATATGGTTAGGGTTAGGGTTAGGGTTAGGGTTAGGATTTGGTTTAGGGTTACGGTTGGAGTTGGGGTTGGGTTGGGGTTAGGTTCACGGTAAGGATTAGGGTTCGGGATATGGTTAGGGTTAGGGTTAGGGTTACGGTTAGAGTTAGTGTTAGGATTTGGGTTAGGGTTAGGATTAGGGTTAGGGTTTGGGTTAGGGTTACGGTTGAAGTTGGGGTTGGGGTTGGGGTTAGGTTCATAGTAAGGATTAGGGTTCGGGATATGGTTAGGGTTAGGGTTAGTGTTAGAGTAAGTGTTAGAGTTTGGGTTAGGGTTATGGTTTGGGTTAGGGTTACGGTTAGGGTTAGGGTTAGGGTTAGGTTTACGGTTAGGGTTAGGGTTAGGGTTAGGGTTACGGTTTGGGTTAGGGTTAGGGTTGGAGTTGGGGTTGGGGTTGGGGTTAGGTTTACGGTAAGGATTAGGATTCGGGATATGGTTAGGGTTAGGGTTAGGGTTAGGGTTAGAGTTAGTGTTAGGGTTTGGGTCACGGTTAGGGTTAGGGTTTTTGTTAGTTTTAGGGTTAGGTTTACGGTTAGGGTTTGGGTTAGGGTTAGGTTTAGGTTTAGGGTTAGGGTTAGGGTTAGGGTTTGGGTTAGGGTTAGGGTTGGAGTTAGGGTTGGGGTTGGGGTTAGGTTTACAGTAAGGATTAGGATTCGGGATATGGTTAGGGTTAGGGTTAGGGTTAGGGTTAGAGTTAGGGTTAGGGTTTGGGTTAGGGTTAGGGTTTGGGTTAGGGTTAGCTTTAGGGTGGTCTGACCTGTGATTTCAGGTGTGTTCTTACCAAGGCAGAAGAGAGTTGGGGTTACGGTTAGGGTTATGGTTAGCGACAGGGTTAGGTTTATGGTTAGGTTTACAGTTAGGGTTAGACACAATGTGGTTCCTGGTGTGGTCTGACCATGGCGGAAGATAATTATGCTCAGGTTTGGGGTTAGGGTTAGGGTTAGAGTAGACACAATGTGATTCCAGTTCTGTTTGGGGTAAGGGTTTGGGTTAGGGTTAGGGTTGGGGTTGGGGTTGGGGTTGGGGTTGGGGTTAGGTTTACGGTTAGGATTAGGGCTCGGGATATGGTTAGAGTTAGGTTTAGGGTTAGGGTTTGGGTTAGGGTTTGGGTTAGGGTTTGGGTTAGGGTTAGCTTTAGAGTGGTCTGAACTGTGATTTCAGGTGTGGTCTGACCAAGTTAGAAGAGAGTTGGGGTAAGAGTAAGGGTTAGCGATTTATGGTTAGGTTTATGGTTAGGGTTTAGCACAATGTGGTTCCTT
The DNA here is from genome assembly GCF_037176765.1 of Anolis sagrei. Classification (NCBI taxonomy): domain Eukaryota; kingdom Metazoa; phylum Chordata; class Lepidosauria; order Squamata; family Anolidae; genus Anolis; species Anolis sagrei. The sequence goes on along the minus strand of NC_090021.1, from coordinate 162,465,100 downwards.
GTGTGGTCTGACCATGGCAAAAGATAATTAGGCTTAGGGTTGGGTTTAGGGTTAGGGTAGACACAATGTGATTCCAGTTGTGTTTCGGGAAGGGTTAGGGTTAGGGTTAGGTTTAGGGTTAGTGTTAGGGCTAGGGTTAGACACAATTTGATTCCACTTGTGGGCTACCCAAGGCAGAAGAGAGTTAGGGTTAAGCTTATAGATTTAGAGTGATTTCAGGTGTGGTCTCACCAAGGCAGAAGAGATTTGGGTTAGTGTTAGGGTTAGCAATAGGGTTAGGTTTATGGTTAGGGTTACGGTTAGTGTTAGACACAATTTGATTCCACTTGTGGTCTACCCAAGGCAGAAGAGTGTTAGGGTTAAGCTTATTGTTAGGATTAGTATTAGACACAATGTGATTCCTGTTGTGGTCTAACAAAGGCAGAAGAGAATTAGGTTTAGGGTTAGGGTTAGTGTTAGGGATAGACATAATGTGATTTCAGATGTGGTCTGACCAAGGCAGACGCGAGTTGTTGTTAGGTTTAGGGTTAGGGTTGGGGTTGGGTTTAGGATTAGTGTTAGGTTTAGGGTTCGGGTTCGTGTTCAGGTTCGGATTTGGATTCGGGTTCGGGTTAGGGTTTGGGTTTGGGTTAGGGGTAGGGTTAGGATGAGATTTGAGGTTGGGGTTGGGGTTAGGGTTAGGGTTAGGGTTAGGGTTAGGGGAAGGGTAAGGTTTAGGGTTAGGGTTAGTGTTAGGGTTCGGGTTTGGGTTTGGGTTATGGGTAGGGGAAGGGTTAGGGTGAGGGTTGGGGTTGGGGTTGGGGTTAGGGTTAGGGTTAGGGTTAGGGTAAGGGTAAGGTTTAGGGTTAGGGTTAGGGTTTCGGTTAGTGTTAGGGTTTAGGTTCGGGTTTGGGTTAGGGGTAGGGTTAGGGTTAGGGTTAGGGTTAGGTTTCAGGTGTGGTCTCACCAAGGCAGAAGAGAGTTGGGGTTAGGGTTAGGGTTATGGTTAGCGATAGGGTTAGGTTCATGGTTAGGTTTACGTTTAGGGTTAGACACAATGTGGTTCCTGGTGTGGTCTGACCGTGGCAGAATGTACTTAGGCTTAGGGTTGGGGTTAGGGTTAGGGTTAGGGTAGACACAATGTGATTCCAGTTGTGTTTAGGGTAAAGGTTAGGGTTAGGGTTAGGTATAGGGTTAGGGTTAGGGTTAGGGTTAGGGTTAGGGTTAGGGTTAGGGTTGGGGTTGGGGTTGGGGTTGGGGTTGGGGTTGGGGTTAGGTTTACGGTTAGGATTAGGGTTCGGGATATGGTTAGGGTTAGGGTTAGAGTTAGAGTTAGGGTTAGGGTTTGGGTTAGGGTTAGGGTTAGGGTTAGGGTTAGGGTTAGGGTTAGTGTTAGGGTTTGGGTTAGACACAATGTGATTCCAGTTGTGTTTAGGGTAAGGGTTAGGGTTAGGGTTAGGGTTAGGGTTGGGGTTGGTGTTGGGGTTGTGGTTAGGTTTACGGTTAGGATTAGGGCTCGGGATATGGTTAGGGTTAGGTTTAGGGTTAGGGTTTGGGTTAGGGTTTGGGTTAGGGTTTGGGTTAGGGTTTGGGTTAGGGTTAGCTTTAGAGTGGTCTATGGTAAGGTTTAGGGTTAGGGTTAGGGTTAGCGATAGGGTTAGGTTTATGGTTAGGTTTACGGTTAGTGTTAGACACAATTTGATTCCACTTGTGGTCTACCCAAGGCAGAAGAGTGTTAGGGTTAAGCTTATTGTTAGGATTAGTGTTAGACACAATGTGATTCCTGTTGTGGTCTAACAAAGGCAGAAGAGAATTAGGTTTAGGGTTAGGGTTAGTGTTAGGGATAGACATAATGTGATTTCAGATGTGGTCTGACCAATGCAGACGCGAGTTGTTGTTAGGTTTAGGGTTAGGGTTGGGGTTGGGTTTAGGATTAGTGTTAGGGTTAGGGTTCGGGTTCATGTTCAGGTTCGGGTTCGGGTTCGGGTTAGGGTTTGGGTTTGGGTTAGGGGTAGGGTTAGGATGAGAGTTGGGGTTGGGGTTGGGGTTAGGGTTAGGGTTAGGGTTAGGGGAAGGGTAAGGTTTAGGGTTAGGGTTAGTGTTAGTGTTAGGGTTCGGGTTTGGGTTTGGGTTATGGGTAGGGGAAGGGTTAAGGTGAGGGTTGGGGTTGGGGTTGGGGTTAGGGTTAGGGTTAGGGTTAGGGTAAGGGTAAGGTTTAGGGTTAGGGTTAGGGTTTGGGTTAGTGTTAGGGTTTAGGTTCGGGTTTGGGTTAGGGGTAGGGTTAGGGTTAGGGTTAGGGTTAGTGTGGTCTGACCTGTGATTTCAGGTGTGGTCTAACCAAGGCCAAAGAGAGTTGGGGTTAGGGTTAGTGTTAGCGATAGGGTTAGGTTTATGGTTAGGGTTACGGTTATTGTTAGACACAATTTGATTCCAGTTGTGGTCTGACTAAGGCCGAAGAGAGTTAGATTTAGAGTTAGGGTTAGGATTAGGGTTAGACACAATGTGGTTCCTGGTGTGGTCTGACCATGGCGGAACATAATTAGGCTTAGGGTTAGGGTTAGGGTTACGATTAGGGTTAGACACAATTTGATTCCACTTGTGGTCTACCCAAGGCAGAAGAGTGTTAGGGTTAAGCTTATTGTTAGGATTATTGTTAGGGTAAGTGTAAGGTTTAGGGTTAGGGTTAGTGTTAGGGTTCGAGTTCGGGTTTAGGTTTGGGTTACGGGTAGAGGTAGGGTTAGGGTGAGGGTTAGGGTTAGGGTTGGGGTTGGGGTTGGGGTTAGGGTTATAGTTAGGGTTAGGTTTAAAATTAGGGTTACGGTAGACACAATGTGATTCCAGTTGTGTTTAGGGTAAGGGTTAGGGTTAGGGTTAGGGTTAGGGTTAGGGTTGGGATTGGGGTTGGGGTTGGGGTTGGGGTTAGGTTTACGGTTAGGATTAGGGTTCGGGATATGGTTAGGGTTAGGGTTAGGGTTAGGGTTAGGATTTGGTTTAGGGTTACGGTTGGAGTTGGGGTTGGGTTGGGGTTAGGTTCACGGTAAGGATTAGGGTTCGGGATATGGTTAGGGTTAGGGTTAGGGTTACAGTTAGAGTTAGTGTTAGGATTTGGGTTAGGGTTAGGATTAGGGTTAGGGTTTGGGTTAGGGTTACGGTTGGAGTTGGGGTTGGGGTTGGGGTTAGGTTCATAGTAAGGATTAGGGTTCGGGATATGGTTAGGGTTAGGGTTAGTGTTAGGGTTCGGGTTTGGGTTTGTGTTATGGGTAGGGGAAGGGTTAGGGTGAGGGTTGGGGTTGGGGTTGGGGTTAGGGTTAGGGTTAGGGTAAGGGTAAGGGTAAGGTTTAGGGTTAGGGTTAGGGTTTCGGTTAGTGTTAGGGTTTAGGTTCGGGTTTGGGTTAGGGGTAGGGTTAGGGTTAGGGTTAGGGTTAGGTTTCAGGTGTGGTCTCACCAAGGCAGAAGAGAGTTGGGGTTAGGGTTAGGGTTATGGTTAGCGATAGGGTTAGGTTCATGGTTAGGTTTACGTTTAGGGTTAGACACAATGTGGTTCCTGGTGTGGTCTGACCGTGGCAGAATGTACTTAGGCTTAGGGTTGGGGTTAGGGTTAGGGTTAGGGTAGACACAATGTGATTCCAGTTGTGTTTAGGGTAAAGGTTAGGGTTAGGGTTAGGTATAGGGTTAGGGTTAGGGTTAGGGTTAGGGTTAGGGTTAGTGTTAGGGTTAGGGTTGGGGTTGGGGTTGGGGTTGGGGTTGGGGTTGGGGTTAGGTTTACGGTTAGGATTAGGGTTCGGGATATGGTTAGGGTTAGGGTTAGAGTTAGAGTTAGGGTTAGGGTTTGGGTTAGGGTTAGGGTTAGGGTTAGGGTTAGGGTTAGGGTTAGTGTTAGGGTTTGGGTTAGACACAATGTGATTCCAGTTGTGTTTAGGGTAAGGGTTAGGGTTAGGGTTAGGGTTGGGGTTGGTGTTGGGGTTGTGGTTAGGTTTACGGTTAGGATTAGGGCTCGGGATATGGTTAGGGTTAGGTTTAGGGTTAGGGTTTGGGTTAGGGTTTGGGTTAGGGTTTGGGTTAGGGTTTGGGTTAGGGTTAGCTTTAGAGTGGTCTATGGTAAGGTTTAGGGTTAGGGTTAGGGTTAGCGATAGGGTTAGGTTTATGGTTAGGTTTACGGTTAGTGTTAGACACAATTTGATTCCACTTGTGGTCTACCCAAGGCAGAAGAGTGTTAGGGTTAAGCTTATTGTTAGGATTAGTGTTAGACACAATGTGATTCCTGTTGTGGTCTAACAAAGGCAGAAGAGAATTAGGTTTAGGGTTAGGGTTAGTGTTAGGGATAGACATAATGTGATTTCAGATGTGGTCTGACCAATGCAGACGCGAGTTGTTGTTAGGTTTAGGGTTAGGGTTGGGGTTGGGTTTAGGATTAGTGTTAGGGTTAGGTTTCGGGTTCATGTTCAGGTTCGGGTTCGGGTTCGGGTTAGGGTTTGGGTTTGGGTTAGGGGTAGGGTTAGGATGAGAGTTGGGGTTGGGGTTGGGGTTAGGGTTAGGGTTAGGGTTAGGGGAAGGGTAAGGTTTAGGGTTAGGGTTAGTGTTAGTGTTAGGGTTCGGGTTTGGGTTTGGGTTATGGGTAGGGGAAGTGTTAAGGTGAGGGTTGGGGTTGGGGTTGGGGTTAGGGTTAGGGTTAGGGTTAGGGTTAGGGTTAGGGTAAGGGTAAGGTTTAGGGTTAGGGTTAGGGTTTGGGTTAGTGTTAGGGTTTAGGTTCGGGTTTGGGTTAGGGGTAGGGTTAGGGTTAGGGTTAGGGTTAGTGTGGTCTGACCTGTGATTTCAGGTGTGGTCTAACCAAGGCCAAAGAGAGTTGGGGTTAGGGTTAGTGTTAGCGATAGGGTTAGGTTTATGGTTAGGGTTACGGTTATTGTTAGACACAATTTGATTCCAGTTGTGGTCTGACTAAGGCCGAAGAGAGTTAGATTTAGAGTTAGGGTTAGGATTAGGGTTAGACACAATGTGGTTCCTGGTGTGGTCTGACCATGGCGGAACATAATTAGGCTTAGGGTTAGGGTTAGGGTTACGATTAGAGTTAGACACAATTTGATTCCACTTGTGGTCTACCCAAGGCAGAAGAGTGTTAGGGTTAAGCTTATTGTTAGGATTATTGTTAGGGTAAGTGTAAGGTTTAGGGTTAGGGTTAGTGTTAGGGTTCGAGTTCGGGTTTAGGTTTGGGTTACGGGTAGAGGTAGGGTTAGGGTGAGGGTTAGGGTGAGGGTTGGGGTTGGGGTTGGGGTTAGGGTTATAGTTAGGGTTAGGTTTAAAATTAGGGTTACGGTAGACACAATGTGATTCCAGTTGTGTTTAGGGTAAGGGTTAGGGTTAGGGTTAGGGTTAGGGTTAGGGTTGGGATTGGGGTTGGGGTTGGGGTTGGGGTTAGGTTTACGGTTAGGATTAGGGTTCGGGATATGGTTAGGGTTAGGGTTAGGGTTAGGATTTGGTTTAGGGTTACGGTTGGAGTTGGGGTTGGGTTGGGGTTAGGTTCACGGTAAGGATTAGGGTTCGGGATATGGTTAGGGTTAGGGTTAGGGTTACAGTTAGAGTTAGTGTTAGGATTTGGGTTAGGGTTAGGATTAGGGTTAGGGTTTGGGTTAGGGTTACGGTTGGAGTTGGGGTTGGGGTTGGGGTTAGGTTCATAGTAAGGATTAGGGTTCGGGATATGGTTAGGGTTAGGGTTAGTGTTAGGGTTCGGGTTTGGGTTTGTGTTATGGGTAGGGGAAGGGTTAGGGTGAGGGTTGGGGTTGGGGTTGGGGTTAGGGTTAGGGTTAGGGTAAGGGTAAGGGTAAGGTTTAGGGTTAGGGTTAGGGTTTCGGTTAGTGTTAGGGTTTAGGTTCGGGTTTGGGTTAGGGGTAGGGTTAGGGTTAGGGTTAGGGTTAGGTTTCAGGTGTGGTCTCACCAAGGCAGAAGAGAGTTGGGGTTAGGGTTAGGGTTATGGTTAGCGATAGGGTTAGGTTCATGGTTAGGTTTACGTTTAGGGTTAGACACAATGTGGTTCCTGGTGTGGTCTGACCGTGGCAGAATGTACTTAGGCTTAGGGTTGGGGTTAGGGTTAGGGTTAGGGTAGACACAATGTGATTCCAGTTGTGTTTAGGGTAAAGGTTAGGGTTAGGGTTAGGTATAGGGTTAGGGTTAGGGTTAGGGTTAGGGTTAGGGTTAGGGTTAGGGTTAGGGTTGGGGTTGGGGTTGGGGTTGGGGTTGGGGTTAGGTTTACGGTTAGGATTAGGGTTCGGGATATGGTTAGGGTTAGGGTTAGAGTTAGAGTTAGGGTTAGGGTTTGGGTTAGGGTTAGGGTTAGGGTTAGGGTTAGGGTTAGGGTTAGTGTTAGGGTTTGGGTTAGACACAATGTGATTCCAGTTGTGTTTAGGGTAAGGGTTAGGGTTAGGGTTAGGGTTGGGGTTGGTGTTGGGGTTGTGGTTAGGTTTACGGTTAGGATTAGGGCTCGGGATATGGTTAGGGTTAGGTTTAGGGTTAGGGTTTGGGTTAGGGTTTGGGTTAGGGTTTGGGTTAGGGTTTGGGTTAGGGTTAGCTTTAGAGTGGTCTATGGTAAGGTTTAGGGTTAGGGTTAGGGTTAGCGATAGGGTTAGGTTTATGGTTAGGTTTACGGTTAGTGTTAGACACAATTTGATTCCACTTGTGGTCTACCCAAGGCAGAAGAGTGTTAGGGTTAAGCTTATTGTTAGGATTAGTGTTAGACACAATGTGATTCCTGTTGTGGTCTAACAAAGGCAGAAGAGAATTAGGTTTAGGGTTAGGGTTAGTGTTAGGGATAGACATAATGTGATTTCAGATGTGGTCTGACCAATGCAGACGCGAGTTGTTGTTAGGTTTAGGGTTAGGGTTGGGGTTGGGTTTAGGATTAGTGTTAGGGTTAGGGTTCGGGTTCATGTTCAGGTTCGGGTTCGGGTTCGGGTTAGGGTTTGGGTTTGGGTTAGGGGTAGGGTTAGGATGAGAGTTGGGGTTGGGGTTGGGGTTAGGGTTAGGGTTAGGGTTAGGGGAAGGGTAAGGTTTAGGGTTAGGGTTAGTGTTAGTGTTAGGGTTCGGGTTTGGGTTTGGGTTATGGATAGGGGAAGGGTTAAGGTGAGGGTTGGGGTTGGGGTTGGGGTTAGGGTTAGGGTTAGGGTTAGGGTTAGGGTAAGGGTAAGGTTTAGGGTTAGGGTTAGGGTTTGGGTTAGTGTTAGGGTTTAGGTTCGGGTTTGGGTTAGGGGTAGGGTTAGGGTTAGGGTTAGGGTTAGTGTGGTCTGACCTGTGATTTCAGGTGTGGTCTAACCAAGGCCAAAGAGAGTTGGGGTTAGGGTTAGTGTTAGCGATAGGGTTAGGTTTATGGTTAGGGTTACGGTTATTGTTAGACACAATTTGATTCCAGTTGTGGTCTGACTAAGGCCGAAGAGAGTTAGATTTAGAGTTAGGGTTAGGATTAGGGTTAGACACAATGTGGTTCCTGGTGTGGTCTGACCATGGCGGAACATAATTAGGCTTAGGGTTAGGGTTAGGGTTACGATTAGAGTTAGACACAATTTGATTCCACTTGTGGTCTACCCAAGGCAGAAGAGTGTTAGGGTTAAGCTTATTGTTAGGATTATTGTTAGGGTAAGTGTAAGGTTTAGGGTTAGGGTTAGTGTTAGGGTTCGAGTTCGGGTTTAGGTTTGGGTTACGGGTAGAGGTAGGGTTAGGGTGAGGGTTAGGGTGAGGGTTGGGGTTGGGGTTGGGGTTAGGGTTATAGTTAGGGTTAGGTTTAAAATTAGGGTTAGGGTAGACACAATGTGATTCCAGTTGTGTTTAGGGTAAGGGTTAGGGTTAGGGTTAGGGTTAGGGTTAGGGTTAGGGTTAGGGTTGGGATTGGGGTTGGGGTTGGGGTTGGGGTTAGGTTTACGGTTAGGATTAGGGTTCGGGATATGGTTAGGGTTAGGGTTAGGGTTAGGGTTAGGATTTGGTTTAGGGTTACGGTTGGAGTTGGGGTTGGGTTGGGGTTAGGTTCACGGTAAGGATTAGGGTTCGGGATATGGTTAGGGTTAGGGTTAGGGTTACAGTTAGAGTTAGTGTTAGGATTTGGGTTAGGGTTAGGATTAGGGTTAGGGTTTGGGTTAGGGTTACGGTTGGAGTTGGGGTTGGGGTTGGGGTTAGGTTCATAGTAAGGATTAGGGTTCGGGATATGGTTAGGGTTAGGGTTAGTGTTAGAGTAAGTGTTAGAGTTTGGGTTAGGGTTATGGTTTGGGTTAGGGTTACGGTTAAGGTTAGGGTTAGGGTTAGGATTACGGTTAGGGTTAGGGTTAGGGTTAGGGTTACGGTTTGGGTTAGGGTTAGGGTTGGAGTTGGGGTTGGGGTTGGGGTTAGGTTTACGGTAAGGATTAGGATTCGGGATATGGTTAGGGTTAGGGTTAGGGTTAGGGTTAGGGTTAGGGTTAGGGTTTGGGTTAGGGTTACGGTTGGAGTTGGGGTTGGGGTTGGGGTTAGGTTCACGGTAAGGATTAGGGTTTGGGATATGGTTAGGGTTAGGGTTAGGGTTAGAGTTAGTGTTAGGGTTTGGGTCACGGTTAGGGTTAGGGTTTTTGTTAGGGTTAGGGTTAGGTTTACGGTTAGGGTTTGGGTTAGGGTTAGGGTTAGGTTTAGGGTTAGGGTTAGGGTTTGGGTTAGGGTTAGGGTTGGATTTAGGGTTGGGGTTGGGGTTAGGTTTACGGTAAGGATTAGGATTCGGGATATGGTTAGGGTTAGGGTTAGGGTTAGGGTTAGAGTTAGGGTTAGGGTTTGGGTTAGGATTAGGGTTTGGGTTAGGGTTAGCTTTAGGGTGGTCTGACCTGTGATTTCAGGTGTGTTCTTACCAAGGCAGAAGAGAGTTGGGGTTACGGTTAGGGTTATGGTTAGCGACAGGGTTAGGTTTATGTTTAGGTTTACAGTTAGGGTTAGACACAATGTGGTTCCTGGTGTGGTCTGACCATGGCGGAAGATAATTATGCTCAGGTTTGGGGTTAGGGTTAGGGTTAGAGTAGACACAATGTGATTCCAGTTCTGTTTGGGGTAAGGGTTTGGGTTAGGGTTAGGGTTGGGGTTGGGGTTGGGGTTGGGGTTGGGGTTAGGTTTATGGTTAGGATTAGGGCTCGGGATATGGTTAGAGTTAGGTTTAGGGTTAGGGTTTGGGTTAGGGTTTGGGTTAGGGTTTGGGTTAGGGTTTGGGTTAGGGTTAGCTTTAGAGTGGTCTGAACTGTGATTTCAGGTGTGGTCTGACCAAGTTAGAAGAGAGTTGGGGTAAGAGTAAGGGTTAGCGATTTATGGTTAGGTTTATGGTTAGGGTTTGGCACAATGTGGTTCCTTGTGTGGTCTGACCATGGCAACAGATAATTAGGCTTAGGGTTGGGTTTAGGGTTAGGGTAGACACAATGTGATTCCAGTTGTGTTTCGGGAAGGGTTAGGGTTAGGGTTAGGTTTAGGGTTAGTGTTAGGGCTAGGGTTAGACACAATTTGATTCCACTTGTGGGCTACCCAAGGCAGAAGAGAGTTAGGGTTAAGCTTATAGATTTAGAGTGATTTCAGGTGTGGTCTCACCAAGGCAGAAGAGATTTGGGTTAGGGTTAGGGTTAGCAATAGGGTTAGGTTTATGGTTAGGGTTACGGTTAGTGTTAGACACAATTTGATTCCACTTGTGGTCTACCCAAGGCAGAAGAGTGTTAGGGTTAAGCTTATTGTTAGGATTAGTATTAGACACAATGTGATTCCTGTTGTGGTCTAACAAAGGCAGAAGAGAATTAGGTTTAGGGTTAGGGTTAGTGTTAGGGATAGACATAATGTGATTTCAGATGTGGTCTGACCAAGGCAGACGCGAGTTGTTGTTAGGTTTAGGGTTAGGGTTGGGGTTGGGTTTAGGATTAGTGTTAGGTTTAGGGTTCGGGTTCGTGTTCAGGTTCGGATTTGGATTCGGGTTCGGGTTAGGGTTTGGGTTTGGGTTAGGGGTAGGGTTAGGATGAGATTTGAGGTTGGGGTTGGGGTTAGGGTTAGGGTTAGGGTTAGGGTTAGGGGAAGGGTAAGGTTTAGGGTTAGGGTTAGTGTTAGGGATCGGGTTTGGGTTTGGGTTATGGGTAGGGGAAGGGTTAGGGTGAGGGTTGGGGTTGGGGTTGGGGTTAGGGTTAGGGTTAGGGTTAGGGTAAGGGTAAGGTTTAGGGTTAGGGTTAGGGTTTCGGTTAGTGTTAGGGTTTAGGTTCGGGTTTGGGTTAGGGGTAGGGTTAGGGTTAGGGTTAGGGTTAGGGTCGTCTGACCTGTGATTTCAGGTGTGTTCCCACCAAGGCAGAAGAGAGTTGGGGTTAGGGTTAGGGTTAGGGTTAGCGATAGGGCTAGATTTATGGTTAGGGTTACGGTTAGGTTTAGACAAAATGTGATTCCAGTTGTGGTCTACCCAAGGCATAAGAGAGTTAGATTTAGAGTTAGGGTTATAGTTAGGGTTAGGGTTAGAAGTAAAATGATTCCAATTGTGGTCTACCCAAGGCAGAAGAGAATTAGGGTTAGGGTTAGCGTTAGGGTTAGACATAATGTTATTTCAGGTGTGGTCTGACTAAGGCAGAAGAGAATTAGGTTTAGTGTTAGGGTTAGCGTTACGGTTAGACGTAATGTGATTTCAGGTGTGGTCTAACCAAGGCAGAAGAGAGTTGGGGTTAGGGTTAGTGTTAGCGATAGGGTTAGGTTTATGGTTAGGGTTACGATTATTGTTAGACACAATTTGATTCCAGTTGCGGTCTGACTAAGGCCGAAGAGAGTTAGATTTAGAGTTAGGGTTAGGATTAGGGTTGGACACAATGTGGTTCCTGGTGTGGTCTGACCATGGCGGAACATAATTAGGCTTAGGGTTAGGGTTAGGGTTAGGGTTAGACACAATTTGATTCCACTTGTGGTCTACCCAAGGCAGAAGAGAGTTAGAGTTAAGCTTATAGATTTAGAGTGATTTCAGGTGTGGTCCCACCAAGGCAGAAGAGATTTGGGTTAGGGTTAGGGTTAGCGATAGGGTTAGGTTTATGGTTAGGGTTACGGTTAGCGTTAAACACAATTTGATTCCACTTGTGGTCTACCCAAGGCAGAAGAGTGTTAGGGTTAAGCTTATTGTTAGGATTAGTGTTAGACACAATGTGATTCCTATTGTGGTTTAACAAAGGCAGAAGAGAATTAGGTTTAGGGTTAGGGTTAGTGTTAGGGATAGACATAATGTGATTTCAGATGTGGTCTGACCAAGGCAAACGTGAGTTGTTGTTAGGTTGAGGGTTAGGCTTGGGGTTTGGTTTAGGAATAGTGTTAGGGTTAGGGTTCGGGTTAGGGTTTGGGTTCGGGTTCGGGTTACGGTTTGGGTTTGGGTTAGGGGTAGGGTTAGGGTGAGAGTTGGGGTTGGGGTTGGGGTTAGGGTTAGGGTTAGGGTTAGGGTAAGGGTAAGGTTTAGGGTTAGGGTTAGTGTTAGGGTTCGGGTTTGGGTTTGGGTTACGGGTAGAGGTAGGGTTAGGGTGAGGGTTAGGGTGAGGGTTGGGGTTGGGGTTAGGGTTAGGGTTAGGGTTAGGGTTAGGGTTAGGGTTAGGGTTAGGGTTAGGGTTAGGGTTAGGGTTAGGGTTAGGGTTAGGGTTAGTGTTAGGGTAAGGGTGAGGTTTAGGGTTAGGGTTTGGGTTAGGGTTAGGGTTAGGGTTAGGGTTAGGGTTAGGGTTAGGGTGGTCTGACCTGTGATTTCAGGTGTGTTCCCACAAAGGCAGAAGAGAGTTGGTGTTAGGGTTAGGGTTAGGGTTAGCGATAGGGCTAGGTTTATGGTTAGGGTTACGGTTATGTTTAGACACAATGTGATTCCAGTTGTGGTCTACCCAAGTCATAAGATTTAGATTTAGAGTTAGGGTTATAGTTAGGGTTAGGGTTAGACGTAAAATGATTCCAATGGTGGTCAAGGCAGAAGAGAATTAGGGTTAGGGTTAGCGTTAGGGTTAGACATAATGTTATTTCAGGTGTGGTCTGACCAAGGCAGAAGATAATTAGGTTTAGGGTTAGGGTTAGCGTTACGGTTAGACGTAATGTGATTTCAGGTGAGGTCTAACCAAGGCAGAAGAGATTTGGGTTAGGGTTAGGGTTAGCGATAGGGCTAGGTTTATGGTTAGGGTTACGGTTAGTGTTAGACAAAATGTGATTCCAGTTGTGGTCTACCCAAGGCATAAGAGAGTTAGATTTAGAGTTAGGGTTATAGTTAGGGTTAGGGTTAGACGTAAAATGATTCCAATTGTGGTCTAACCAAGGCAGAAGAGAATTAGGGTTAGGGTTAGCGTTAGGGTTAGACATAATGTTATTTCAGGTGTGGTCTGACCAAGGCAGAAGAGAATTAGGTTTAGGGTTAGGGGTAGCGTTACGGTTAGACGTAATGTGATTTCAGGTGTGGTCTAACCAAGGCCGAAGAGAGTTGGGGTTAGGGTTAGGGTTAGCGATAGGGTTAGGTTTATGGTTAGGGTTACGGTTATTGTTAGACACAATTTGATTCCAGTTGTTGTCTGACTAAGGCCGAAGAGAGTGAGATTTAGAGTTAGGGTTAGGATTGGGGTTAGACACAATGTGGTTCCTGGTGTGGTCTGACCATGGCAGAACATAATTAGGCTCAGGGTTAGGGTTACGGTTAGCGTTAGACACAATTTGATTCCACTTGTGGTCTACCCAAGGCAGAAGAGAGTTAGGGTTAAGCTTATAGATTTAGAGTGATTTCAGGTGTGGTCTCACCAAGGCAGAAGAGATTTGGGTTAGGGTTAGGGTTAGCGATAGGGTTAGGTTTATGGTTAGGGTTACGGTTAGCGTTAGACACAATTTGATTCCACTTGTGGTCTACCGAAGGCAGAAGAGAGTTAGGGTTAAGCTTATAGATTTAGACTGATTTCAGGTGTGGTCTCACCAAGGCAGAAGAGATTTGGGTTAGGGTTAGGGTTAGCGATAGGGTTAGGTTATGGTTAGGGTTATGGTTAGTGTTAGACACAATTTGATTCCACTTGTGGTCTACCCAAGGCAGAAGAGTGTTAGGGTTAAGCTTATTGTTAGGATTAGTGTTAGACACAATGTGATTCCTATTGTGGTTTAACAAAGGCAGAAGAGAATTAGGTTTAGGGTTAGGGTTAGTGTTAGGGATAGACATAATGTGATTTCAGATGTGGTCTGACCAAGGCAAACGTGAGTTGTTGTTAGGTTGAGGGTTAGGCTTGGGGTTTGGTTTAGGAATAGTGTTAGGGTTAGGGTTCGGGTTAGGGTTCGGGTTCGGGTTCGGGTTACGGTTTGGGTTTGGGTTAGGGGTAGGGTTAGGGTGAGAGTTGGGGTTGGGGTTGGGGTTAGGGTTAGGGTTAGGGTTAGGGTAAGGGTAAGGTTTAGGGTTAGGGTTAGTGTTAGGGTTCGGGTTTGGGTTTGGGTTACGGGTAGAGGTAGGGTTAGGGTGAGGGTTAGGGTGAGGGTTGCGGTTGGGGTTAGGGTTAGGGTTAGGGTTAGGGTTAGGGTTAGGGTTAGGGTTAGGGTGAGGTTTAGGGTTAGGGTTTGGGTTAGGGTTAGGGTTAGGGTTAGGGTTAGGGTGGTCTGACCTGTGATTTCAGGTGTGTTCCCACAAAGGCAGAAGAGAGTTGGTGTTAGGGTTAGGGTTAGGGTTAGCGATAGGGCTAGGTTTATGGTTAGGGTTACGGTTAGGTTTAGACACAATGTGATTCCAGTTGTGGTCTACCCAAGGCATAAGATTTAGATTTAGAGTTAGGGTTATAGTTAGGGTTAGGGTTAGACGTAAAATGATTCCAATGGTGGTCTAACCAAGGCAGAAGAGAATTAGGGTTAGGGCTAGCGTTAGGGTTAGACATAATGTTATTTCAGGTGTGGTCTGACCAAGGCAGAAGAGAATTAGGTTTAGGGTTAGGGTTAGCGTTACGGTTAGACGTAATGTGATTTCAGGTGTGGTCTAACCAAGGCAGAAGAGATTTGGGTTAGGGTTAGGGTTAGCGATAGGGTTAGGTTTATGGTTAGGGTTACGGTTAGTGTTAGACACAATTTGATTCCACTTGTGGTCTACTCAAGGCAGAAGAGTGTTAGGGTTAAGCTTATTGTTAGGATTAGTGTTAGACACAATGTGATTCCTGTTGTGGTCTAACAAAGGCAAAAGAGAATTAGGTTTAGGGTTAGGGTTAGTTTTAGGGATAGACATAATGTGATTTCAGATGTGGTCTGACCAAGGCAGACGCGAGTTGTTGTTAGGTTTACGGTTAGGCTTGGGGTTTGGTTTAGAATTAGTGTTAGGGTTCGGGTTCGGGTTCGGGTTAGGGTTCGGGTTAGGGTTTGGGTTTGGGTTAGGGGTAGGGTTAGGGTGAGAGTTGGGGTTGGGGTTGGGGTTAGGGTTAGGGTTAGGGTAAGGGTAAGGGTAAGGTTTAGGGTTAGGGTTAGTGTTAGGGTTCGGGTTTGGGTTTGGGTTACGGGTAGAGGTAGGGTTAGGGTGAGGGTTAGGGTGAGGGTTGGGTTCGGGTTCGGGTTAGGGTTAGGTTTAAGGTTAGTGTTAGGGTAAGGGTGAGGTTTAGGGTTAGGGTTTGGGTTTGGGTTAGGGTTAGGGTTAGGGTTAGGGTTAGGGTTAGGGTTAGGGTTAGGGTTAGGGTTAGGGTTAGGGTTAGATTTAGGGTTATTGTTAGACACAATTTGATTCCAGTTGTTGTCTGACTAAGGCCGAAGAGAGTGAGATTTAGAGTTAGGGTTAGGATTAGGGTTAGACACAGTGTGGTTCCTGGTGTGGTCTGACCATGGCAGAACATAATTAGGCTTAGGGTTAGGGTTACGGTTAGCGTTAGACACAATTTGATTCCACTTGTGGTCTACCCAAGGCAGAAGAGAGTTAGGGTTAAGCTTATAGATTTAGAGTGATTTCAGGTGTGGTCTCACCAAGGCAGAAGAGATTTGGGTTAGGGTTAGGGTTAGCGATAGGGTTAGGTTTATGGTTAGGGTTACGGTTAGCGTTAGACACAATTTGATTCCACTTGTGGTCTACCGAAGGCAGAAGAGTGTTAGGGTTAAGCTTATTGTTAGGATTAGTGTTAGACACAATGTGATTCCTGTTGTGGTCTAACAAAGGCAGAAGAGAATTAGGTTTAGGGTTAGGGTTAGTGTTAGGGATAGACATAATGTGATTTCAGATGTGGTCTGACCAAGGCAGACGTGAGTTGTTGTTAGGTTTAGGGTTAGGCTTGGGGTTTGGTTTAGGAATAGTGTTAGGGTTTTTGTTAGGGTTCGGGTTCGGGTTCGGGTTCGGGTTCGGGTTCGGGTTCGGGTTAGGGTTTGGGTTTGGGTTAGGGGTAGGGTTAGGGTGAGTGTTGGGGTTGGGGTTGGGGTTAGGGTTAGTGTTAGGGTTAGGGTTAGTGTTAGGGTTCGGGTTTGGGTTTGGGTTACGGGTAGAGGTAGGGTTAGGGTGAGGGTTAGGGTGAGGGTTGGGGTTGGGGTTAGGGTTAGGGTTAGGGTTAGGGTTAGGGTTAGAGTGAGGTTGAGGGTTAGGGTTTGGGTTAGGGTTAGGGTTAGGGTTAGGGTTAGGGTTAGGGTGGTCTGACCTGTGATTTCAGGTGTGTTCCCACAAAGGCAGAAGAGAGTTGGTGTTAGGGTTAGGGTTAGGGTTAGCGATAGGGCTAGGTTTATGGTTAGGGTTACGGTTATGTTTAGACACAATGTGATTCCAGTTGTGGTCTACCCAAGGCATAAGATTTAGATTTAGAGTTAGGGTTATAGTTAGGGTTAGGGTTAGACGTAAAATGATTCCAATGGTGGTCAAGGCAGAAGAGAATTAGGGTTAGGGTTAGCGTTAGGGTTAGACATAATGTTATTTCAGGTGTGGTCTGACCAAGGCAGAAGATAATTAGGTTTAGGGTTAGGGTTAGCGTTACGGTTAGACGTAATGTGATTTCAGGTGAGGTCTAACCAAGGCAGAAGAGATTTGGGTTAGGGTTAGGGTTAGCGATAGGGCTAGGTTTATGGTTAGGGTTACGGTTAGTGTTAGACAAAATGTGATTCCAGTTGTGGTCTACCCAAGGCATAAGAGAGTTAGATTTAGAGTTAGGGTTATAGTTAGGGTTAGGGTTAGACGTAAAATGATTCCAATTGTGGTCTAACCAAGGCAGAAGAGAATTAGGGTTAGGGTTAGCGTTAGGGTTAGACATAATGTTATTTCAGGTGTGGTCTGACCAAGGCAGAAGAGAATTAGGTTTAGGGTTAGGGGTAGCGTTACGGTTAGACGTAATGTGATTTCAGGTGTGGTCTAACCAAGGCCGAAGAGAGTTGGGGTTAGGGTTAGGGTTAGCGATAGGGTTAGGTTTATGGTTAGGGTTACGGTTATTGTTAGACACAATTTGATTCCAGTTGTTGTCTGACTAAGGCCGAAGAGAGTGAGATTTAGAGTTAGGGTTAGGATTGGGGTTAGACACAATGTGGTTCCTGGTGTGGTCTGACCATGGCAGAACATAATTAGGCTTAGGGTTAGGGTTAGGGTTAGCGTTAGACACAATTTGATTCCACTTGTGGTCTACCCAAGGCAGAAGAGAGTTAGGGTTAAGCTTATAGATTTAGAGTGATTTCAGGTGTGGTCTCACCAAGGCAGAAGAGATTTGGGTTAGGGTTAGGGTTAGCGATAGGGTTAGGTTTATGGTTAGGGTTACGGTTAGCGTTAGACACAATTTGATTCCACTTGTGGTCTACCGAAGGCAGAAGAGAGTTAGGGTTAAGCTTATAGATTTAGACTGATTTCAGGTGTGGTCTCACCAAGGCAGAAGAGATTTGGGTTAGGGTTAGGGTTAGCGATAGGGTTAGGTTTATGGTTAGGGTTACGGTTAGTGTTAGACACAATTTGATTCCACTTGTGGTCTACTCAAGGCAGAAGAGTGTTAGGGTTAAGCTTATTGTTAGGATTAGTGTTAGACACAATGTGATTCCTGTTGTGGTCTAACAAAGGCAAAAGAGAATTAGGTTTAGGGTTAGGGTTAGTTTTAGGGATAGACATAATGTGATTTCAGATGTGGTCTGACCAAGGCAGACGCGAGTTGTTGTTAGGTTTACGGTTAGGCTTGGGGTTTGGTTTAGAATTAGTGTTAGGGTTCGGGTTCGGGTTCGGGTTAGGGTTCGGGTTAGGGTTTGGGTTTGGGTTAGGGGTAGGGTTAGGGTGAGAGTTGGGGTTGGGGTTGGGGTTAGGGTTAGGGTTAGGGTAAGGGTAAGGGTAAGGTTTAGGGTTAGGGTTAGTGTTAGGGTTCGGGTTTGGGTTTGGGTTACGGGTAGAGGTAGGGTTAGGGTGAGGGTTAGGGTGAGGGTTGGGTTCGGGTTCGGGTTAGGGTTAGGTTTAAGGTTAGTGTTAGGGTAAGGGTGAGGTTTAGGGTTAGGGTTTGGGTTTGGGTTAGGGTTAGGGTTAGGGTTAGGGTTAGGGTTAGGGTTAGGGTTAGGGTTAGGGTTAGGGTTAGGGTTAGGGTTAGATTTAGGGTTATTGTTAGACACAATTTGATTCCAGTTGTTGTCTGACTAAGGCCGAAGAGAGTGAGATTTAGAGTTAGGGTTAGGATTAGGGTTAGACACAGTGTGGTTCCTGGTGTGGTCTGACCATGGCAGAACATAATTAGGCTTAGGGTTAGGGTTACGGTTAGCGTTAGACACAATTTGATTCCACTTGTGGTCTACCCAAGGCAGAAGAGAGTTAGGGTTAAGCTTATAGATTTAGAGTGATTTCAGGTGTGGTCTCACCAAGGCAGAAGAGATTTGGGTTAGGGTTAGGGTTAGCGATAGGGTTAGGTTTATGGTTAGGGTTACGGTTAGCGTTAGACACAATTTGATTCCACTTGTGGTCTACCGAAGGCAGAAGAGTGTTAGGGTTAAGCTTATTGTTAGGATTAGTGTTAGACACAATGTGATTCCTGTTGTGGTCTAACAAAGGCAGAAGAGAATTAGGTTTAGGGTTAGGGTTAGTGTTAGGGATAGACATAATGTGATTTCAGATGTGGTCTGACCAAGGCAGACGTGAGTTGTTGTTAGGTTTAGGGTTAGGCTTGGGGTTTGGTTTAGGAATAGTGTTAGGGTTTTTGTTAGGGTTCGGGTTCGGGTTCGGGTTCGGGTTCGGGTTCGGGTTCGGGTTAGGGTTTGGGTTTGGGTTAGGGGTAGGGTTAGGGTGAGTGTTGGGGTTGGGGTTGGGGTTAGGGTTAGTGTTAGGGTTAGGGTTAGTGTTAGGGTTCGGGTTTGGGTTTGGGTTACGGGTAGAGGTAGGGTTAGGGTGAGGGTTAGGGTGAGGGTTGGGGTTGGGGTTAGGGTTAGGGTTAGGGTTAGGGTTAGGGTTAGAGTGAGGTTGAGGGTTAGGGTTTGGGTTAGGGTTAGGGTTAGGGTTAGGGTTAGGGTTAGGGTGGTCTGACCTGTGATTTCAGGTGTGTTCCCACAAAGGCAGAAGAGAGTTGGTGTTAGGGTTAGGGTTAGGGTTAGCGATAGGGCTAGGTTTATGGTTAGGGTTACGGTTATGTTTAGACACAATGTGATTCCAGTTGTGGTCTACCCAAGGCATAAGATTTAGATTTAGAGTTAGGGTTATAGTTAGGGTTAGGGTTAGACGTAAAATGATTCCAATGGTGGTCAAGGCAGAAGAGAATTAGGGTTAGGGTTAGCGTTAGGGTTAGACATAATGTTATTTCAGGTGTGGTCTGACCAAGGCAGAAGATAATTAGGTTTAGGGTTAGGGTTAGCGTTACGGTTAGACGTAATGTGATTTCAGGTGAGGTCTAACCAAGGCAGAAGAGATTTGGGTTAGGGTTAGGGTTAGCGATAGGGCTAGGTTTATGGTTAGGGTTACGGTTAGTGTTAGACAAAATGTGATTCCAGTTGTGGTCTACCCAAGGCATAAGAGAGTTAGATTTAGAGTTAGGGTTATAGTTAGGGTTAGGGTTAGACGTAAAATGATTCCAATTGTGGTCTAACCAAGGCAGAAGAGAATTAGGGTTAGGGTTAGCGTTAGGGTTACACATAATGTTATTTCAGGTGTGGTCTGACCAAGGCAGAAGAGAATTAGGTTTAGGGTTAGGGGTAGCGTTACGGTTAGACGTAATGTGATTTCAGGTGTGGTCTAACCAAGGCCGAAGAGAGTTGGGGTTAGGGTTAGGGTTAGCGATAGGGTTAGGTTTATGGTTAGGGTTACGGTTATTGTTAGACACAATTTGATTCCAGTTGTTGTCTGACTAAGGCCGAAGAGAGTGAGATTTAGAGTTAGGGTTAGGATTGGGGTTAGACACAATGTGGTTCCTGGTGTGGTCTGACCATGGCAGAACATAATTAGGCTTAGGGTTAGGGTTACGGTTAGCGTTAGACACAATTTGATTCCACTTGTGGTCTACCCAAGGCAGAAGAGAGTTAGGGTTAAGCTTATAGATTTAGAGTGATTTCAGGTGTGGTCTCACCAAGGCAGAAGAGATTTGGGTTAGGGTTAGGGTTAGCGATAGGGTTAGGTTATGGTTAGGGTTATGGTTAGTGTTAGACACAATTTGATTCCACTTGTGGTCTACCCAAGGCAGAAGAGTGTTAGGGTTAAGCTTATTGTTAGGATTAGTGTTAGACACAATGTGATTCCTATTGTGGTTTAACAAAGGCAGAAGAGAATTAGGTTTAGGGTTAGGGTTAGTGTTAGGGATAGACATAATGTGATTTCAGATGTGGTCTGACCAAGGCAAACGTGAGTTGTTGTTAGGTTGAGGGTTAGGCTTGGGGTTTGGTTTAGGAATAGTGTTAGGGTTAGGGTTCGGGTTAGGGTTCGGGTTCGGGTTCGGGTTACGGTTTGGGTTTGGGTTAGGGGTAGGGTTAGGGTGAGAGTTGGGGTTGGGGTTGGGGTTAGGGTTAGGGTTAGGGTTAGGGTAAGGGTAAGGTTTAGGGTTAGGGTTAGTGTTAGGGTTCGGGTTTGGGTTTGGGTTACGGGTAGAGGTAGGGTTAGGGTGAGGGTTAGGGTGAGGGTTGGGGTTGGGGTTAGGGTTAGGGTTAGGGTTAGGGTTAGGGTTAGGGTTAGGGTGAGGTTTAGGGTTAGGGTTTGGGTTAGGGTTAGGGTTAGGGTTAGGGTTAGGGTTAGGGTGGTCTGACCTGTGATTTCAGGTGTGTTCCCACAAAGGCAGAAGAGAGTTGGTGTTAGGGTTAGGGTTAGGGTTAGCGATAGGGCTAGGTTTATGGTTAGGGTTACGGTTAGGTTTAGACACAATGTGATTCCAGTTGTGGTCTACCCAAGGCATAAGATTTAGATTTAGAGTTAGGGTTATAGTTAGGGTTAGGGTTAGACGTAAAATGATTCCAATGGTGGTCTAACCAAGGCAGAAGAGAATTAGGGTTAGGGCTAGCGTTAGGGTTAGACATAATGTTATTTCAGGTGTGGTCTGACCAAGGCAGAAGAGAATTAGGTTTAGGGTTAGGGTTAGCGTTACGGTTAGACGTAATGTGATTTCAGGTGTGGTCTAACCAAGGCAGAAGAGATTTGGGTTAGGGTTAGGGTTAGCGATAGGGTTAGGTTTATGGTTAGGGTTACGGTTAGTGTTAGACACAATTTGATTCCACTTGTGGTCTACTCAAGGCAGAAGAGTGTTAGGGTTAAGCTTATTGTTAGGATTAGTGTTAGACACAATGTGATTCCTGTTGTGGTCTAACAAAGGCAAAAGAGAATTAGGTTTAGGGTTAGGGTTAGTTTTAGGGATAGACATAATGTGATTTCAGATGTGGTCTGACCAAGGCAGACGCGAGTTGTTGTTAGGTTTACGGTTAGGCTTGGGGTTTGGTTTAGAATTAGTGTTAGGGTTCGGGTTCGGGTTCGGGTTAGGGTTCGGGTTAGGGTTTGGGTTTGGGTTAGGGGTAGGGTTAGGGTGAGAGTTGGGGTTGGGGTTGGGGTTAGGGTTAGGGTTAAGGTAAGGGTAAGGGTAAGGTTTAGGGTTAGGGTTAGTGTTAGGGTTCGGGTTTGGGTTTGGGTTACGGGTAGAGGTAGGGTTAGGGTGAGGGTTAGGGTGAGGGTTGGGTTCGGGTTCGGGTTAGGGTTAGGTTTAAGGTTAGTGTTAGGGTAAGGGTGAGGTTTAGGGTTAGGGTTTGGGTTTGGGTTAGGGTTAGGGTTAGGGTTAGGGTTAGGGTTAGGGTTAGGGTTAGGGTTAGGGTTAGGGTTAGGGTTAGGGTTAGGGTTAGGGTTAGATTTAGGGTTATTGTTAGACACAATTTGATTCCAGTTGTTGTCTGACTAAGGCCGAAGAGAGTGAGATTTAGAGTTAGGGTTAGGATTAGGGTTAGACACAGTGTGGTTCCTGGTGTGGTCTGACCATGGCAGAACATAATTAGGCTTAGGGTTAGGGTTACGGTTAGCGTTAGACACAATTTGATTCCACTTGTGGTCTACCCAAGGCAGAAGAGAGTTAGGGTTAAGCTTATAGATTTAGAGTGATTTCAGGTGTGGTCTCACCAAGGCAGAAGAGATTTGGGTTAGGGTTAGGGTTAGCGATAGGGTTAGGTTTATGGTTAGGGTTACGGTTAGCGTTAGACACAATTTGATTCCACTTGTGGTCTACCGAAGGCAGAAGAGTGTTAGGGTTAAGCTTATTGTTAGGATTAGTGTTAGACACAATGTGATTCCTGTTGTGGTCTAACAAAGGCAGAAGAGAATTAGGTTTAGGGTTAGGGTTAGTGTTAGGGATAGACATAATGTGATTTCAGATGTGGTCTGACCAAGGCAGACGTGAGTTGTTGTTAGGTTTAGGGTTAGGCTTGGGGTTTGGTTTAGGAATAGTGTTAGGGTTTTTGTTAGGGTTCGGGTTCGGGTTCGGGTTCGGGTTCGGGTTCGGGTTCGGGTTCGGGTTAGGGTTTGGGTTTGGGTTAGGGGTAGGGTTAGGGTGAGTGTTGGGGTTGGGGTTGGGGTTAGGGTTAGTGTTAGGGTTAGGGTTAGTGTTAGGGTTCGGGTTTGGGTTTGGGTTACGGGTAGAGGTAGGGTTAGGGTGAGGGTTAGGGTGAGGGTTGGGGTTGGGGTTAGGGTTAGGGTTAGGGTTAGGGTTAGAGTGAGGTTGAGGGTTAGGGTTTGGGTTAGGGTTAGGGTTAGGGTTAGGGTTAGGGTTAGGGTTAGGGTTAGGGTTAGGGTGGTCTGACCTGTGATTTCAGGTGTGTTCCCACAAAGGCAGATGTGAGTTGGTGTTAGGGTTAGGGTTATGGTTAGCGATAGGGCTAGGTTTATGGTTAGGGTTACGGTTAGGTTTAGACACAATGTGATTCCAGTTATGGTCTACCCAAGGCATAAGAGAGTTGAATTTAGAGTTAGGGTTATAGTTAGGGTTAGGGTTAGACGTAAAATGATTCCAATGGTGGTCTAACCAAGGCAGAAGAGAATTAGGGTTAGGGTTAGCGTTAGGGTTAGACATAATGTTATTTCAGGTGTGGTCTGACCAAGGCAGAAGAGAATTAGGTTTAGGGTTAGGGTTAGCGTTACGGTTAGACGTAATGTGATTTCAGGTGTGGTCTAACCAAGGCAGAA